>NC_084469.1:69933417-70241917 GCF_027409185.1 Cynocephalus volans
ATTTACCCTGTGTATAAACATGAATTATGTGAGTTAAAGGGAATAAATGCAGCCTCTAGCTATGGCATATAAGTCTACATTAAAAATGCATATTATTCTATCTTAGCTTTTTAAAAAACATGCAGCTGCCTTTTACTTCTAGTGGTCCTTCTCTTTTTCCTTGTATGTGATGATGTCTGCAGCAAGTTGGAAAACAGATTCCTGTAAGCATTATGCATTATTTAGTGTGAATTTACTTACCATTCTGTTTTAAGTGCTTCACAAGTGTCCTATAAATACAGGGAATTATTTGAATGTCTAGGCAGAGAAGAAAAGCAAGTTTGGAAAAGGAATTTGCAGGAAGATACAAGTTGTCCTTCTGACAGTTCTGAATTCTATTGTTTCTGCATTGATTTGAGTGTCTTAAATGGATTAAAGTTTTGCATTATACAGCTGTTTTGCAAATGATCAGTATTTTCTATTACTATAATATTTATATTGAGATATTTCATATACATTCATAGATAGTCAACCCTCCCTTTAAGCTTCATCTTTAGCATTTTGTGGTTATGTTAAATAATGTTATAAAACAATCTATGTGAAAATTATCTTTCAAAGCCCACAGGAAGGGAGTAGGAGGTAACAATATTTAAAATATTTTCATACAGAATAAATGCAGACAATCAAAATGATGTTGAATCACAAGAAACTGATTTGCCATCTTATTAAAAAAAAGAAGTGGGTCATACTGAGGGGTTTCTAGATAGGGAATGGCCAATCCTGTCATTTGTAGAAACATGGATGAGCCTGGAAGACATTTGGTTAAGTGAAGTAAGTCAGATTCAGAGATAAATACCACATGTTCCTACACATGTGTAGGAGCTAAAAAAATAAAGTTGAACTTTCAGAAGTAGAGAGTAGAATTATGGTTACTAGAGGCTGAGAAGAAGAGAAGGAAGGGGGATAGTGAGAAGTGGGTTAATGGACACAAAATTACAGCCAGAGAGGAAAGACAGGTTCTAGCTTTGTACATAGTGCTAGACAACTATAATTAACAATAATTTATTGTATGGTCTCAAATAGCTAGAAGAGAGGAACTCAAATGTTCTCATCACAAAGAAACGATAAATTTTTGTAATGACGAATTTGCTAACTACCTTGAGTTGATCATTACACATTGTACACGTTTTAAAAGGTAAGTCTGAACCCCATAAATATGTACAATTGATACATTTCAATTAAAGATAAATTAATTTAAAAACAAACAAAGAAAAGAGTTGAGCTTTAGAAAGATAATCAGCATTGGCAGTATAAAGAAGGACTGAACAGAAGAAAAGAAGAAGCCATTTAGGAGGCCACTACAAGTATCCAAGCCAGACACAATAAGATAGAATGGAAAGCAATAGAATGGATGGAGAAACTAGTACTGAAGATGTTCTGGGTGGAACATATTTGATTTCATGTAAAGGAAAACTCATCACCACTTTAAGCCAGTGGGAGCAAACTTCAAGAACTTAGTAAATTAGAATCATTTATCCTCAACCAATTACTTCTAAAGATGGTAAAGTTATATCTGTAAAATTGGTGTTTAGTATGAAGCCAGGTATTAAAAATAATATTAATACATATAGAAATTGAAATATTTCTGGTATTTGCAATGAAGATAGCATTTAGTGACTATGTTTAAGGTACAAAATAATACATTAAATCACCTAATCCCAAACCTTTCTCTTTGTCTTGATGCCCTAAAAGTGCACTGTTCTGTCCATGGCTGAACATAAAGGCTGTCAACTCCTTTTCATAATGGTAGATGGAGTTATCTTCTCACTATGTGCCAAGATAAGATGATTAATTCTATGTCTTATTCTTAAAGGAAATATTTTATGAAATGAACCAGGAAGCCTAATGAAAAATTTAAATTTCACTCTCACAAATTATTAAAAGGAAAAAGAAATAATATTTTGCTATGTTTCCCACATGCTTTTAGATAACTAGAATTGTTAATTTTAGAATGACTTTCTATGCGTTATGTTTTTATTTAATTCCTTAATTCAAAAATCCCTTGATGGAATTACTTTGACTGCAGATGCAATAAAGATAGGAAAACAGTGATCACAAGTGTGATAGGTCTAAGTTTCCATGTTTACATTCTGTTTAGCATCAGTTGCAGAATTTTTTGAGCACACCAGGATGGCCAGTGATGAAGGTCCTGCATGGAGTTATCTGCTGGGCCAGAGTTCATATTAAAGGAACAGATAGTTGACGTACAAAGGAGTGGCCACACTCAATGGGTCAATGAGAGAGATAAGGGAATATTCCTACAGTCTAACTGCCATCTTTAGCATTTTCAAAGACCTTGGGATGTAAAGAAGGTTTAGGCACTCACTGGAACAATTTAACCTATTGGTTTTTTTTTATTTGGTCAAAACTAAGATGAAAAACATAGAACAAAGAATATCCAGAATAACCTGAGTGGAGTAGAGGATATTTTTTTTTCCTTCTTTTTCTTCAAAAGGAGAGGATCTGAGGGCCAGAGACTCAGATGATAAAGAATTTCTACAGGAGTGGACCGCATTGGTGTGGAAAGGAGGCTGTAATCACAACTATGAAGAATGGAGAAATTTCAATAGTAGTAACAACAGCAGTAGCAAGAGATATGAACTATGACTGGCATGAAAGATAAAGCAATAGACAAAGCTAGAGAGGAACAGAATCTCACCCCTATATCTAGAGACTAGAATGATAGCCAGAAGAACTTAGTACAAGTTTATATGTGGCCCAATTGGGACTTCCTGTAATTAGCTGACAGTAATTTCAGGAGGAAGACAGGTTACACAATTCTGGGAGTGACCAGAGTGGAAGAAACAACTTATTGCAAATGTCATAATCTTAATTGAATACTTTGGACTCCCTTCCCTAAAGAAACCTGTAACCATATTTTTTCCATTTAATTCACCTCAGTTGTTTGAACACAGAGGAAGGCTGATTATAGGACGTTTTGTCAGAGGGAGGCATTCCCCAAATATATGCCTCCTCTGAAGGCATCAGTTGTTTATTTTATTCAACTCTGAAGGCCCAAGGCTTAGCTCATACCCTGTTAAAAAGAATGCTTCATTTAAGAATGAAGCCACACCCAGAAGTACACGAACTAGCCATCTGACAGTGTTATGTGCTAGAAAGATGGCAATTAATCTTACACTTATCTTTGCTGCCATGACATTGCACTTAAATTTTGAAGAAAAAAAAAAAAGTGAGGTTCCTTTCCAGACTCTAACTTTTATCACTTCATCCCAATGTCTCCCAATCTGTCTGCCACAGAGTATGCACCTACTGTTCGTTAAATATGTTATTGTTCACTAATCAATTTAAGAAGGATTCTCTTGATCATAGAATGATTTGAACTTACGAAATAAATGCTGCTGTAAAATATAAACGTTTGTGAAGACATGAGCTATGACAACCCTGTTTGTTCCTCCTTCACTATCTCATACAGTGTGTGGTATATCTCATACAGTGTGTGGTATAAAACGCCCATCCAAATGATTGCTAACATAAATCTAACAGAACTGAATTGAATGGAATTGATGGTAGATTGTAGAACCAATCTGAACTTCTGATAGCAGTCTTGCAAGTGTGTGTTACTGGTGTTGCTGGGTATATTAAATTTGGATAGTAATAAAAATGGTTTAGGAGGCCCTAAAGAGATATGTGCTTTGGTTTAAAGCCCTCTGGGTTCTAAGTGAATAGATTTGTTTGGGTAATTGTGAGTGAGGATTTTCTTGTAAACACTAGGGACTGTTCAGTTTAATTGTGTTGCATCTGGTGCTGACTCTTTTTTCTCCTCCTAAATATTTTCTTCTTTTGTATTGAGTGCCTTGGATAATGCCAAAGGATTCATTGTTGCTTCTAATCTTCTGTTATTTAGGCTGTGTTCCTTCTATAACCGTTATCTACTTGCCTCAACTTGTAATAACCTTTACTAGGTTTTGCTTAAATGCTGGACAGATTTAACCCTCATACCGAACTCATGAGGTCAGAATCATCATCATACCCGTAATGGAGAAGTAAAAACTGAGACTCAGAAAGATTTAAGTGATGCTCACAGGGTCATACAATGGGTAAATAATGAAATCAATTTTAAAACTCTAAATATCATATTTTTCTCTATTAAAACAAATTTTTCTCAACCTTTGTCATTTTTTACCTCCTCATTATATTTGTTACAGATAAAGACCATATATATCATTTATCTAAACTATTTAATAGATTCATTTTAACTTAAAATTAATTTAACTTTGAATATTATGTTACTACCATAGATATAAATTAATATTATTTGCCAGAAATGGAGATATCATAAGCATTACTACAGTAAAGGAAAACAATGTAATTATATTTTGATGAGAGAGTGTGGCCAATGAGAGCTCTCTGAACCTGAAACTTGTTATCAAGATACAGGTTTATATAAAGGTAGTTAGAAAATGTTATGTGTTAGAGACATGTTACCATAGTTGGCATGATATTCTAATCAAGGATAAAATATAATTGAAATAGGAATAATTCACTTTATGATTTAATACTACTTAATGCTTTATCTGTGAGTCAAATTCTCTGCCATCTAAATCATGACTTCTTCCACCCACACTTTGGAAAACACAACATCCAACTTTGAGGTAATGCTCATTAGGGGAGCCAGTGATTAGTTGGTTCAAACTATGACACTTTCAGTTAAGAAAACAATTGCTAACTAATTCTGTCATCTAAATTGCTGGTAGATTAATCACTCACTCCATGGGTGCACAATAATGTCTCTGTACATCCAGCTAAATTCTGGACATAACATCCGCTTAAACTAACAGCAAATAAAATAGGCAAAGTGATGTCTAAACACTCGTGAACACTGATAATGTTCAACCAGTTCACAAAGAAATTGCGTGATGATAAACTCTCTTCTATTGCTTGTGTGTAAGATATCTTCCTGGGTAAACCCTTGTGTTACAACAGCCTATATTACAATCTACAATTTAACTTCAATTATCTGATAAATATGGAAATATTTTCTTAAGTAACTAGCTTGAAAATAACATTTTTCCAGTGCACTCACTGGCTGAGTGCCAGTCACGAAAAAACGACAAAAAAAAAAAAAAAAAAAAAAAAAAGAAAATAACATTTTACAGAAAAATCTAAAATCCATTTGTTTACTGTGGACAATAAGTTTACACCAGTAAGTCAGTAAGTCCACGTACGAAATTGTACAGAATCTCCACTTTCTCTTCTCTGTCTCTCTGTCTCTTTTACTTGTCTGTCTCTCAGACTTATATTTTACAGCAGCATTTATTTCATAAGTTCAAATCATTCTATGATCAAGAGAATCCTTCTTAAATTGATTAGTGAACAATAACATATTTAACGAACAGTAGGTGCATACTCTGTGGCAGACAGATTGGGAGACATTGGGATGAAGTGATGAAAGTTAGAGTCTGGAAAGGAACCTCACTTTTTTTTTTTTTTTTTTTCAAAATTTAAGTGCAATGTCATGGCAGCAAAGATAAGTGTAAGATTAATTGCCATCTTTCTAGCACATAACACTGTCAGATGGCTAGTTCGTGTACTTCTGGGTGTGGCTTCATTCTTAAATGAAGCATTCTTTTTAACAGGGTATGAGCTAAGCCTTGGGCCTTCAGAGTTGAATAAAATAAACAACTGATGCCTTCAGAGGATGCATATATTTGGGGAATGCCTCCCTCTGACAAAACGTCCTATAATCAGCCTTCCTCTGTGTTCAAACAACTGAGGTGAATTATATGGAAAAAATATGGTTACCTGTTTCTTTAGGGAAGGGAGTCCAAAGTATTCAATTAAGATTATGACATTTGCAATAAGTTGTTTCTTCCACTCTGGTTACTCCCAGAATTGTGCAACCTGTCTTCCTCCTGAAATTGCTGTCAGCTAATTACAGGAAGTCCCAACTGGGCCACACATAAACTTGTACTAAGTTCTTCTGGCTATCATTCTAGTCTCTAGATATAGGGGTGAGATTCTGCTCCCCTCTAGCTTTGGCTATTGCTTTATCTTCACACACACACACACACACACACACACACACACACACACACACACACACACACACACACACACACACACACACACACACAATCCCCTTTGGAGGGGATTTTATGAGATCAGTAAGAGTCTCTATATTAATCCATTTCTGTTGCTTATAACAAAATACTAGAAACTGGGTATTTTATAAAGAAAAAATAAATTTATTGCTTACAGTTTCTGAGGCTGGGAAGTCCAAAGTCCATCTGGTTTTGGTAACAGTGACCCGGGGTTTCTCACATTGCAAGATGGTGGAAGCAGAGAGAGCAGAGAGAGCAAGAGAGCGGGGAAGTGCCAGGGTCTTTCTAAACAACCAGCTCTTGTGGGAACTGATGAAGTGGGAACTCACTCACTACCCCCACTCCCTAGGGAGAGCATTAATCCATTCATGAAGGATCTGCCCCCATGACTCAAACGGCTCCCAACACGGCCATATTGGAGATCAGATTTCCACATAAGTTCTGGGAGCACAACACATCCAAACTCCATCAGTCTCCTTGTCAAACCTGCTACTGCCTAGATGGTTCAAAGTACCATGGATTTAAGTTGTATTGAGCTGCCTTCAGTCTCTTTGAATCTCATGTCCTGTGTTAAAAAGTTTTCATGAACACATTCCCACTGTTGGCCAAGATCTTGGATTCAGGTCTAGCCCACTAATGGACTCATAGCCTGAAGAAAATATTTCCCCTTCTCTACCAGTATTTAAATCCCTGAATTTTGAAAGAATTTTTGGGTTAACCACTCTGAATTCTTCTTCTGTCACATGTGACAAGGATTCTCTCTAGTTCAGTTGGAAGCCTTTTCTGAATCAGATAATGTATTCTTACTTAAAATGTTTTATTTTAGGATATTTGGACAGAATTCAAATATCAGTTCTTTAATGAACTTTTTAAGACCCTTTCACTCTCCGGTCTCATATACACATTACGATCTGCTTGCTCTGCGTTCCAGACACACGAGGCTTTCTGTTGCTTTGTTTTTTTCTTGCTGTAAACTTTTCTATTTCTTTTGTCTGGTATTCATGTTATGATGTTTTTCCTATTTTATATATAGACTCCATCTCAGCTCTTACTGTTTAGGAAAACAGTCACTCAGGGGCCACCCCGTACCTCACTTGGGAGAGTGTGGTGCTGACAACACCAAGTCAAGAGTTAAGATCCTCTTACCAGTAATCATGAAAAAAAAGAAAAAAAAGTCCCCTATGGCACAGATTAGGTCAGGTCTCTGTGCTACACTACACGGTTCCTGAATTGGACACATTAAAACTGCAATCACTTAATTATGTAAGTTAATTAAAATATTCCTCTCCTAAAAGACTATAAGACCCTAAAATCAAGACCAAGATTTTTTCTTCTACTACTGTATCTCTAGCGCAAGGCACAGCATCTGATGCATAGTAAATCAGATAGTTGTTAGATGAAAATGAATGCACATATGGATGTACAAGTGAATGAATGAACGCATGGATGGATGATAGGTAGTTGTATTTAGAGAGCAAAGGGCATTTTCCAGGTAACCACAATGGTTTTCATAACTAACACATTAGACATTAACTTAAGCACAAATAAAAGTGGCATATTTGGGGAAAATTAGGTGAGATACAGGCAGCTATGTTGAAGTGGCTTTTTATTTTTATCTTTATTTTTTATTTTTTCCATTTCAGAGTAACACCTGTGACCTGTTCAAGCTAATTAGCATCACCTGGTAGTGATTGCTTAAGGAGAGCCTGTGAATTAAGTTCTTGATTGGATGGCTGTCCAAGATCTTTTTTCAAACATTTTCTTTTTCCTTTCTAAATAACCTGGGATTTTTTTTTTTTTTTTTTTTTTGACATTCTCTCATTTCTGGGACTTGATCTGCTTTATGCTTTTTATGTTTTCCCTTCAAATCAGCACTAAGGATTCTATTCATCACAATCATTTGGCAAAGTATGATGCTGGCCATGGAAGAGCAGGAAAGTTTTCAAGGTGAAGGCAGGCAGTCATGGGGTTCCTATGCCCAGATGCCTGTTATTCCTGTGTCCTTGACCCTCTCTGCTGTGCCTGCACTACACCCCTTCTCTTACTAATATGCAACTTGTCCACCTGCTTATCTTATCTCAGATACCCATATGTTTTGGACATGAGGTGAGGAGGTGGGGCAGGAGGAATGGGAATGTAATAGCAGGCTTGGGAGTGCAGGGGAATTGTAAAGCAAGAAAATAGATGAGAGCAGCAGGAGGTAGTGGGAAGGCCTGCTGAGAGCGCAGACAGGCAGCATTTATATCTCAACCTTATGTCTCCCAGGCCAGTTTTGGCTCTGTGTTCTTTCTTACCAGGCTGGTGTTCCCTCTGTCTGGAATGTCCTTGTCACTTGAAATATTCATATTGTCCTCCAAGACCCAGCTCAAAAAGTCACCTGACACCCCTCCACACACAAAACAGTCCTGCCTCTGTGTTTCATTTTGTTTTTATATCAATTTAAATGTGTATGTTCATATGCCTCATTACTAGTAGATTGTGGGTGCCTAAGAGGTAAGGGTTTGAGTTTATGTATGTACATATTCTAGGAAAGTGACTGGTTTAGGGTAAGTGCTGGGTAAACACTTGTTGAAAGAATGAATGAATGCTATACGTGTCATATTTTTTTTTTTTAAAGCATAAGCCTATAACAACATTGGATAGTAGAAAATGCATAGATTTTGGAGTCCCAACTCCTCCTTTATCACCTTATGTTTTATGAAATTTCTGTAAATACTCATATGTGAGCCTTGGTTTCCTCATCTAAAGAGTAATTTAAATATGTTATATATGTGTGCGTACATTTGTATATCCTTATATAAGTATATCCATATATATATACACATATATTCTTATATTTGTGTTTATATACATACACTTATATAGGACTTCATGTAGAACGCAGGCATATTTAGTATGCATCACCTCCTACTCCTGTCCTCTCTTTCACAAGCAGATGGACCTGAAATAATATATATATATAGTTATGTTGATGACTCACATGATGTACCTTACATTTGCTTAATGATTTTATCTTTTTTCCGCCAAATAACATCTGTACTAAATGATTGCACAACTTACCACCAAAAGAAAAGCAATGCATGTATATAGCCATTTAGATTACTAGTCTATTTTGAGGATATCAATAGTCCCTTCTAAGATCAACTCATGTTTCAAAGATATCAGAAGTCCCCTGAACTCTTAAATGAGATTGAACAAGAACCCTCACCCAGTAGTCAATGGATTCTGTATTCTTCATCAAGAACACTCTGTTTTTTTTCTGCTGGGAAAGAGTCCTGCTAACAATCTGCAGCTTCCACAGTGCCACTGAACTGCAGAACTGGAAGTATGAAAACTAGTCACTGTGCCAGTGTGAATAAGAAACTGTCCCTATACAGTCTTTGACTTCTGCTTCTACATTTTATGCCTATGATCAAGTAATGCCTATGTCTTGATCCTCACTTTCCTCATCACTTAAACTGAGATAATAATAGTACCCTTAAATGCTTACAATGAGCAATGAATACTCACAATATAAATTACAAGTCCTGGCATGTAGTAGGTGCTCAGTAAATATAAGTTTCTCTCATCTGACTTCTGACATCACCTGCTCTGAGCTTACCACCATTATATGGTTATAATCTATCTCTTCTTATCTTTTAACTCTTTGGAAATTATTACCTCACACACATATAAAAAGCCTAGATGGATTTTTTAGGTATGAGAAAGAAATAAATCCTCTTATTATGGGTAAGAAGAGCCTAAGGATGGATGACTATAGTTATCTACTTATTGATAAATTTCATAAAGAACCCAAAATGATTCCTTCTCTTAAGGATACCAATGGAGTGCTATAAGAAAATGCTCATTTTTTTCTTTTTCCAAACCACCAGGAGAACAAAACAAAACTGCAGCACTTCTCAAAGATGGCAAAGATAAGTTTTCTAACACTAAAACAAATATTACTTGTTAAATGTTAGTTTTAAAATTGAGTGTCTCAGTTCCGAAGAAAAATAGCCTCTCCACCTGTTGTGATACAGAGATAAATTTAAATTTATTGATGGCACCTATTCCAGGCATTCAATTGTTTTAGATATATTAACTCATTTAATTCTTACAAAAACCCTGTAAGATAGATAATGATTATTCACACTTTAATGATTAGGTAACAGACTCAGATAAGTTAAATGTATGCCCAAATACAAAATGATAAGATGTAGCATCACCAGAATTTGAACCTATCTTAAATTACTTTATGTCATGCTGCCTACACAAATATTCAAAAGTTGAATGAGTTGCATGTTTTTGCTGAAAATATTTTACTGGCTGTGGAAACAGCTTAGTGATATCTCAGAAAAATGAATACCAGACAATTGCCATTTCTTGAAGATTCTCTGCATCTCTCTCTCTCTCTCTCTCTCCTCCATCTGACAAACTCTTTGCAAAATTGAAAGCCCTTTTATATGAAACTTCCAAAATCCAACATCCTTTCAAATAGATTTAATCTATCTCATATCTATATTTCCATAGCACATTTTACTCTCTTATAACATGTATTACCGTATTACCATCCTGTTATTAATAATCTATTTATCTTTAAATGCTACTCTCAATTATTTTGTATTTTCAACTGTTTGAGGGTACACTTTGAGGTTGAGATAAATCTGACATTTTTAAGAAGAAATTATAAAATATCAACAATTTCAATAGTTCATCTTTATTGTATCCTATCCATTTTTAAAACTATCACATTCCCTAGAATAATACTTAATTAAAAAAATAAAATAAAACTGTTTAATGCAGGCCAGAAAATCAACGTGACACTTTAAACATTATGCAATTTAATCATCAGTACAACTATTGAAGTTTTATTATAACATTTTCATAGGTAAAAACTATATTTATTCGATGTTTATTTAGAGTTAATGGCTTTTGTCTTACTCCCGAGATTATTTCATTCTACTATTGAAGTATCCTTACTGAAGGAAATCAAATAAGATGTGTCCTTGTTGAATGAAACCAAACACTATTGAGTTGGTGAAAAAGTGGGAATTATTTTGTGAATTTTAGAATATCATTTTTACATTTTTATTTTTCTGAGATTAGGTACACGTATAAATTTATACAAAATGTAATTCTGTATATATGAATATCAGGTAAAAATCACCCTTGCTTTTTTATCTGTTAAGATAGAAAATCTTATTTTAACATTGTGTATCTTAATTTTACTTACATAGGAACCTCAATTGGTTCTTAATATGTGCATTTTGATCAAATTTTAATCCTAATGGGTAACATAATTCTGCCTCCTGGTGCCACAATGAAATGTGTGTTTATCATGCAAGAGACATGGCCAGTATCCTCACACATCTATTCCAACTGTCTCAGCACTTGTCTCTGAAGGATATTTCAAGGGTTACAGGTTTCTAGTGAGAGAATGATCTCTATAAAAATATATCCTACTCTTCATCCCCATCGCTGCATCTCACACAAAGTATGCCCTTCTCGGCAGATCTTTCTCTTCTCTTGTTTCTTTTAAAATGTATGTGCTGAATAGAGACAGTCGGGAGAGGGGAAGAGTGTGATGGAGAGAGGGAGAAGAGAGAGAGAGAGAGAGAGAAATTGATGACTTTTGAGGATGGGGGAATCCGGAACTGATAAACCATCAAATTGTGTTTGCCCTCTAAATTCCTCATCCTAACCCACAATTGAGCATCGCAACTACAAGATAGTAACCGGCTATGTAAAAATAATATATGACAAAAGAACTATCAAAATATGAGAATACTAAAAATGTGCAGTCTGAACAGTTTCAGCTCTAATTAAATGGGTATACAAATCAGCAAAAGCAGCTGTTGTGGGGACTGCATTTCATTGACTTCAGATGAGCAAAGGTTTGAAAAGGTATTCATTGACTGTGACATTGTGCCTGTCTTTTTCATCCCTGAAAGACTGTTCTGTGAGACACTGTTATGATTCAAATGTCATTCACACCAGAGTAGCAGGAACAAAGCAGGATTTCCAATGGAAGAAGATCTAATTAAGTGAATAATATTTGCTTATTGTCAGTGCCTAATTAGTTTCCCCTGTATTCATGTTTATAAAGGTTGCTCTGTTGTAATTACAGTTCAACAAGAAGTCATTATGTAATAAGTCCCATTGTAGAAAATATAGCTGAAATACTTGAAGTTCTTCTCCCTTATTCTTTCACACACACAATAGAGATATCAAATGGTTACATTTCACTCATTACTTTTTTCTTCACAGTGTGAGACACACACTAGTAAATTCAATGTTGGAAAAAGTACTATTTTACTGTTCACTGAATATGGCTTTGGTAACATATAAGCCTGTGAATTTGGGGGGTTATTAGGATTTCACTGTATGTTTTAACAATAAGACGTCTCTTTTGCTCTCACCCTCTTTCACACATGCACTTTCTGCAAAAGGATCATAGAAATAGTCTAAGATGAAAATGATAAAGATGTGGATTGCGAGTGTATGCAAAAAGACTCAAATCATAATGATATTCTGTGTTAGGGCAAGTAAACTGGGATCAAAGACAACGAAATGATTTTCTGTGTTTATATCTCAAAAGAGAATTTTGATCATGCCGATTTACTACCATTGTCTTTAAGAATGTTTGTTAAATTCATTTAGGAAAACATAAGACCCTCCACATCTGATCCCTGAAAATCCTCAATCCCTCTTTCCCACATTTTTTAAATACCGTAACTTAAAACAGTTTGGTACAGCTGCAGAAGAGGCTATAATATATATAATGCTAGGTGCTGTTCCATATAAGTCTTAAAGTTTTAGTGGCTTAACAAGATAGAGTTTTATTTTATATTCATGAAACTGTAAAATGAGGATGTTTCTGGTCAGCAGATGACTAATATCTCCACATGGCTATTCAGACCCCAGGCTGATTTCAGTCCCCAAGCTCTCATATTTTGCTTCTAACTAAGATAGAAACAGTGGACAATAAAAACACACTTCTTAAAATCCTCGCCCAAAAGTGACATACGTCACTTAAGCTCTCTTTCCACTGATAACAACTCAGTCATAAAACATGTGTCTAGAAACTATAGTTTGTTGCTGGGTAACCTTCCCCAGTGATAATTTCAGATTATGACAGAGGAAGCACAATTCTGCTGCAGAACCAACTATCTTCTCTAAATCATTCTTATGCAGCACGCCACCTCATTATTCTATGCCATTTCATTTGGTGAATTCTCACTCAACCTTCAAACTACATTCAAGCATTATTTCTCTTTATAGCCATCTGTTATCTTCCAAGACAAGAAATTGCCTCTTGCTTACAGCTATAATATCTATAAATCTTTCTAGTAGAGTAGGTAAAATGGTTGTGTATTACTATTTAATTGTCTGTCACTTGGTCATTTCTAGTATCATTTCTACTATTTTTTCACTCACACTCCCTGAGCTGTTTCATCTACCTCTAGTGCTTCAATTATTATTTATGTTTTAATGACTTCCACATCTATTTACCTGGAATAATGCTTTCTCTAGATCTTTAGGATCATATAGCAACATCTACTTGGAGGTATTTAATGTGAGTGTACTCTTGTCTGTTGTTGCATTTCAAACTACTCTAAAACTTAGTGTCATAATGTAACCATTTTAGTGTACTCATAATTTTGTGGGTCAGGAACCTAGGCAGAGTCCAGGAGAGGTATCTCATCTGTGCTCCAGAATGAATGGGGTCCTCAACTATGGTGATTCAAATTTCTGGAGATGGCTTGTTTTAATTAAGTGGGTCCATGTGTTCACAACCTCTGTTCTTGGTGACAGTTAAATTACTTGGTTCCTCTCTTTGATAATTTTGCTGGGCTTGAAATATACAAACTGATTTTTAACTCACATATTCAATACATGCACATGGAGACACCTAGAATTATCTTTCAATACGTGTGTGTGTGTGTGTGTGTGTGTATGTGTGTGTTTCCACACAGCATGACAATCTTAGGATACTAGGATTTCCTACTTGAGGACTGTCGCCCCCAGAATGAACTTTCAAATGTTCCAGAATCTCATTTCTTTCACATTCTATAGGTAAAGTTAGACAATAAAGCCAGCCTGAATTTAAGAAAAAAGAAATTAGATTTCTCCTTTAATGGGATAATCAGGAAAGAATTTGGAGCCATCTTTCCTATATACAGACCACCCTCTTGTGATTAATTATTTATTTCTAATGCAAAAGACAATCAAACTCTCCAGAAGTTCCACAAGTTTTGTCCCATCATGGCAAAGGCCCAAGTCTAGAATATTGTAATGGATATCAAGTCCAGGTTTAGATGAGTATCTTCATACGTGATTCATCCAGATGATTCCTCTTGCTTTGAAGATCTGTGAACTAAAGAAACCAGTTTTATATCCCACATATATCCAAAAAAAAAAAAATAGTGATACAGTAGGATGATTGAATGTGTTTCTTTCTTCTGTTTTATGTGTTCTTAATTGTTTCCTATGAGCCATCTGCCTTTTCCCACAAGAAATAGTTTATATTTGACTTTTCAGCTTGTTTCCTGCCTTCAGAAAGTTTGGAGTCCAAAGTCTATTTTCGTTATTAACTGTATCTGTCCTTGTTAGTTCAGAAATGGCAATACTTCACCAAATTTGATTCTCTAAACTTTTGTGGGTTTCCTATGACTATTATTGGGGTTCACTCTCTTAGATGACAGCTGCAGCTACAGTCAGGTCATTGAGACAGGCTCTTCTGCACCTTTGGCCTATGTGAAGCTACTATGGGACAGTGGTATTGAGATTCTTAGAAACTCTGTTTACGATAGAGAGAACTTATGGTTTATTTCTTTAAAATGCTTACTTAGAAGCCTTTTTGTGTAACTGAACATTTCTGGCATACGCTACCTTACATATTCCTGAAGTCATAACAAACGAGATTAAAGCATACACTGGACATTATTTTTTCACAAAAGTCAATTTTTACTTTGTGAATCATTTGTTAGGAGAGACTGGGGATCAAAAGCAGGTTTATTTCAGAAGCAAGCAAGTTCTTATTCCTTTATGAGTCTGCTAAATAATCCTTGAAAACTCAACTGTTCCTTCTTTAGTTCAATTTTCTCTTGTTATAGTTTAACACAGTAAGCTTGAAGAAGTTAATTGACTTTTTAAAATGTTTTGCTTACAAATCTTCCAGCCAGATCCATGAGCCAATTAGCTAGCCTTCCTATTTTCCACATGTTCTCATGCAACAGTGTTGACAAACATTCTATTACATAACAATTGTCCCCTTTTCTTTAGTGTTCAATAACATTTCCTCATTGTTCTTTAGTCCCTCTTCAATAGTCATTTTAAGGAATTTCTGGCTTCCATCCACCATTTCAAAGTCAATGACAAATGCTTTAAATTTTTATTATGGTGGCATAGCATTTCCAGATAACAAATTTTGTTATGGTCAACTACTGCTGTGTTACGAAGTACTCCAATATTAATGCATAGTGCAACAACTGTTTCGTTATGCTCATGAATTTTTTTTTGGGGGGGGGGTCAGGAATTTGGATAGTATACAGTGGGAATAGCTTTTCTCTGCTTTGCAGTTACTTGGAATTTAATCTGAAGTGACTTAATTAGCGGGAGATAGCTGAGACAACTTGATAAAATCCCAATCCTTCAGTTCATCCTTTGGTATTAGCTGAGATGCTCTCTAACTGGGTAAGAATCCCCTCTTACCTCACTATATATATCCTAGAATTGTCCTGGTAAACTGGGCTTCATTTCATTACTTATTTTACTAAAAAATCTGTTGACTTGCTCCTTTATCTTATGAAACTGTAATCTCTGGGAAGGGAGAGATTACTCTTGTTCACCATTATATCACTACCACTAATACATTTCCTGTTTCATGGCAGGTAGGTAGTCATTAAATGTTTAATGAATTTTGAAGCCATCAATTAGTTTTTAGTTCCCACTGGCACACAGTGAATGATCTCAGTGGCAGTTCATCTCAGTGAGGTGGATGTATATTTGTTCAGATCTAAAAATACACAGAATTTATTGAAGATATATCAGGACAGGTTAGCCAGAGGGAACCCCAAGTCATGATTGAGAGTGAGTGGACAAAGTTTTTAACCAGTAAGTCAATACTCAGGATATAATCTGAAAGCCACTGCAAGGCCAGAGAGAACAGAATCACAATATCAAAAGGTGGGATGAAAGTGACATTGCAAACAAACAAACAAAAAAAAACAATATAGAGGTAAATGGTGTGTTACTAAGGCTGTGAATAAATGTGTTGTTCCATCTGTTTTTACTTGAGGGTAGGAATTCATAGATATGAAAATTTAAAATATATATATATTTTAGATAGTTCCCAATTAATTATAGATTGTGTAAGCAAGCTAGCATTTCCAATATCATCTATTTTATGCAAATGTCTCTGTAAAGAAGTACCCAGAAATTCACTCACTTTGCTGTAAAGGAGTTTACTAGAACTCTCCTGGGCTTTAAACTCATGGTGGGATGTGGTTGGAAATGGACAGGAGTTAAGTCTACAACCTCTGATTTTCTTTCTTTTTTTTTTTTTGTTTGTTTGTTTTTTGCGGGGAGGGTGAGGGATGGAGAGATGAAAAAAAGTCAAAGAAAGCCATTGGCAAGGAAGAATAATACATAATGATATTTAGATAAAATCTAAGCAATTGCTATTTTTCTAAAATAATTGAAAGATATTTGTTTATTAATTCAGATGAATTTGAAGAAAAGGGTACCTGATAATTACAGATTTGGATATACTTTTGTTGGACACTGAGAGCATTTCTGTCTCAACTAAAATAAAAAGTGATCTGAGAGGAGGTGGAGCAAGATGGCAGACTAAAAGTGCCCAGGGTGTGTTGCTCCCGAAACAAAAGGTATCTAAATATTGGTGGGAACCTCTGCAGGAGAGCATAGGAGTCTAGAAGGAGACTGATGAGATTCCTGTAGAGCATGAAAGTCCAGGATGGTGGCATAGAGAGGAGAGAGAGGCGCATGGCCTCGAGCACCAGGTCTCCAACACCAGGATTGGTGCAGGAAGAATTATCCCTTGTGGCAAAAAGTTAGGCAGAGGGTCCACACCAACCCCCATCCTCACCACAGAGGCTGGCATATCCTTTGTTAGGACAAGCTTGGAGCAAAGTGTGGGAAGTGGCCTACATAACAAACACTGTGTTTTTATAGAACACTAGCACAAACTTTACACTCCTGACCCCCCACCCTCATGAACCAAGCCAATGCAGAATGGCACCATCTTGAAACTGGAGTCTTTAGGGGAGTGCCCTGCCCTGGGGCCAGTAGTTATGAGTTTCTCCAGCCTTAAGGCTCTGTCCTTGTCTCAATGCCCTTATATGACAGGCTACAATGCACTGATACCAGTGGCTAGAACCCTGGGCTCACAGCATCTATGATTCTAGTTCTGCAGTCTGGAAAGCCAACACTAGTCCTGATGCACTGATGCACCCCCACATCCTTGGCTGGAGATCAGACAGGCAGACCCTCCTTAGGTGGACCACACCCAATCCTCTCTCCCCCCACCCCGCCACACCAGCTGACTGAATTAGGTGCACCTGAGCCCCCAAGCTGGAGAAACAGCTCATAGGTCTCTACCCTAATGAATATTCCATTGACTGGTGTAAATAAAGTGCATCTATCTGCCCCCCACCCCCACACCCCTGGCACCACCAGAGAAATGGCCAAGCAGTTCCATCCTGAACAATCCCACCTAGCAGCCTTGCTAACAGTCTCAGAAGATCTGTACTGGCCCCTTCACTGCAGGCTTGCCTAGTGGCTCCACCCACTGCCCAGATGCAGTTAGATGGGTCACTTCACTGCAGGTCTACCTAGCAGCTTCACTCATCACTCAGCAGCAGCTGGAAAGGCCATCACACTGCAGACTTGCCTAGTGGCTCTTCACACTGACTGGAAAGTGGCTGGTTGGCACCCTCACTGCAGGCCTCCTGACTAGTGGCCTTACCAACAGTCTGAGAAGCTGCTGGATGGGATCCCTCACTGTGGGCCTGCCTAGCAGCGCCATCCACCACCTAAGAAGTGACTGGATTGTCCCTCTCAGTGCAGCTCCATCTAGTGGCCTTTCATACTTCCTGAGAAGCAGCTCAGCAGCTCTGCCCTTGGCAGTCTGACTTCTGAAATATACAGGGAAGCAATACCTCACATTGGGCCCTAAGACCTGGCATAGCAGATGGGCCACCGGCAGACCCACTCTCAGCTAGCTGAGTCAGAGTGCACCTGTGTCCCTGGCTCAAAGACACAGCACAGATGTCACACCCTGGAAGATCTGTACCTCAAGTCCTTGAGCCATCACATACACACACATCTGAGTGAGAAGCAGCTTGACTGATGTGCCACTGGAGGGCCCAACCCTGGTCAGAGAAGCAGCATGGTGACCCATCCACTAGCAAAACAGTTCTGGAGATCATGACCCTGACATGCCATATGCCCACATCCCCAGTCTGAGAATCAATCCAGCAAATGCATCCTCCCCCAGCAAAGCTATGCCACAGGCACCACAAACCTCCAGAGTATAGGTTGCTGAGTCACTCACAGATATAGCAAAAGTAGATTACAGCTAGTTAAACTACAAAGAATCTACACTATTGCACCCATCCTGAACGAATCTATTGTGCTCGACCCAGTTGACACTGTATGATGCATTTTCAGGTGAAAGCCTTTTCCCACACAAGCCACACTACAAAATTCAAAAAGGTGACTGTTTCACCAGATGTGCAGATATCAACACAGGGAAACAAGGAACATGAAAAAGCAAGGTAACATGATACAACCAAAAAAAAAAAAAATGAAATGAAATAATTGATACAGTTTGGACATGTTGTCTCCCCCAAACTCATGTGGAAATCTGATCCCCAATGTGGCAGTGTTGGGAGCTGTTTGAGTCATGGGGGTGGGTCCCTCATGAATGGATTAATGCTTTCTCTGGGGGGTGGGGGTAGCGAGTGAGTTCTTGCTCTATTAATTCTTGTGAGAACTGGTTGTTTAAAAGATCCTGGCACCTCCCTTCTCTCTCTCTTGCTTCCACTTGCCATGTGATCTGCTTGCACCCAGTGGCTGCCTGCCACTTTCTGCCGTGAGTAGAAGCAGCCTGAGGCCCATGCCAGATGCATCTGTCCCAGAATCATAAGCCAAATAAACCTCTGCTCTTTATATATTACCCAGTCTCAGCTGTTCTGTTATAGCAACACAAAGATAGATTACTACAATAATACTCCAGTAACTGATCTCAAAGAATTGTAAATTGCTGACTTGCTGGAAAAGGAATTCAAATTAATTATCTTAAAGAAACTCACTGAGATACAAGAGAATATGGACAAACAGTTCAATGAAATTAGGAAAACAATCAACAATTTGAATGAGAAATTCAACAAAGACATACATATTATTTTTTTTTAAATCAAGAAGAAATTTTGGAATTGAAGAATTCATAGAATGAGATAAAAAAAAAAATACATCTGTGAGTGTCCACAACACACCAGATCAAGCAGAAGAAAGAATTTCTGATCTTCAAGATAGTTTTCAAATAACACAGGAAAACAAAAACAAGAAAAATTTTTTTAAAAAGAATGAAGAAAGCTTATAAGATCTATGGGATCCTGTTAAGTCAACAAATATTCAAATAATGGGCATTCCAGAAAGAGAAGAAAACAAAAAAGATATTGAAAATCTATTTTAAAAAATAATAGCTGCAAAATTCCCTAGTCTTGGGAAAGATGTAAACATCCAAATACAAGAAGCTCGTAGGTCCCCAAATAGATTCAAACCAAATAGGTAATCTCCAAGATATATTGTATACAAACTATCCAAAGTTAAAGACAAAGGGAAAATTCTAAAAACAGCAAGAGAAAAACATCATTTATAAGGGAATCTCCATTAGACTATCATCAGACTTCTCAGCAGAAATGCTACAGGCCAGGGGAGAATGGGAAGATATATTCAAAGCAATGAAAACAAACAAACAAACAAACAAGCAAACAAACACAAAAACCCTGCCAGCCTAGAATATTATACACAGAAAAGCTGATTTTTTAGAAATGAAGAAGAAATAAAGTTGTTCTCATACAAGCAAAAATTAAGGGATTTCATCACCATCAGACTGGCCTTACAAGAAACACTTAGGGATATCCTACATCTAGAAGAGAAAGAACAATAACAGCCACCATAAAAATACCTGAAGATATAAAACTTACTGGTAGAGTAGATACACAGATTAGAAAGAGGAAAAAATCAAAACTTATCAATAAAGAAAACCGCCAAACTCAAGAATAAACATTAACAGAGGAAGAAAAGAACAAAGGATACACAAAACAATCAGAAAACAACCAACAAAATGACAGGAGTAAGACTTCACATATCAGTAATAACCATGAATATAAACAGATTAAATGCTCCAATGAAAAGACAGAATAGCTGAATGAATAATAAAGCAAGACCCATTGTAACAGCCTGAACAGAAGTGACAGCATTTTATTAAAACTTTGAATTTAAAAGCTTGTTCTCTCCTGTAACTGGAACTGGATAGGCTATAGCTAATTGCCAGAACACAATGACTCTTGCTCTCACTTTGCACACAAAATAATTAGAGAAAAGTTATTAACCCAGATTGTCATTCTTTACTAGCTTACTAACTTTATCATATTTGAGAATAACAGGAACTGAATCTGTGGAGAATGAAGCATGACACTGGTGAACTTCCACCTGGAAAGTTCCTTGATGATTATTTGAAACACTGTAGCATGTCTGCATGTCCCTGCTTGGTCAACATGAAGCATCTTTCCATCAAAAACCCCTATAAAACACTTTGGAAAATCTAGGAGAGGTGGAGATGTTCTTTGAAGCATAAATCTACCATTTCCCCAGGCTTTTGGCTTCCTGATAAAAGGCTACCTTTCCTTACACCAACTCATGTCTCTTGATTATCGGCTATTGCATGGTGAACAAATGGACCTTTTGGTTCTCAATAGTACCATCTATATGCTACCAGAAAAAAACATACCTTACCTGCAAAGACAAATATATACTGAAAGTAATGGAGTGAAAAAAGATATTCCATGGAAATGGAAAATAAAAGTGAGCAAGAATAGATATATTTATATCCAATAAAACATACTTTAAATCAAAATCTGTACTGAGTCAAAGAAGGGCCCTATAAAATGATAAAGTATTAATATAGCAAGGGGATACAAAGATTATAAATATCTATGTAACCAACACCAGAGTACTCAAATACATAAAGCAAATATTATCAGATGTATAGGGAGAGATAGACACCAATGCAATAATAGCTGGGGACTAACACCCCACTCTCAGCATTGTACATATCATCAAGACTGAAAATCAACAAGGAAATATCAGATTTATGTGCCACCATAGACCAGATGGATTTAACAGACAAATACAGAGTATTTCGTCTAACAGCTGCAGAATACACATTCTTTTCATCAGCACTTGGAAGATTCTCTAGGATTGACTATATGTTAGGCCACAAAATAAGTCTCAACAAGTTCAAAAATATTGAAATTATTTTTTTCTGTTCGTAATGACATAAAACTAGATATCAATAACAAGAAGAACTTGCAAAACTACAGGAATACATGAAAATTAAACAACATACTCTTGAACAACCAATGGATCAAAGAAGAGTTTAAGGTAGAAAAAAAATTCTTGAAACTCCATGAAGACAGAAATGCAACATATCAAAACCTATAAGATACAGCCAAGGCAGTATTAGAAGGAAAGTTTATACCAATCAACACCTATGTCAAAAAAATAGAAAGATTTCAAATAAACAGACTAATAATGTCTCTCAAGGAACTAGAAAAGCAAGAAGAAACGAAACTCAAAATAGGTAGAAGAAAAGAAATAATAAAATTTAGAGCAAATATAAATGATATACTAAAAGTACTATCCAAAAAATCAATCAAACAAAAAGTTGATTCTTTGAAAAGATAAACAAAATCAACAAACCATTAGCCAGACTAATCAAGAAAAAAGAGAAAAGACCCAAATAAATAAAATTAGAAATGCAAAAGAAGATACTACAACAGATAGCACCAAAACATGGGGATCATCGGGGACTATTATGAACAACTATGCACCACTAAATATTAAATCCTAGAGGAAATGGATAAATTCTTAGACCCATACGCTCTACCAAGTCTGAAATAAGAAGAAATAGAAAACCTAAATTTACCGACGACAAGTAACAAGATTGAATCAGTAATAAAACGTCTCCTAACAATGAAAAGCCCAGGACCAGATGGTTTTACTGCTGAATTCTACCAAACATGTAAAGAAGAACTAATACAAATTCTTCTTAAACTATTTCAAAAAATTGAAGTGCATGGAATTCTTCCAAACTCGTATTATGAGGCCAGCGCTACCCTCCTACCAAACCGGGCAAGGATAAAACAAACAAACAAACAAACAAACAAACAAAATCCCTACAGGCCAATAACCCTAACGAACACAGTGATCCTTCAGAAAAAAAAAAAAAAATCCAACAGCACATCAAAAAAATTATACACCATGATCAAGTGGGATTTATCCCAGGGATGCAAGGATGGTTCAACATACACGAATCAGTAAATGCAATACGTTACGTCAGCAAGATGAAAGATACAGCCATATATCATCTCAACAGATGCAGAGCATTTGATAAAGTTCAACATCCCTTCATCACAAAGAGTCTCAACAAATTAGGTACAGAAAGAGAATATCTTAATATAATAAAGTCTATATATGACAGACCCACAGCTATCATCATACTGAACAGGGAAAAGCAGAAAGCTTTCCCCCTAAGAACTGAACAAAACAAGGATGTCCATCCTCACTACTCTATTCAACATTGTACTGGAAGTCATAGACAGAGAAATTAGGCAAGAGAAAGAAATAAATGGCATCCAAATTGGAAAGGAGGAAGTCAAGTTGTCCCTGTTTGCAGACTACATGATACTATATAGAGAGAAACCCAAAGACTCTACCAAAAACCTCCTAGACCTGATAAACAGATTCTGTAATGTTGTAGAGTACAAAATCAACATATAAAAATCAGTAGGATCAGGACATAGGTCTGGGCAAATACTTTATGAACAATACTTCAGAAACGCTAGAAACAAAAGCAGAACCTAACAAGTGGGATTATACCAAGCTAAAAATCTTCTGCGCAGAAAAGGAAACAATCACAGAGAGAAGACAACCTGTAGAATGGGAGAAAATATTTGCAAGCTATGCATCTGACAAGAGATTAACATCCATAATATACAAAGAACTCAAACAACTCAATAGGATAAAAGCAAATAATCTGATTAAAAAATAGGCAAATGAACTGAATAGATATTCTACAAAAGAAGACATACAAATGGCCAACAGGCATATGCAAACTACAGAACATCACTAATCATCAGAGAAATAAAAATCAAAACCACAATGTGATGTCATCTCACCCCAGTTAGAATGGCTGTTATCAAAAAGACAGAAAACAAAAAATGCTGGCAAGGATGCAGAGAAAGCAGAACTCTTATACATTGTTGGTAGGAATGTAAATTAATACATCCACTATGAAAAACAGTATGGAGATTTCTCAGACAGCTACAGATAAAAATCCCATACAATCTAGCGATTCCACTACTGGGTATATATCCAAAGGGATGGATATTGATAAGTCAAAGAGATACCTGAGCTCCCATGTTTATCACATCTCTATTCACAATAGCCAAGAGTTGGACCCAACCTAAATGTCCTTCAACAGATGACTGGATAAAGAAAATGTGTTAAATATGTATACAATGGAATACTACTCAGCCATAAAAAAGAATGAAATTCTGCCATTTGCACCAACATAGATAAGCTTGGAGAAACCTATGTTAAGTGAAAATAATACAGGCACCAAGAGAGAAATGCCACATTTTCACTCACATGTGGAAAATAAAAAAATTACACGTCATAGAAGGAGAGAGTAGAATAAGGGTTACTAGAGACTATTGGGGGGAATGGGAAAGGGGAAGGTGGGGAGAGGGTAGTCAGTGGATTAAAAATATTAGAGAGACAGGAAGAATGGAGTCTAGTGTTCTATTGTAACATAGAGAAACTACAGTGAACAACAACGAACTGTTTATCTTTGAATAGCTAGTCAAGATGATGTTGAATGTTCCTAACACAAAGAAGTGACAAATGTTTGAGGTGATGGATATCCTAAACACCCTGATATGATCATTGCACACAGTAAGAATGTACCCAAATATTGTTTTGTCCTCCATAAATATATACGATTATCATGGGTCAATAAAATAAATTAATTTTAAAAAGGGAAAAAAGAGAAATAGAGAGTAGAATAGTGGTTACCAGAGGCGGGGGTTGGGGAGGGGTAAGGCAGGGAAATGTTGGTAGACTGGTACAAAGTTGCAAAGTTACAGATAGACAGGAAGAATAAGTTCTACGGAGAAAATAGCTAATAATATTGTATAGCATATTTCGAGATAGCCAAAGAGGATCTTGAATGTTATAACCACAAAGAAATGATAAATATGCTAACTATTCTGATTAGGTCATTTAACAATATATGTATGTATTGAAACAATAAACCGTATCCCATAAACATGCATGAAGGAAAAAATAAATTGAAATTAATAAAAGTAGTGCGATATGAAAGCCATATTGTAAATAGTCTCTCAGTTTTTGATTCTATCTTTTGATTGGATACATTAGCATATATTTTAATTCATCAGACATATATTAACCTGAATCCTTATGTGTAAATGATTCACTGATTCACCTGCGGCTTGTCTGCTTAATTGAAACTCTGTGTTAATGATCACATGACCTTTCTCTACACTATTAGTTAGATTGGCTCAGTCCCCTAGACACAGACTGAAGTGCTAAATCCACATATAGTAATCCATGAGTGTTTACTGATTTTCACTAATAAAACAAACTTATTCTCATCTGACAGTTCTAGCTTCATCCATAGGCTGTCTGGTGTAAAAACTAAATGAAATAAAGGACATATTGGAAACTGTAAGATAACAGAGTCTTCCGAAATGAAAATCTCTCTCTCTTTCCTCCAAAAACCATACCAATCAACAAAGAGAGCAAATAAAATAACCTGTCCCCCACACATGCCATATACAGAGAATTCTACACTTTTTGAGTTATAAGAAGTAGGAAAATTCATAAAGAAAACCAGTAGATCCTGCTCCAGAACTCACACTGAAACAGTCAGGTAGAAACTGTTTAAAAACAGAAGGCAGCAGGTGCCCATCACTGTAGAACACAGACAAAAATTACCTTATGAAAAAGCGTTCCACACTAATTGGGGAAAAAATGAGAACATATCCGAGTTCTAGTGGATAATAGCACTTGATATTGTGAAATTAGAAGAAAGCAGCTAGAAAATGTGTGTGAACTGAAGAAACAGTATGAAAGCGAGCTTTTGGGGAAGAAGTGGATTTGGAAAGGGAAGATGTATTTGTAAACTTGGTGGTGAGGTGAGAGGGAGAATTATAAAAATAAAAGGTATAATGAGCCCTCTTCCAAAGGGTGTCCTTTCTTATTGAATGCGCACTTCACTGTGCCAACAAAAGAGGCATTCTTAAAGAAAAAATCTAGTAAACTACCCGAACTCTTCTGCCGATATAAAATCACCTGTTATTAGTTGTCCAGGACATTATAAGACATTTAAAATCTAATAAAAGTTGTCCAATCGGATTTACTATATCACTTTAATATAAGAAGAAAACCAAACATTAGAAAATATTTCAATTGATGAAAATTTGTCTCTCCCAAATTACTTAACCTCAAAGCAGAAGTGAACTACATCACAATATTTCTACATGTACTAAATATCTTTCAATAAGTCTTTAAAGTAGGAAATAAAACACCTTGGAGCAGAGATTTATTAACTCAGAAGAGAAATGACATACGAACCAGTAATCCCACTTCTGGGTATATACCCAGAGGAATGGAAATCATCATGTCGAAGGGATACCTGCACTCCCATGTTCATCGCAGCTCTGTTTACAATAGCCAAGACATGCAACCAACCTAAATGTCCATTGATGGATGACTGGATAAGGAAACTGTGGTATATATGCACCACGGACTACTACTCTGCCATAAAAAAGAATGAAATTCTCCCATTTGCAACACATGCATGAGCCTGGAGAAACTTATGCTGAGTGAAATAAGCAAAGCACAGAGGAATAAATACCACTTGTGCTCACTCATAAGTGGGAGCTAAGAAAGAAGGAAGGAAGGAAAGAACACAGTAGAACATTGGACTTGAAGAGGGAGAGAATATAACTTGGAATACAAAGTGGAATGAGGGGGAAAGAGGGAGTGGGAGGGAGCTTGGGGATAATTGGGAGGGGGGCACCAGGTACAATCACAATTTGTGGTAATGGGCAAGCTGCCAGTATGAATCTGGCCTTCACATCTTGTGCATGAGAGGTGATAATCAACTCTGTATATCATGAATATTCATAGCCAATGAAAAAAAGAAAAATGCAAAGTGAATCATGACAAACTTAAGAAATTAAATACAAGGGAAAAAATTGTTTTTAAAAATCTTATAAACAAAGAAAACATTACAATTATGCCCATTGTTGATGGAATCAATTTAAAATATCCTAAAAGGAATTGAAGAGAGAGATGAAATTGGCAAAAAGCAGTGAGACAGTGTTGGATAGAAGATAGCTAAGAATAATCTATTTTTGAAGAAGAAAAAAATCGTAGATAAGAACTGATATTTAAGACTAGAAACTAAGAAAATTTGGGGGCTATAAAAGCAGATCTGAACACATGTTTTTAAAATGTGTACTGTGTACATGGAAAAACTTATCTGGAAATATCAACTCTGAGACATAATCTGGCAAAAATATTGGGTTGGGAAACGGGGTTTTCAAGATGGCGGTGGCTGCGGTGGTTGGCGCGGAGTAGCTGAGGTGCAAAAGGCGGCCACTGGGCCTCAGGCAGCCGGGAAACTTGTGGACCTTCCTCTTGCCATCTCTTAAGGGAGGACCGCTGCTGCTGGCCGGTCGTGGGGGGTGACCGCCACTTTGCCCCCGGCAGGAGAGGCTGCCTCACTTACAGGCAACAGCTTTGAAGTGTGGAGCAGGAAAAGAACTGTTTCTTAGCTGCGAAAGCGAGTCTCTGAACAGGGAACACAGCGCCAGGGCTGCTGTGGATGCAGACAGGATCCCGGAGGCCGGGGCCGCGCTGAAGGCGGCCAGCAGCCCTATTCAGGATTCGAGGTTTCAGGCCGGCATTAAAGAAGATTCCTGGGAGCGCCCGAGCCGCACCGTGACTGAACAGCCTGAGGCGGCAGTGGCCGAGAACACGGAAGGCGACAAACCAGAGACAGAGAGTGAGCACCCGACCTGGCACAGCACTGTGAGTGACCCCTGGTCAAGCTCTGTTTGGGGGGCGGATGCCCACCCAGCTGCCGCCTGCACCACCAGACCACTCACCGCCCCGGAGCTGCCTCCATTTTCCCATGTGCTTGCAGCTCCGCCTGGCTTGGCCATCACTGAGCCTTCCCACTTGCTTGGCCCGGCGCAGGGCTTTCCAGAGCCTGCGGGCCGGCCTCCCCTCCCACTCCCTCCATGGTTCTCTGGCGGGGCTGGTGGCGGGGGGCGTCCCCGGCCAGTGTCGGGAGGGCAAGGAAGTACGGGCAGGCCGACTGTCACTCCACCACACCCTGGACTCGGCCCTGGTAAACTTCCTGTTACTGGGAGGGAGATACCATCTCTGCGGCCACCAGTTTGGAAAAAAGCCTAACAAATTTCTGGTTGGGAATAGTGTGGTAGGAGAGTTCCCAGGTCCGCTTGAACCTGCTGGAGAGCTGGCTGCAGGCGGGCGCTAGAATCGGTTTATACCGGGGGGATACAAAGGTGAACAAGACCCGAGAAAGATCTACACAGTGCTACAAAGGCACCCAGAGAGACCGGTCATCTGTGCCTAGCAGAAACCTGGTAGACTTCCTGGGCGAGGCGGTGCTGAGCAGGGTCTTGAAGGCCCAGCTGATAGATGAGGGTTGCAGAAGACATGCCCCAGCCCAGCACTGTGCGCACAGAGTGGGGGAGACGTGCGGCCAGGGAGGCGGAGACTCGACAGAAACCACACACCTGGTGGGGTCGCCACTGCACGATCTAACAGCCTGGGCCAGAGCACACAGAACGGGGAGAAGTCCTGCACAGGAAGTGAAAGCTCAACAGAGATCACACACCCTGTGGTACGTGATCCACCAGCCCAGCAGAGTTCAAGCTGACCAGAAAGGTGGCTCCCCGGAGAAGCCCAAGACCCGAGGCAACCACACACACAAGGCACTAGAGGCCAACTGAGCAGTCATGGAGGGAGCCATACGAAATTGGCAACCACAGCAACATCCTAGTTAGTCATTAGTCTCAAACCGGTGGACTGTGAAACCCCCTGAAACAATGAATAAACACTAAAAAAAAGATACCAGAAATACAAAAAAATCAAGAAAGTACACCACCAAAAGTTAATAAATCTCATGCTCTAGATCCTATAGAACAAGACGCCCTTGAAATAACTGACAAGGAATTGCAAGTGATAATTCTAAGGAAACTGAATGAGATACAAGAAAACTCAGCTAGACATCATAATGAAATGAGGAAAAGTATACAGGATCTGAAAGAGGAAATGTACAAGGAAGTCAATGTCCTGAAAAAAAATGTAGCAGAACTTGCTGAACTGAAGAAGTTATTCAGCGAAATAAAAAACACAACGGAGAGTTTAACCAGCAGGCTTGTCGAAGTTGAAGAGAGAACCTCTGAACTTGAAGATGGGGTGTTTGAAATAACACAAGCAGACAAAAAGAAAGAAAAAAGAATCAAGGACATTGAAGAAAATCTGAGAGAGATATCAAACAACCATAAGCGATCAAATATCCGAGTCATGGGTATTCCAGAAGGGGAGGAAAATGGAGATTCCATTGAAAACATATTCAACAAAATAGTGGCAGAAAACGTCCCAGGTATAGGAAAAATCACAGATCTTCAGATCCAGGAAGCTCAATGATCTCCAAATGTATTCAACCCAAAAAGACCTTCTCCAAGGCATATCATAGTCAAATTGGCAAAACTCAGAGACAAAGAGAGCATCTTAAAAGCTGCAAGAGAGAAGCGTCAAATCACCTATAAGGGAGCCCCAATCAGGTTAACATCAGACTTTTCATCACAAACCCTAAAAGCTAGAAAGGAATGGGATGATATTTTCAAAATACTAAAAGACAAAGATTGCCAGCCAAGAAAACTCTATCCTGCAAGGCTATCCTTCTGAAATAAGGGGCAAATAGTATATTTCTCAGACAAACAAAAACTGCGGGAGTTCACTACCACATGACCACCCTTACAAGAAATCCTCAAGGGAGTACTGGGTTTGGTTCCTGAAAAATAACTACCACTGCCATAAAAACCCAAGAAAAATCTAAACCCGTTAGTATAATAAAAATGGCATTCATGAAGAGAAAACAAGCTAACAAAAACACTATCTACAACCTAAGGAACCAACAAACAAAGAAACCAAACAGTAAATCAGAAAGCAAGGAACAAAAGACACCTAAGACAACCAAACAACCAATAAAATGCTAGGAATAAATCAACACCTTTCAATAACAACTCTTAATGTAAAAGGCTTAAATTCCACAATTAAAAGACACAGACTGGCTGACTGGATCAAAAAGGAGGACCCAACTATATGCTGCCTACAAGAGACCCACCTCACCCATAAAGATTCACACAGACTAAGAGTGAAAGGATGGAAAGAGATTTACCATGAAAACAGAAAAGAAAAACGAGCTGGAGTAGCTATTCTTATATCTGACAAAATAGACTTTAAACTAAAAACCATAAAAAGAGACAATGAGGGACACTACTTAATGATAAAAGGACTGATCCATCAAGAAGACATAACAATCATAAATATGTACGCACCCAATGTTGGAGCAGCCAGATTTATAAAACAAACTCTATTAGACCTAAAGAAGGAAATAGACACTAATACCATAATAGCAGGGGACCTGCACACCCCACTGTCAATATTAGACAGATCATCTAGGCAAAGAATCAGTAGAGAAACACAAGACCTAAACAAGATTCTAGACCAATTGGAATTGGCAGATATCTACAAAACATTCCACCCAACCATCTCAGAATATTCATTCTTCTCATCAGCACATGGATCATTCTACAGGATAGATCACATATTAGGTCACAAATCAAGTCTCAATAAATTCAAAAAAATTGGAATTATCCCATGTATCTTCTCAGACCACAATGGATTAAAACTAGAAATTAATAACAAACGAAACTCTGGAAACTATACAAACACATGGAAATTAAACAGCATTCTACTTAATGACATATGGGTCCAAGAAGAAATCAAGCAAGAAATCAAAAAATTCATTGAAACTGATGAAAACAATGATACATCATACCAAAACCTGTGAGATACTGCAAAAGCAGTATTGAGGGGAAATTTTATTGCATTAAACGCTCACTTCAGAAGAATAGAAAGATGGCAAGTGAACAACCTAACACTTCACCTTAAAGAACTAGAAAAACAAGAACAATCCAAACCTAAAGTTAGCAGACGGAAAGAAATAATTAAGATCAGAGCAGAACTGAATGAAATTGAAAACCAAAAATCAATTCAAAAGATCAACGAATCAAAAAGTTGGTTTTTTGAAATGATAAATAAAATTGACAAACCATTAGCATGGCTAACAAAAAAAAAGAAGAGAGAAGACTCAAATAACAAAAATTAGAAATGAAAAAGGCGATATTACAACTGATTCATCTGAAATACAAGGAATCATTCGAGACTACTATAAACAACTATACGCCAACAAATTTGAAAATCTGGAGGGAATGGATAAATTTCTGGACACACACAAGCTCCCAAAACTGAACCGTGAAGACGTAGAAAATTTGAACAGACCAATAACAATAAAGGAGATTGAAGCTGTTATCAGAAGGCTCCCAACAAAGAAAAGCCCAGGACCAGATGGATTCACAGCAGAATTTTACCAAACATTCAAAGAGGAATTGACACCGATTCTTTACAAACTATTCCAAAAGATTGAAACGGACGCAAATCTCCCAAACTCATTCTATGAAGCAAACATCATCCTGATAACAAAACCAGGTAAAGATATAACCAAAAAAGAAAACTACAGGCCAATATCCTTGATGAATATAGATGCAAAAATCCTCACTAAAATACTAGCAAACAGAATACAGCAACATATATGTAAAATTATTCATCATGATCAAGTGGATTCATCCCAGGGATGCAAGGTTGGTTCAACATACGCAAATCAATAAATGTGATACACCATATTAATAAACTCAAACACAAGGACCATATGATCATCTCTATAGATGCTGAAAAAGCATTTGATAAAGTTCAGCACTCATTCATGACAAAGACCCTCTATAAGTTAGGTATAGAGGGAAAGTATCTCCACATAATTAAAGCCATATATGCCAAACCCACTGCCAATATCATCCTGAATGGGGAAAAGCTGAAAGCTTTTCCTTTAAGAACAGGAAATAGACAAGGATGCCCACTCTCACCGCTCCTATTCAACATAGTGTTGGAAGTACTAGCCAGAGCAATCAGAGAAGAGAAGGAAATAAAGGGCATCCAGATTGGAAAAGATGAAGTCAAACTGTCCCTGTTTGCAGATGACATGATCCTATATATCGAACAGCCTTAAATCTCTACAAAAAAACTCTTGGAATTGATAAATGATTTCAGCACAGTAGCAGTATACAAAATCAACACACAAAAATCAGTAGCATTTCTTTTCTCCAATAGTGAACATGCAGAAGGAGAAATCAAGAAAGCCTGCCCATTTACAATAGCCACCAAAAAAATAAAATACTTAGGAATTGAGTTAACCAAGGAGGTGAAAAATCTCTATAATGAGAACTACAAACCACTGCTGAGAGAAATTAGAGAGGACAGAAGAAGATGGAAAGATATCCCATGCTCTTGGATTGGAAGAATCAACATAGTGAAAATGTCCATACTACCCAAAGTGATATACAAATTCAATGCAATCCCCATCAAAATTCCAAAGACATTTTTCTAAGAAATGGAAAAATCTATTCAGACATTTATATGGAACAATAAAAGACCACGCATAGCCAAAGCAATTCTCAGCAAAAAAAATAAAGCTGGAGGCATAACACTACCTGACTTTAAGCTATACTACAAAGCTATAATAACCAAAACAGTATGGTACTGGCATAAAAACAGACACACTGACCAATGGAATAGAATAGAGAATCAAGAAATCAACCCACACACTTACTGCCATCTGATCTTTGACAAAGGCACCAAGCCTATTCACTGGGGAAGGGACTGCCTCTTCAGCAAATGGTGCTGGGATAACTGGATATCGATATGCAGGAGAATGAAACTAGATCCATACCTCTCACCGTATACTAAAATCAACTCAAAATGGATTAAGGATTTAAATATACACCCTGAGACAATAAAACTTCTTAAAGAAAACATAGGAGAAACACTTCAGGAAATAGGACTGGGCACTGACTTCATGAATACGACCCCAAAAGCACGGGCAACCAAAGGAAAAATAAACAAATGGGATTATATCAAACTAAAAAGCTTCTGCATAGCAAAAGAAACAATTAACAGAGTTAAAAGACAACCAACAGAGTGGGAGAAAATATTTGCAAAATATACATCTGACAAAGGATTAATATCCAGAATATATAAGGAACTCAAACAACTTTACAAGAAGAAAACAAGCAACCCAATTAAAAAATGGGCAAAAGAGCTAAGTAGGCATTTCTCTAAGGAAGATATGCAAATGGCCAACAGACATATGAAAAAATGCTCAACATAACTCAGCATCCGGGAAATGCAAATCAAAACCACATTGAGATACCATCTAACCCCAGTTAGGATGGCTAAAATCCAAAAGACTATGGATGATAAATGCTGGCGAGGTTGCGGAGAAATAGGAACTCTCATACATTGTTGGTGGGACTGAAAAATGGTGCAGCCTCTATGGAAAATGGTATGGAGGTTCCTCAAACAATTGCAGATAGATCTACCATACGACCCAGCTATCCCACTGTTGGGAATATACCCAGAGGAATGGAAATCATCAAGTCGAAGGTATACCTGTTCCCTAATGTTCATCGCAGCACTCTTTACAATAGCCAAGAGTTGGAACCAGCCCAAATGCCCATCATCAGATGAGTAGATACGGAAAATGTGGTACATCTACACAATGGAATACTACTCAGCTATAAAAACGAATGAAATACTGCCATTTGCAACAACATGGATGGACCTTGAGAGAATTATATTAAGTGAAACAAGTCAGGCACAGAAAGAGAAATACCACATGTTCTCACTTATTGGTGGGAGCTAAAAATTAATATATAAATTCACACACACACACACACACACACACACACACACACACACACACACACACACACACACACACCAGGGCGGGGGGGGGAGAAGATATAACAACCACAATTATTTGAAGTTGATATGACAAGCAAACAGAAAGGACATTGTTGGGGTGGGAGGGGGGAGGGAGAAGGGAGGGAGGTTTTGGTGATGGGGAGCAATAACCAGCCACAATGTATATCGACAAAATAAAATTTTAAAAATAATTAATTAATTAATTAATTAAAAAAAAAAAAAGTAATCCACATGACAAGCACGTGCACAAGGAACTGAAACACCAGACAGGATGTGAAGATATTGAAGGAAAACACAAAGTGTCATGGGGAAATACCAGAGGAAGAGCTGAGTTTTGCTTGGGATTTCAAGAAGAGAAGAGAAGGCAAGGGAAGGGGAATTAGGGGGGAAGGAAGGGGAGGGGAAAGGAAGAGAATTTAAGCTGGATTTGGATAGTGGGTAGAATTTCAACCACTAGAGATGGTTGAGTTAAGAAAAGGAATAAAATTAATCTCTTGTAAAACAAGAATTTAAAATAATTTTTGTGCTTAGCAACAAAATAAAACCTGGTTTGAATCAAAAAAAAAAAATATTGGGTTGGACTTAAGAAATTCTGATTAGCTGAGGTAATGGTGAACATAAAATTTGTAATTCCATAACTTGTATCATATCCTGAAAAAGAAAAAAAGGAAGAAAGAATGGAAGGAAGAAAGAAAAAAGAGGACAGAGAATAAGAAAAAATGCAACTACACAATCCTCATCCCTTTAGCATAATTAGAAGACAGGGAATTTCAAGTTACCTAAAATACATAAATAAATAAGATGAGGAATATCTTACTATGCTAGAAAGTAGAAAGTACTCAAAGATAAATAGAGATATGCCAAAAGACACTGGGTCACCTTGAAAATGCTACCCTATCATTGTTCAAATCTTGGTTAATTTGACATAAAAAATAAACTGAATTATAATACATTGTAATATTTAATAACAATTAAAAATAAGAGGTGGAAGGATGAGGAAGAGTAAGTTTATTTGGGGGATAAGAGAAAACTTATTTGGGGGATAAGAATGCCAGCTAATAGTTGCATAAAGAGTGATATAATTTTTGAAAAATTAACATTATACAACTACCAATGTAACAATTATTCCAGACAATGATTGTATTTCAGAAATAGAATATTCACATGCTCTAGATTAATAACCTCACAATAAACTTCCTTAATGGTAAACTTCTGAAAGATCCTGCAATATAACCTTTAAGTTAAAAAAAAAAAAAAAAAAAAAAAAAAAAAAAGAATCTTGGAATGGAAAAATCTAGCAGCCACTAACTTGACTGTGTGATTTTATAAAACCAATAATGGGAAAATTTGATATCATCATTTATATTGTTGGCAGAAAAACATCTTTTCAAACTTTTGAGTTCTGCTACAGATGACCCTTTTTTTAAATAAAAATGGTTCTGAGATTTCAGTAATCAAGCAAAACGAAATTCTCAGTTGAGATCTCAGAAACAAACTGGAGCCTATTGGGTCTTAGAGCTGTTATGGTCGGGCCAATCTGAAGATTTTGTCAAGGTCTCTAGTAGGTAAGTGGTCTATTACTGACTATCAGCTTGTCTCCCCGGGGCTGTAACTCACATACTTGAAAATCTTGGAGAACATTCTTCGTAATTAGCCTGAGTAGTATCCACTTCTATCCAGGCAAGAGTTTACAGGAAAATATTGCTTAACTAGTAATTATCCCTAGTAGATTTCCCTTGTCTTGCCTCTTAGATTGTGAGCTCCAAGAGCATGAGGGTGGTGGTGGTTTTTACCTATTCATTGCCGTCCCTGAGTAGAGTTCCTGCCTCATATATCCACTGAATCACTGATGGTATGAATTTCATTATAGTAATAGATTATGTTTCTCCATTAGGTAAGAGATACTAAGCCAAGTCACCTATTTCTTCCCCCACCAACTTTTCCTTTTTCTTTCTTTCTTTTTTTTTTTTTTTTACGCTTTATTTTCTCCTTGGCACTTTAACATCAATTTTTCAGGGTTCTGGCTTAATACACAACCAAGTTGCGAAGCCCATTTGGATCATCACAACTTCTAGGATGTGAGAATTTTTTTTCTATATTAACTGAAGACTATTTATAATATGTGTTTCATTTCTATCCTTAACAAAATGTAGTTCAGTTGAAATAAACTGCACTTCCCTGTAGTATCTAGCAATATCATGGATAGAAAAAAAATGTGCATTTAGAATCCCTAGGATTTACCTTTACCCCAGATTTCAGGCTGTAATTCTTAATGATCGAATTATAGAGGTATTTAGTAGCCAGGAGAAAAATGCAGGGAAGAGAAAGAGCAAATTGGAAGTTTATGTTCTACAAATGTTTTACATAACCGTAGCACCTCAATAAAGTAGATATCACGAGTCTAATTTTCTAGATGAATAAACATCGATTGTGAAAGGCTTAGTAATTCACTCTCGATCACATGAGAGTAACCCAACAATGTAATTTGAAATTCTGCCATAGTCCCTCATCTTTCTACCACAACAGAACACGTTGACAAGGCAGCAGTGTTTGATGGGGTGCTGTTACCTTAGACGGTCACATATACAATCACAAGTATACTTTAAGGTAGTTAAGGTCCTTGAGATGTGTGTGTGTGTGTGTGTGTGTGTGTGTGTGTGTGTGTATATGTATGTATGTATGTATATGTATATATATACACACACACATAAGTGTTGCATTGCTCTTGGACGCTAGGATTGTGTTTTGTACCAGAAGGTATTTCAGGTATCTTTGTTCTATTGTAAAAACATTCTAAGCCACGTCCTGTAACAAATGACCCCGCTTCCTCATCTTCAGCTTGGAGGACAGCCGTTTTCCTTTGTTCATCATTCCCCTCCAAATTGTTGTAATCTCAAATTTGCAACCTCATCTCTAAATGTCTGGGTCACAGTTAGAAGCAGCTGATACAGATAAATTACCAAGGTAACCTTTTGCCAAGGTTGTTAACATGATTGATAGGAGTCATTATGTAAGTTAGAGATCATTATATTTTATTGGTAAAATGGGATTTTCCCAACGAGCCACACCAAGCAGGCTCTAACTGAGGTGGAGAGAAGTCTCCTTAAGTAGATATTCCAGTGTCTGGACTTTTGAGAGTTTCAGTATGTAATCCTGAAGTGAAGGAGTCATGAGCAGGAGCCACGAAACAGTGCTGTAGGATGGTGGTTTTCAGACTTGTGTGTACATCAGAGCTACATGAAGTCTTCTTAAATCAGATTGCTGGGCTCTAACTCTAGGATTTCTGACCCAGCAGGTGGGCATGAGAATTTGCATTTCTAGCAATTTCCCAGATAATGCTGATACTGCTGGTTCCAGGACTCTGAGAGCTACTTTTTAAAAATATTGTTTGGTTTAGAGTACAGACTCTCCCCTCTCTTTCACTTAGGACTTCAGGTAAGTCCATTAAACACTTTAAGACATAGTTTCTTTATCTGCTATATAAGAATAAAAATAAGATAAGTGATGACAAGCACATCACAATGCAGACCTATATGAAGGGTTCAATAAGCTATAGGTATTACTCTGTCCTCTGAAAACTTAAGTTATCTAATATTTTGCAGCCTCAGGAATGCACTGAGATCACACGGAAAATCTGTAGGGTCTATCACAGTGGCACTGGTGAAACACTTATCTGCAAGGAGTACATACCAGTAAATTCACCAAATACTGGAGCTGATAGACACTTTATTTTCCGGTCTTAATTTCAGCAGTCAGGAAATGGAAAACCAGAAAAGTAAGGTCACAGCATCAACTAGTGGGTCCACAGACATTTCCCAGACATGGAAAATCAGTTTCTGGCTTTAGCCATTCAGTAGGACATGTGTGATTGTGCCAGATTAGTTAAAGGTCAGGAAAAATGATGCTATTTTTCCTTCTATGGAAATAAATTTCTGAAGCTTTTCTTGCCATTGATCTGGCTGTAGAGGAGATGAGCACTCCAGCTCACACTATCTTGGTAGGCACACAAATTAGCCCATGGTCCTTAAATAATGTACAATTTATCCTTAGGAGAGAGTAAGCAGTAAAATCCCACAAATTCAAGGAATTACCAAAGTTTCTAAAACACTCAGAACATTTTAAAAGTCATTTCCTTTGGCCTTTCTAAGCTGGTGCATGTAAACCCTGATGCCTATTTTTAATCACTCTTGTTCCCATGTATGAGGTCTTCTTACCCAATGAAAAGTATCCCTCCACATCCCTTTATAAAACACCATGTGAGAACTTTATTTGAGAGAAATTTCGGGAAATGTCAGACATCCCCTGAGAATTTAGCACATTTTTTATACATGGAAAAGGAGAACTATGTAAATAATCATATTCCCAGTTTCACTTGGGCTGCCAGGAAGATCAAAACCCAATTTATACCTCAACTGTAGCAATTCCACAAAACATCATGTTATTTTATGTTTTTTTCTATCAAACTTTTGACATTTTGACGTTTTTTGATCTCCAACTTTTGTTCTAACTTGTCATTTTGTTGGGCCTGCTATTTTGCTTAAATAGCATCTTGATTTTTTAATTTTTTTTTTTCTGTCAAACTTTTGAAATTTTGACTTTTCAGATTATTTGATCTCTAACTTTTGTTCTAACTTGTCATTTTGCTGGGCCTGCTACTATTTTTCTTAAACTTAGTATATGTATTTTACGTAAGGTACCTACTCAAAATTTATTGTGGAATGAAGTTAGCTCCGGCTTACCTTTAGTCAAAATTCTTTTCATGTTGTATATGTGATACTCTGTGAAAAAAAAAAAAAATCATAAAGAAGTTGTATTTGCCAAGATCTCAGATTTCCTGATCTCAATATTTTCCTGATTCTATTAGAAAATTTGTGGAAAGATTAAGAGATTCAACATGTAAAATCCTTATTCTTAAATGGAATGTTTACAAGTTCCAGGGAAGCTGCTTTTTTACAAATAATGAATATCCAAATGCTAGTCAGCGCGTGTGTGTGTGTGAAGAAAGCTGAGTTGACAGGTGTCAGAGTAGCTGATTAAAGCAACAAGCCCCCAAATGAAGGCAACAGTCAGTCCTCTAATCACTTACTGCAATAGTACAAGAATACTTCAGAAAGTTCACAGGATTCATATTATCTTTTAATTCTATTTTTCCATGAAGTTTTTGTAGTACCCTCTTAAAATCCAGCAACAAAGAAAGCCAGCTCCCTCCTGTTCCATTTCCCCCATGGAACAGCACACAAGTCGAGGGTCAGGTGGATCAGCCCAGACATGGATGTTGTCTCACTGATGGAGAAATGGCTCCTACAGTTTTATGGACCAAAGGGCTGGGGAGAGGTGGCAGAGGAAGTTCTAGGTGTGGAAAAGTACTAAGTCAAAATTGGGAGTGTGTGTGTGTGTGTGTAAGAGCATGGCCAGCCAAAGGAGCCTGGGTCCTTGACTGCAGTTCCCCTTAGAGACTGTAATGCATTGACATGCACCAAGTCTGGTGTGGGGAGCACAGCTCTCTCCTGTGAGGATTGCCAGGTAAAGCCTTTGTAATTGCCCTCTATTTTGGGGCCTGAAAGATCACACATGAGTTTTCAACCAGGAGCAATGTGTGTGTACGTGTATGTGCCAAAATGACCATTATACATTTTATTTGCAATTAGGGTATTTTTTTTTTTTGGAACAAATTGAGTAACAAAAAAGGATTTCCCTGCTTTTTTAAAAAAATAAATTTCAGACTGTTAAAGAATCTTTTGAAAGGTTACCTGAATTTATTAATTCATGTGGTCATTCAACAGGCATTTATTGGGTACTTGCTAAGTACAAGGTTAGTATCAAGTAGTGAGGTTACCAAGAGGAAAAAGATAAATTCCTATCACTGAGAAGTCTGAAGTAGTGGAAATTCCTGCTGGTTCTCAGTTGCTACAAGTTGGGTTTTCTGGACTCATATGTGATCATATATTCTATTGGTCTGCTCCAGCTACTATAACAAAATTTCATAGACTGGGTTAATAAACAACAGATATTTATTTCTCACACTTCTGGAAGCTGATGAAGGTGTCTGCTAATTCAGTTCCTGGCTTGCAGATGGCCACTGCCATCTCACTATGTCCTTTTCTTGGTGTACGGAGAAATATCTCTCTCTTCCTCTTCTTAAAGGGCCACTAATCCCATCATTAAGGCCTTCAATGAACTAATCTAATCCTATGCCTTGGATTGAATTGTGTCCCCTGAAGTCCATGTGTTAGAAACTTAACCCCCACTGTGACAGTGTTAAGAGGGTGGGAAATCCAATTATGGTAATTGAAAGGTGGGGCCTTGAAGAGGTGATTAGATTGTGAGGACCATGCCTTAGTGAATGGATTAATCCATTTGATGGTTTAATGGTGGTCATGGGCATGGTTCTGAGAGCTTTAAAAGGAGGAGTGAGGAATTAGCTCTCTCTGCCTTGCAATCCTGCCATGTGAGACCCCTGCATCATTGTCATCACCAACAAGTCCTTCACCACATGTGTTCTCTAAACTTTGAACTTCCTAGCTTCTGAAACTGTAAATAACAAGTTTCATTTTCTTACAAATTACCTGATTCTAGGTATTTTTTAATAAGCAACAGAAATGGACTAAAACACCCTAACTTTCTCCCAAAGGCCCAATCTGTAAATGCCATCACAATCACATTATAAATATAATACATAAATTTTGGAGGGACACTGACATTCAGGCTATAGTGTATATATGTATATATGTGTTTATATATATATAATTTTTATATATTACTATATATGTTATATATCATTGGGTTCTATAGACTTTGAGAATCATATAATCTGCATGAACTCTCTTATAAACTACAGAGGAAGGAAATATTAAAATATATTGACTGACTTTTATGAGCTGAGCACTTTGTATAAATTATCTCATATAATCTCAATTTAATCATATAAAAACACTGGGAATTACTAATTGCTATTCCCATTTTACAGAGAAGAAAACATGAACTTAGAGAGGCTAAGTTGTTCAGGTTTTCCCAGTTAGTAAATGTATCAGATTTTGACCCGAAGTGTCTGATGCCAAAGGTTTTCTCCATTACTTCCAATTGCCTTCCTGACTAACACTTATTCAGTTATTACCTGATTGTTAAAAGATTGCTATTCACTTCCTAGAGGAGCAGCTCATTTAAATTTGGTTAGAAAACCATTTCTCTAGAATTATAATTTGATTTCTTGGTAAGTCAAGTTTTATGTGCCTAGTCATCCATCTTCTGCACATCGAGTTTGTTTCTAGCAGTCATTTTTGAGAGACAGACATCAGGAGGTAAGCCTTATTCTTTGTCTTGGCAGATCGTTGCCTATTGTAGATATTCTTGTGGCCTGTTGTCCTCATGTGGATGTAACCAATGCCATGTAACAATCACATAAAAGGAAAGGACGTAGTGAGAAGACAGTGTTTGTAAGCCAGGAAAGTCGCCCACATAGGAACTGAATCAGTGGACACCTTATATTCATGGTAGCAATTATTGTTTTTCATATTCCAGATGCAGAACTCCCTTCAGGTTTTCTTGTAGGGCTAGTCGTGTGGCGGTAAACTCCAGCAGTTTTTGTTTGTCTGGGAAATACACTATTTCTCCCTCACTTCTGTAGGATAGCGTTGGTGGGTATAGTATTCTTGGCTGGCAGTGCTTTTCTTTTAGTATTTTGAATAAATCATTCCGTTCTCTTCTGGCCTGCAGAGTTTCTGTTCAGAATTCTGCTCTTAGTCTGATGGGTACTCCCGCACAAGAGACTTGATGCTTTTCTCTTGCTGTTTTTACAATTCTCTCTTTGTCTTTGAGTTTTGCCATTTTGACTATCATGTATCTCAGAGAGGACCATTTTGGATTGAATCTGTCTGGGGATCTTTGAGGTTTCTGGATCTGAAAGCCTGTGTAGTTCCCTATACCAGGGAAGTTTTCTGCTGTTATTTCATTGAATAGGTTTTCAATACCCTTTTCCTTTCTCCTCCCTTTCTGAAACACTCATGATTCAGATGTTTGTGCACTTAAGGTTATCTGCTGGCTTTCTTAGATTTTCCTTACTTTTTAAAATTCTTTTTTCTTTCTTTTAATCCACTTGGGTTATTTTGAAAAGACCTTATTCAGTATTAGAAATTCTTTCTCCTGCTTGCTCTAACTTGCTGCTTAAGCTCTCAGTTGTGTTTTTCATTTTGTTGAATGAATCCTTCAGTTCCAGGAGTTCTGCTAGATTCTTTTCTAAGGTATTAATCTCTTTGTAAATTTCCTCCCTCATATCCTGGATAGTTTTTTCTCATTTCATTGTGTTCTCTAACTGAGTTTTCTTGCATCTCATTGAGTTTTCTTAAGATTGTTGCTTGGAATTCCTTTTCGGTCATTTTAAGGGTTTCCTGCTCTGTGGGGTCTGGTACTTGAGAATTATTTTATTCCTTTGGTGGTGTCACATTTTCTTGGTTTTTTGTTTGTTTGTTTGTTTTCTCATACTTCTAGTATCTTTACATTGATGTCTAGTCATCTGGTAGAGTAGTTGCTTCTTCTATTACTCTAGAGTGGGCTTTGAGAAGACAGACCTCAGTCTGTAGATGTGTTTTATATTGACCAATGACTAGGATGTTTTAGTATTGGTTCTGGCTAGACAAAGTAATATAGTCGTCATGTGGGTACTTAGGCTGTATTCAGTGTTGGAGTTGTGTGTGAGTGCCTCCATGGCCTAGGAACTGGGGCACTTAGTGATTCCTTGCTGGTGTTAGTGACATTTCATTGGTTGGTTGGAGATGTAGATGAGCTCTCAAGTTCTTAGGAGAAGATCTTGGGTTCCCTGTTGCTTTTTGGCTGGGGTGGGTAATGCTGGACAGGCATGCTGGTACTCTGGCTAGTGTTCTGTGACCCTGATGGGTTCAATGGGGTATACTGGAGCTCCTCAGTTTGAATGGATGAGCCTGGCCAGAGTTTCTCTTCCCTCTTTTGTACAGGCAGAGGCTCTTCCACAGTCGTTGCTTCCCTTGGTTGGGGGAGGGGTTCGTGGTGATTGAGATCATTTTTTCTGACTCTATTTGGCTATCCTGGGTTTCTGCATTCTTGGGGGATTTTGCATGTGTCTTTCCCTGGATCAAGGTAGTTGCATATGCTGCAAATATACCTCCCACCCTCAGCTGTGCTACTACATGTGGAAGTGTAATTACCCCTGTAGGTTGGGACACTGGGTCACAGGTCTTTGCTTGCTCACCTCTTTCCCTTGGCTCCACTGGGGACTCTCCTTCTGTCTATGCAGTCAAGTGGTTGGCAGGTCACCTGCATGGTGGCAATGACTGCTGCTGTGGTACTGAGATGCCCTTGCAGCAGCAGGGGCTGTGGCCGTGGCTGTGGCAGACCAACCAGGTGGAAGCTTCCACTGCTTCTGTGCAGGTGTTCTGTCACAGCAGCAGTGGCTGCCCCTGGCTCTTGAGGTCTCTGGCGTGCTCCTACCATCTGACAGATGAGGGCTGCCCATGGCTCAAAATAAAGAATTTAAATAAAGACACATGCCATGGCACCCCTACTACATGGGGAAAATGTTAAAACCAATTGAGATGAAGAAGAACTCTGGTTCAAAAACATTTATACTGCAGATAAGAGAAAATGAGGCCTGAGGTATTAGTTGATTTGTCTTTACAAGTATTGTTAGACAGAAGCAGGCTTGGTTCCTTGGCTCTTAGTCAATATTATCCCATGAACACTGGACTTCTTTCTAATATTTACTGAGTCCCTTTTCTTCTTCAAATGTCATTCTCTCACAACAATGCCATGCCCATTGCATGGTACACAAGTGACCTTACATAGCTTCAGGCAATCCTTCTCATTCACATGCAGAAGAGATTTTCTTCCAAAATGTATATCTGTACATACTTATCCTTATGCTTTTCTAAGTATTTTTAAGTTTTTTGCAATACATTGACTTCTTTCCCACAGCTAATGAGTAAGGGGTTTGACTAAAGCCGAGGAACAAAATCCTGGGGCAAGTTGAATAAGAAATAAACTAAAAGCAGGTTTCTTTAGTTCTTGCTTGGGATTGAGTTATTCTAGAAAAATAAAATATATTAAAAAGAGAAAAAAATGAGTACAAAAAGATGGATTTGCCTTCACTATGATGAGGATGTTACCACTGTATAGAATCATTTGTGATTAACATTAATGTAACTATTTTCCCATGGAATGTCACAATATAGGTTATAGATACATAGGGAAGAAAGCACTCTGCATTTTATGGTTGAAGAAAGCTGTATCACATAATCTGTGGGAACCTGGACACTTAATTTCTCAAAGTGGCATAGCCAGGTAAGACAAAAAGACTATTCTGACTTCTTCAGGCATATTTTTTAGCCATATCACATGACTCAATATCTAACTTCCCCCAAATTCCATCTTTGCTTTGAAAAGAGAATATAATGATTGCTTAAGTGAAATTTTTCAAGTTCATGTTTCCTGTTGATTGGCTGTCATTGTTGTCCCTTATTTATGCCTATCCAGTAGCCATACTCACTTATGAGAACTACACATGCCCAGTCTTGTAGTTTGAGTGGTGAATCTATACCAATTGCATAGGTGGGCATGTGACAGACCAGCACAGAGCATCGCATTCCCTTTTCCACAATAACTAGTTAATGAATTATCTAGTCAGAGCAAAAGGGCATCGAAGATAACCTTAGGACTCTTTCTGGTACCACAGAAAAACAAATCTTCTTTTCTAGCCAAAGCTGGAATTATCTACAGGTAGCTCTCAAGGTGGTTTGGAAGGGCAACGTTTTGCAAAATTATTCTTGCTTTGGTGGGAATGAAGCAAGGAAGAAAGGATAGTGAATGGGAAGGAAAAGACAGACAGGCAGAAGAGGGGTTTTGATGTAATGAATGATCTGTGTCTATTTAAACTTTAATAATTAGATTTTTAAAGTAAAGAAAATAAATTTGGTTGAAACCAAAGGTATAAATCTGTATTTTCTGACTTTGATAATTAATAAAATATAGACTAATATATTTGTTATATCCTTAAATAAGTTAATCAGAAAAATGCTCAGTGTCAGCTTTGCTTGACATCACATGAAAACTGAAATCAGTGTCCCATTGCACTAAACGTTATTTCAGAAAAATACTTTATTTGGATAATGTTATTTGCCAGTTAGTTCATTTTAGAAGATGTAATTGTATGATTTTCCTTTTTTTTTTTTTTACATTTTCTCCATTGTTAGTGAAACATTTTTCACTCAATTAATCAAACTGCAACATTTATCAAAATTTTCACATACAGAAAATTTCCACACATCTCAATAACTATTTTGGACACTTGCAGTTAAGCACATTAAGATGCTTATTAGTGGAGAGTTGTGGAATGAGCCTCAATTAGTGAATTAGAATGTATTCATTACACTTCACCAAATGCTCATTAACAGATTGTTTGATTTTTTTTTTTTCTTTTTTTCCCCCAATGCTAGAGGGAGAAAAGCAGGGAGGAGGTGGCAGGGGAGCTAGCTTGCCTAAGCAGCAACGTGGAAATGAAGTCACATGACAGTCTTTTTGCTTACAGCTGCCTGGAATAAAGACTACTTGTAGACTTTATCCGTAAGACTTTCTTTGGAAGTAGGTATTAGAGGGATAACTTCATTTTTCCATGGCACTACGGGAACCATTTGGCATATTTTTTTAAGAAACGTCTCTTACAAAAAAAAAAAAGCCAATCAATATGGAGGCAGGTTCATTTCTAGGAAAAACAGAACTCATCTGACAGCTCTCATTTTGGCTAAAGGACACCTAGATGTCCTCACCAAACCTGTCTTAGGATGCATAGCAATCTAAGATGATTCATTCCAACCTCTCCTAGCTTTCTCTTCCACTCAAGGACAGAATTTCTTCGAGGTCTGAAGGCTCTCCAAGCCTTTCCTTCTCCCTCCCATTTTGTCTCACACAGATAGTGCCCCTATTGAAATCTTTGCATGTTTAATCTCGTCTAAACGTCTGCTTTTTGGAAGATATAAATTAACACAATAAGCAAAGAAGTTTCTAACAACAAAAACCCTAGAAAATGTCTGGAGTTAAAAGCACACATTATCTCTAAAGATGGAAATAAAAGATAGGGCTAAAACAGAAAGAATGTTTGAAAGTCTGTTACCAAACAATGAAATCTCAAGGTCTTCACTGCTCACACATGCAGCCAGGCAGTCCCATCTCTGCAATTCCAGCAGAATGTGAAGCACACCCAAGCATCAAAGCATAGCTGAGGATAGGAATAAATTAATAGGGTAAAAACAGGGGGATCAAGTGAGAGTTTATCCAATGATGTGTAAGATTCACAACCCCTTTCTCCTATTCTCCAATTGGAGTTTTCTTCTCTGGGGTGGGGCGGGGGGGTGGGGGGGGAAGAAAATCGGTACAGAGAAATAAACTTGGATATTGAGAGTTAGAATTTCCTCCTTTGAAAATGTCAGTTGCACTTTTAAGCACCCGAATAGGAAGACTTTCAGCTGTGAAGCTCTGTTTTTCTACCAACTTTGTTGCTGGCCTCATTTTTAGGGAACTGAACAGCAAAACATTACTGGACATTTCAGAAAAATTCTTTAAAATAAAAATTACCTATGTTAACTAGGAAAAACTAATAAAATATATGGAGAAAATAGGAATAAGGCAATAATGGGAATAAAAGAAAAAAATACAATTAATATCTTCAAAATGGTAAGATTATTGGAAAATAAAAGTGAGTCAGTGTTTCAAAGTGTAGAATAAAAAAAGCAATAAATGCTGTAGCATTTAATTGCCATATTTTTTTCATTAAAATTTTCCAATCAACAAAAATAATTCCAGAAGATGGCAGATAAAATAGAGGAGAGGAAATTATTGGTGAAATAATATAAAAATATTTACCATAAAAAAAGGACATGAGTTTCCAGAGAAAACGGACCTCTGGGTGACAAAATTAATGAAAACAAAGCAAAACAAAGCAAAACAAAACAAAAACACCTGTATTAATGTAACTAGTCCTGAGAACTTTCCATAAAGAAACAGATCATATGCAAACACTCAAGTTTCAATTAGTATCAGACTTCACAACTACACTGGAAAAATGCATCCAAATGGCTGTGTTAAAATGATTTCCAGTCAAATATCTGTATCCAACAAAATTAACGCTACTGTGAGAATAAGGTATAGTTGTTCTTACTTCAGAGTATTTTTCCCCAGAAATTGTCATAAATTTCAGTATTTGCTAAAAACGAATTTCAAAAAGGGATTTTCTGTAAAAAGTCTATAAAAAATGTATGAACAAACATTTGATATTCTCTTATGGAGACTGCGTAAATTGAGTTCAATATTTAATGTAGAATTTCTTAAGCTCCAATGTTATGTATATTCTATAACTTTGGTGATGATGTTGAGAAGAATCATATAGGCTGCACCTGTTCGCCTGGGATGGTGAACCTGCAGTTGCTGGGAGAAAGAGCTGGACACTGAAAAGGCATAGATTCATCAGCTGTTTCTTGCCACTGTAATAATTCATTTGTTTCTTTCCAAGAATAAATACCAAAACAACAAATTATTTTAGAAAGTTTAGATTTTGATGAAAAGCTGTATAATTTTAAAGCAATTTAGTCATATTGAATAAATATACACATTTTTATTAAACACTATATATAATGAAAAGTGAAGGCTTGATTCATCTATATTAGTTCAAAAACTGCAAATCTTCTTAAACATTAGACATTTAATAAATCTTCGCTGATATTTAATATTACATAATCTAAAAGGTTAGCATTTTTCTATTAATATCATTTAATGTCATAGAATAATAGAACAAAAGGGATTGCAGAAAATAAAGAACAATAAATAAATTTAACAGTAATATAATATAAAATGTGATAATATATAATATAGATAATATTAAATACATAAACTATTAAAATATGCATAGTTGTTGGCCTCCAATTTTGTATACAATTATAATTGATCCCTATAATTATTAAACCTTTTAAAACAATTTTAAAAATTAAAGAGGTAAAAATTAGGTGACTTCTATACATTCATTTGGGATAACCAGTGTTAAATTTCACTGATAACCTTATGATCTATTTATATAAACTTTTGTATTTGTCATTTCAAACGTAATGCACATAAAACTTGATATCCTGCTTATATTAGCAACTAAATATTAAATGTGTCTTTATTAGAAATAATTTTAAATTGTTTTAACTTCTATTAATATATAAGAGCCATTATTTGACAATAGCATCTGTTTCTGGGGAATGTCCATCCACATTTCCTTCTGTGTCATACAATCACCACCCCAGGCTTCAGCTAATGGCACCCAGAGTAGAAATCAGACCTCACCCAGAGTAGAAATCACATCTAGAAGGAGCCCCTTCATTGACTGATAAGAAGCATAAGACACAGACTTGTATAAAACACTTGAACCAAAGATAAGCTAGTCTGATCAGATTGTTTCAATGAGCGACTTGAATTAAGGGACACAGAAGGAAGTTTACAGCTGAGGAACATGCATGTGAAAAATCATGTCGACATAGGCATGGTGAACATTATTGTCCACAAGCCAGCTGACTTTATGGAAATTCTAAACAAAGAATAACAACAGCAAAAGCAGACAGCAGTAGCAGCAGCAGTAGTAACTGCAATGATAATGATACTGGCAGAGAACCGCAGAGATAACCATATACTTATTTCCAAGAACAGGATTGCCTGAGTTTCAACAAGATTCCAATTTCAAGTTGCCTGGCTTCCAGGCCACTGCTATGTACAGCTCTCCCTGAAGCAGGGCAGTAGTACAGTTTGCAAGGCCATTCTCAGCAGACTTGTCAACAAGGAGGAACTCTAGTTGGGGATCCCTATATCATTTGAATAAGTTTGAGTATGTTTATGTGTCTGGAAACAAGAAAAGCCCTGAATAGAACACTAGCTATACAAATTTAACCAAGTTATTTATCTGGCTTACTCATCTATAAAACAGGGCTAGTAAACCCAGTCCACATTCTTGTGCTCAGTACTGAAGAAAGGTTGATTCCCTTTCCTTCTTTGTCCCACAAAATTTGTGTAGGTAAGACTGTTTGATTGTTGTTTTATTTATCCCCTTACCTTTCTGAAAAGATGAGAAGCAAAGTTGCAGATTGGATTTCTTTGTAAGAAGCAAAGTTGCATATTTGATTTCTATTCTCTTATTTTTCTCAACAGTGTTGGAGTCGCATGCCCTAATTACAACCCCAAAAAAGGAAGACATCAATTTTCTAAAGTCCCAAACTAGCAGTTAACCTATTAATCTGTGGCAAATGTTGGGATAATTGTACAATTTGGGTTTTTCCCCCTCCTCTCTTTCCTTTCCCAAGAGGTAGACAGTTTGAAATATTCATGACCACTCCCATTGTATCTTTCATAGCGACAAGAAAAAAAAAAGAGAGAAAATTCTGTTACTAATGATTGCTACTTTTTTCCAAAGTAGTTGTGATTTTCTTCAAACTACAAGATTATGAGTAAAGCCACTATTCTAATATAGTTTTCCCCATAGTCCTTGAGTTTGGTGTCAAACATTTCAACTTTATTATTGTTGTGTTGTTTTGTTTTGTTTTTTTCAATATACAGTTCCCAGAACACCACTATAGTAAAAGTGTAGATGCATTGTTAAAGTAGAGTGACAGTTGTAAGATTTAAGTACAGATTATATTTTTATTATGAGTTTTACTGTCATGGAAATAAAGTCTAGGTGGAATAGTAGAGGAATCTAAGAATATAAATCTAATTATATTGTAGCTGTTTAAGATAGTTAGATTAGCTATAATTATTATTATTATTGTTATGTATTTTGTCTTCTATATCCAAAGACCACTTCTAGGGTCTTTACTTATTTTGTCTCTAACACATTTAACCATTATGCAAGAATAATAAAAAAAAAAAAATGAAAACCTTCACTATAGAGATAAAGAAATTAAGACAAAGGGAGTTTTTAGTAGAGCAGAATTTGAAAACTTTGTGCAGTCCTTTCAATACAATAAATATTTACATAAAATCCTCTGAGTTTCAGGCATTATACAGAATTCAAGAAAGATTAAAATATTAGTACTTACATTCTTTTTTTCTTTTATTTTAGCTTCTAATATACATTGTAGTTGATTTTCATGACCCTTTACCCATTCCTCTTTCCCCCCTCCCTTACTCCCTCTCCCCCATCATATCTGTTCACTTGTCTTAACAAGTTCAAGGAATTGTTGTGATTGTTGTGTCTTCTTCCCCCTCCACCCTTTACTTGTTTTTGTGTTTATTTATGTATTTATTTTTAGCTCCCACAAATAAGTGAGGACATGTGGTATTTCTCTTTCTCTGCCTGACTTGTTTCACTCTATATAATGTTCTCTAAGTCCATCTATGTTTTGAGAATGGTAGTATTTCATTCTTTTTTATAGCAGAGTAGAATTCCATTGTGTAGATATACCACAGTTTCCTTATCCAGTCATCTGATGATGGACATTTGAGCATTCTTATTATCCAGAAGAGGAGAGAGTCATGTCCCCAACTGATGGAACACTGGACAATGCAAGGTATGTGAGAGAAATCTACTGAATTTTCCTGGTGAATAAAGGAAGATTTCATTATTGCAAAGGTATCTGGAGTGTGCTTTAAAGGGGAATAGACTTTACTGGACCAAGTTTAATGTCGGGGTAAGAAGACAGCATGAACAAAGGCCCATAAGTGTGCAATTTCAAGTATCCAAAAATGTGGAATTTAAGGAGGAAAAAAAGCAAATTCAAAGCAACACCACATAATTTTAAAAAGAAGGATCAATATAAAGAATACATAGCAGTGCCAAACGTGTATGCATACAACACAGAACTTAGAAAGACATAAACAAACGAATACAACTCTGACAGAAAAGGAATGGACAAATGTACAAACATGATGGGGGATTTGTATATACCTCTATCAGTACAGATTTGAAAAAAATTACTAATAAGCTTGTTTTTGAGTAGCTACTTTATTCTTGGCTTAGAAAGCATAAAACATAAAGATAGATAAGTAAAATTTAATGCTGTGCTAATATTCTAGACTTATTTCTCATAGAATCAAGATAAATTATGTGATCAGATATCTTTTCAAACAATCACAGAGGCAATAATGGGGAAAAAGAAACTTTCAGATGTATTAAAGCTAGGGGCATATTAAAAAGAAAACAAATACAAGAATCCAAGTAAAAGATGATGGGGAAGTCAAATAAGAAATCGAAATGGAGATGGAGAAATGGCAATATTTACAAGATATATGGGTTTTGTCAATAGAAGGTGGGGTGAGAAAAAGAGAAAATTAAATATGGCTCTGAAATTCCCACAGTTCATGGTATAGATAAGTGTTTTACAAAACTCACTAAAGTTAAAAATCACCTGGAGGAACTATCAAAAACTCAGTTTTCTGGGGTTTCAAACATAGTCCTAGTGAATTAGAATCTCAAAGGGAGTTCCAGGTGACCTCATTATTGAATAAACAGTCAAAGTGAGTCCTTTCAATCGGTGAGTTTGAGAAACTAACATGAAAGGTGATACTACAAATCCATGAGAAACCAGGAAGAACATATCTGATACTATTTTAGATAGTTTTAGTAAAGATGCCATCAAGAAATCTATAAGGAGATGTCTGGGATCCAAGAGAGCACTTCAAAAAGTTCGTGGAAAAATATAATTAAAAGATAATATGAATCTTTCCATGAACTTTTTTGGAGTACCCTCGTGTATCCCAGACATCTCTCCATAGATGTAAAGGCATGTTTGAATTTGAAGGTTATCTGTATGAAGACAAATCGAAGGCTGCATGACTACAGGCTTATAAGGAAAAGAATATGTAAGGCAATACATAGTGTCTACAACTAAATCTTCAGAAGAAGAGGAATCAGAGAGAAAAAATAAAATAAAATCATATTATAGATGCAGGTAGAAGCCCAGCCATGCAATATTACAGAACAAAAAAGGAAAAGAGACTTTCATAAAGCTGTTAATGGAGTTAACAATGTAAAAAATAGGTTAAAAAATAAAGAAAAATACTGGACTGAGGTGACTGAACTAGGCAATTAGGATGCCTTTGGGGATCTTGGAGAGAGCAGAATATGGTGAAATCTGGCTCATTTTGAGTTCATGGGACTGTTTTTACAGGAAGTAAAGACATGAGAAAAAACAACTTCTGAAAAAAGTTTGGCTGTGAAGAGAGAGTTTGGAAGGTCTCATGAGAAAAAATATGTTCATGTGAAAATGTTTTGTTACCTTATTCAACGTAGGAGATTTTGTGTTGTGACAATCATATCCTTTCATATGTGTGAATAACGACCCAGGTTCTCTCACTGTAGGAAACATAGAAAATTGTAATTGTAGGAAACGTAGAAAATTGTAGGAAATTGTAAGGGAATTGTAGAAAAATATAACTTTAATGTATGCAGTTTTGTAACAAATGCCTAAGTAAAGCAGCTTCTAAGGGGCCATACAAAGGTCAGGCCCAAGCACACTAAACATTCCAAGGAAGAGAATGTCCCCCACCCGGTTCCAGGAACTGACTAGTTCCTTATCAAAAGGCCACCTGGCCAGACCCCAGGGAAGATAAACGATTGAGAAATGTGCTGTTCCTTATCGGGGTACCAGCCTGCTAAAGCCCACCTGTAAATCTAGAGGCACCACAAATCTATCAGGTACCAGCCTGCTAAAGCCTACCCATAAATCTAAAGGCACCACAGATAACCAACAACTCATCCTGTCACAAAGATCTGTTCAGAAAAACTGTATAAAAGGTGCTTGTATTGTAAACTTGGGGTAGCTTCTGTCCAGGAGACAAGGTGACCCCAGCATGCTGGAATAAAGTCCCTCTTGTTTGATTGCATCAGTCTCAGTCTCATGGTCATTGTGAAGTGAGCCATCCCAGTGTGTGGGATTTGTGCATGGTGCACGGATCTTACATCACCACGCTCAGACAAACTCTAAAGAGCCATTTGGATGTTCAGGCTCCCCTTTAAGGTAAATGAGGACAGCCTCCTTGCCTGAAGTTATGCCTCTTCCTGGGCAGCCTACACCCACTGACCAAGAGATATGTGCATATAAAGACCTGGTCACCTCACACCAAACTTGGGACAGCTCTAAAAGTCACTCATAAGTGGGAGCTAAAAAACGAAACAGAGAAAGAAAGAATCACAATAATGCATTTAACTTTCAGAAGGAGAGAACAGAACTGTGGATAATAGAGGTGGGAAAGGGGGAGGGGAAGGGGCTAGAGAGATATTGGCTAATGGACACAAGGAATGATTAGGTTTTGAATTGAAGAACATGCTAATTATCCTGATTTGATCATCACATTGTACACTGTACGATATTGATGTTCAACTCTGTAACCCACAAATATATATAATCAATTATTTTTCTTTAAAAAAATAAAATAAAAGTCCATCCTTCTGTGGAACTCCTTGTGGTGTTGGCTGAGATCTTCACAGAAATTTCATCACAGTCAGTCTTTCTCCTTTGCTTAATTCCCCATCTCCCTTTCCCTTCAACACGTGGTAATCCCTAGAACAAAAAAGGAAAGACTTTATGCGCCTCCTGCATGCTACGTTTTGTTTTAGAGTCTACTTCTTGGGACACCCAACATGCAACAACGGGACCTTAGTAGGCTTACGAGGCCAAAATGAATGACATGAAGCTATGGCAAGTGGCAGGAGAAATTCAGTCACTTTAATTATCAATAACCTAAGGTGAATGCAGAATTAACATCAAGGGTGAAGTGGAAAATATCTTGTGTGCAGTTTTAATTTTTTCCTCCTGGATACATATAAGAGAACTGAACAGAAATTTCCCCTTATTTCAACCTTCACAACTGGAGGTAGAAGAGGCAAAATGGGTAAAGGGGATAAAAGTTAGAATAACAATTTTGTTTCCACATTTTACTCCTTTCCTATATTTTTTGAGAAATTATTTAATCTTTGTAATAGTTCTGTAAGGCACACACCACAACCCGCTGTCTTGCCCCACATACATATCTAAGAAGGTAGAAAACTTATCTGTTTAGTTGTTTATCACATTCTCAAAAAAATACTTGACACTCACAAAAAGGTGATCTGTGAGTAGAGAATAAAAATATACAAAAGATTAATACATGTACAACTAATACCTCAAATATATTATTTCTACTTAGATATACCCGTACCCATTTTCTAACACAAACCATGATGTTCACCTTATAAACCTGAACTTCCATATCCTCTTCTTCATGAAGAAAACCATCATTCATCCAGAAGTTACCCTGGAATATCTCTTTTACTCATACATCCTTACTCACAGCTTTGAAAGTGTGACATATTTTGATTCTATGTTTAAATGCTTCCATGTATTTTTCATTGTTTTTAAGAGGATGTGCAGATTCCACATGAAACACTCTCTTTCTGTTCTTTATCCTTACAGCCCCGTCTCTCACTACTGGTGAGAGGTCGTCTTGTACGAGTCACGTGCCAACAGCATCAAACAAAACATATACCACTGAGACCCCATCCTTGAGACAAAAACTTTACTATTATTATAGCAGATGTTTACTAAGTGTTTACTAACTGACAGACACTAGATCAGTATTTTATATGGATTTTCTCATATAATTTTCATAATTCTATAATCTGTGTCTTCTAAATAAGGTAAATAGGACTAAAATAATCTTACTCCAGAATCAATTCTCGATTCACTCTTCTCTCTGGAACAGTTCAGTCCACGTCGCCTTTATTTCCTCCCCCCAAAATATTATTATTTCGTCAAAACTTATCTCAATTGACAACTCTTCTATAAAACTGTTCTGAAGTGTCTGAAGAAAACCTCAATCCTCTTTCTCCCATGTTCTATTTGTGTGTGTACACATCTATTTAAGTGATCTCATTTTTATTACCTATGTGCTTATCTATCCAGTAAGTAGATCACCATTATCCAAGGTAAGCTTCATAGAGGTCTAGACCAAAGCATCTTTAAAAATAAAATAATATAAAATAAAAAGAAATGTTTACCTGAATGCCTAGTAGGGGATATACTTTCATTACTTTGATCACGACCATGAGCATTTAGGGTCTCCACTTTCAATGAACTAGTGGCCTGGTTTGCACTTTCTAAATAGTGTGTTTCCACATTACTTAGCTCAATACCTGTAATGTCAAAGATGTTCTATTAAACATTCAACATTCAAAAATACTGCAATAAAATTGTGTTGATTGGAATGGATTTCCAGAAATTTGCAATCTTTAAGAATGTCTTGAAGAACTCTCTTGTCTTCTTCTTCTTATTCCACCTGTGAATAAACTAGATATTTGAGAGGAGGATTTCATTAAAGAAAGTCACATGGGCCTGGAAATTTTGTTTGGAAATAGCACTAATTAAATTGCCTTCGTCCTAATGAAGCTTTCAGCCACGCAGTGCAGCTATTTCACATGAAATTCATAAACCGGCTATTTAAATGTCATGTTTCTTTATTATTATTTATTTATATCTAATTTATTAGCTGGATGCATCTCTGTAGCCTCAGGGTATGAGTATCTTTAAGTTTAATTAAGAAACCCATTTTGAGGATTATCACTTCCAATCAAACATAGAAGACAAGAACATAAACACTGAAAATACACTCACACACAAACACGATCAGTCTCAAAAGAGCCAACCCACCAGCAAGTTAGCAAACTCAGGAAGTAGGAAAGATGCATAACAGGAGCCATCGAATTAGAAAACTAAACTTCTAATTTTTAAATTTATTTGAAATTACAAAGTAGAACCACATAAAAGAAATACTGCACTGTATAATGCGATATATGCATATGCATACCAATTCTTCTGCAGGCCATACTGGAGTCGCCACAGCAACAAAAACATAAGCCCCCTTGTGACATCTTCTGATATTTATTTCCTTACATAGTAATCAGCTCTTGCATGAAGTCAAATTCCCTTGTCTAAGCGTTGGAGAGAGAAAAGTAATCCTCAAGTTGAAAGGACAGATTACTCTTTTTTTTATATATGTATAAAACAAAACTAAATTAATAATATTGTCATCATTTTTGAGGTCATTGAGGGAGACAAAGAAAGGCCCTTTTGGGGGTCCAATTTTGGGTTTCATTGAAAATAATTATAGTCACATCATCATTATGGTCATTATCACTATCACCATGATCAGCATCGACTCCATTGAATTATATCGCATGTTAAAGTTAAAAAGAACTTGAATGTCTGTTATATCACTTGGTAACAATAGTAAGTTAATATATTTTTAATACATTTTTAACTTGGGATATAGTTTAAGTTTTTAAGCTACATTTAATATATAGACTAATGTTAAGAACATAATGAGTCTTTTTAAAGTTGTCTTTAACCTCTGTTTGCCAATCCTTCATTAAACTTCATTATTCTGCATTACTAATATGCTAAGATTTATTCAAACAGCTTTAATAGGCTGGGAGTGAGATGAGCAGAGGTCTGATCTTCTAGTTGTCATTTTTTTCTTTTTTAGGACATCATCAATCCATATTTGTTTTTTAAAAGTTTCTATTTTTGATTTCTTGCCAAACACTGACCCACTGTGATCCTGCACAGCTTTCTCTTTTGGGAAAAATGGAGATGAGATGGAATATATGTTGAAACTTGTATTTTTACATTTTAATCATAGTAAATCTTCTCCAGTTTTCTTTATATCAGGAACGGTAACAACAAAGTGCCAATAGACTAAAAAAAAAAAGAACATCTGTTCCATGTGTTTTCCATCAGGAGGCCACTTGAAGTGTGAGATTCTTTTTCTGAAAGATCAACACTTTAAAAATCCTTCTGATGACAAACTGTGCCTACTTCCAAATCATGTGGCAGTAAAACACTATTACATAGCTCATCACACCCAGGATAAAGTGTCGGCTGTGAAACATTATGATTTATGTGTACATTCAACATTTGTTTTTGGAGCCAAACTGACTTCTCTCTTAATTTGTTGCAACTAAAATGCTCTCTACTAAATTCTTTGTAATTATCAATCCTTAATTCCATCTAATAATGAGGTTATACACAAAGCATTTGCTGCACTTAGTTTTTCTGCAAAAATCCTCATCAGTGCCCTCAATTACCTACTGATATCATTGTGTTGTGCTTGTGGACTTTCACACGTTACTGTGTACAGCATGGCTCATAAAACCTAATGAGAATAAGTTCATTAAATTAATCCCAATAATTAGCAAACTTCCTGCTTGCTCCTCAGATGTCTAATTTGTGACACAAACTTGGCAAATGTTTTCAACTGTGGAAGGAGAATTGAATCCAAAAAGCCTTTTTGAGAGAAATGGAAATTTGTCTTTATTAGAATTTCATCAAATATACAACCCATTGATGATATATTTTGACAAAGAGACTTATCAGCAGTGAAAATAAATATAAAATAATATAAAATGTTGACCACATGAAAAAGGATTCTTAAGGTAATTTTTTTTTCCCTCATGGAATGTTTCAAAAAGGAAAGAAGAGAAATCATTTTGTTTTCATATTTCAGTAATGTCATTTTCATGTGAAATAAGTTAAATCTATTCATTTCCAAGTACCACCTACTTTCTAAATCTCTATTTCAAATATTTTCACAAACTGCTCCATTTTTCCAAAGCATTTGTTGATAATGTCCAAACAGGCCTTTAATAGTCCATGCATTCATTACATGAGGATCAAATTTACCCACAAATTAACCTAAAATTATACGATGTGTTATGTCCAAATCCTACTCAAATCAAAAGCAAAGGTGAAAAGGTAGAATAAAATTTCACCCTTTGCTTTCTTGTCTCTTGTGCCTTACTTTAAATCAGATTCTGCCATATAGTAAGTGTTTAATCAAGTTGATTGAATAAGTAAGAAGATAAATCAATAATGTTTTAAAAAATGAATTCATTCTAACTACTATATTTGTTTTTAATAGATGATTTTTTTTTGTTTTAGGTTTTATATATGAGTATAACTTGTCTGTTTTATTATTTCCCCAGCAATATGTTATTTTAATGCTTACTAAACTGAGAGTGAAAAACATGCAAACACTCTCTGTTTGGCTTTTCCTCAAGAGCCCTCTTCTGACCCATTACTCTTTTTTCATAATTGTAATTGTGTTTGTTAGCAATTTTCCCTGGAGCATCTTCTTTTCCATTTTGTTTTATTGTTGCTGTTGTTGTGATTTTCCTTTTCTTATCCAGCAGGGATGTGTGTATCAGACTTGCTTACATCAGGGAATACTTAGTGAGGCTTTCACTCAAGGAAGAGACCTTTGATACAAATAAAGAAGAATTATCAAATGATAGAGCAGAATGGAGACTTTGAGGACAATGTCATATCTATTTTAATCCCCATGTAAAGATTAAGTTATTGCCTTTGTTTACTTATTTGCAGTTTGAAGGCTGGTTTTTTAACACTTATGGATTTGAAATTCCCCCCAATGTCTTTGTATCTTTTCTGACTGAATTTGTATAAAAATTGGTTTAGGACGGAGTTTAAGAACATGAGTTTTGCCACCACACAGACCTACATTTGAATCCTGGCTTCTACGTGTGAGATGTGTGCCGTGTACTCAACTCACAGCATCTCAGATTTTGCAGCAATAAAATAGGGATCACAGAGTATTGACCTCATGAAGTAGTTTGGAAGTTATAACAATGAATATTTACATGAAAAATGTCTAATAAATTATAGCCATTTTTTAATACAAGAGCGACTGTTTAACAATGAATCATGGTCTGTCTTACAAGCATGAGGGTGAGAAATAGGAGCTGTGGAGGATGCTCTAATCCTACGATTCATTCACATTTGAAGAAAGGAATTAAGGAATACATGGTGTGCAAACACAAATCATGATGCCCAAATCTAAGTTTCCTATTGAGCAGGAAATCCCCAAGTAAATCCTCATACTCACAGAGCCCAGCACATTATTAGACACAATATAGGTAAAAAGTAAAAACTTGTTGAAATATAAGATTTAAGAAGGCTGATTTTTAAAAAAGTATAAATTCATTCATCACACATGGACCATGTAAAGCATAAGGACATAATGTAGTAGGGTCTTTGAGGTATCTGCAACCTGGGTTAATGCTCCAGATCTTCACGAGGTCTATGACCTTGGGCAAATTATCTATCATCTCAAAGCCCCCGATATCTCTTCTAGGGTGGTGAAGTAGAATGTGCCTATTCCATTGGAGTACTTTAAAGCAGCAAAAATGTCTTCAAATAGAAGACATCTTGTTTGGTAAACCAGACTTATGGCATATTTCCAAATGAAAATTAAAGCACAACTAATTCTCAAAGTTCTGATAACTATAAAATTGTGAGCAGTGTGTTTTCAACTACTCTATCTCATTTTATTCTCACAAAATTCTTTACATTAACAGTAATTCTCAACTGAGGAAAATTTTGCTCCATCAGGGGCATTTGACAATGTCTGGTGAGATTTGGCATCTAGTGAGTAGAATCCAGGGATGTTGCTAAACATCCTACAATGAACGGGACAGCAGCATACAACAAAGAATAACTGAGCCCAAATGTCAATATTGCTGAGGTTGAGAAATCCTCATCTAGAAGAACAGAAATTTTCTGAGTACTGGTCTACTTGTAATAAAAATACATTGACATATCTCTTCTTTTCACCCTATGTTTTTGCTCTAGTATCAACCTCGAAGTGAAACAGAAGCCGTACTTATTTCTTTAGGTCACATGTCTGAATTAATTCCATCCTTGATGTGAGAATATTTTGCTGATGGCTACTATACATCTGTGATGGTTAAATTTATATGTCAGCTTGACTGCATAGGGGATGCCCAGACTAAACATTATTTCTAGGCCTGTTTATTAGAGTATTTCTGAGTGAGATTAGCATTTGAATCAGTGGACTCAGTAAAGTAGATTGTCCTCCTTATGGTGGGTGAGCATAATCGAAACCATTTTAGGGCCTGAATAAAACAAAAAGGTAGAGGAAGAGAGAATTTACCACTTTTACTTTCTGTCTACCTCTTAGATGGAACATTGGTTTTCTCCTGTCCTTAGACTGTGATTTACACCAATGGCTCTCCTGGTTCTCAGGCCTTCAGATTCATACTAGAATTATACCACCAGCTTTCTTGGGATTTCAGCTTACAGATGGCAGATCTTAAGACTTCTCAGACTCTATAACTGAGCCAATTCCTCATGATAAATACACACACACACACACACACACACACACACACACACACACATATATATAAAATATATATGCACACAAATATATATATGTATGTGCACACACACACACACACACACACACACATACACACACACACACTATTGGTTCTGTTACTCTGGAGAAACTTGACAAATATAATATCCATGAACAAATAACTATAATAGCAATGACAAATTTTAATCTAAATTCCATCATTATAGAATATTCATAATAAAGAGCTACTGTTTTGTATTCTTCAGAATATTAATTAATTAATTAAAACAAAATTTGTTGGGTACCTACTAATTTCCAGAAACTACCTTCTTCATGTGTTTTTATCCTATGTTTCAGCAATTCATAGCTAAATAAGGGGATAGGGGCCAGAAGTCAAGAACATTGGAAATCTTATGATATGTAAAACACTGTTTTGTGAGTGTCCTGAACATGCTGGGGTGCACTACATCAAGTACTGCCTTATACTGGGCAGTTCCCCCATGGTCATATTTGTTGGGGGAACTGTCACTTGCATTGCTATCTATCCGTTGAAACACACCATTGCTACCCCAAACCAAGGTATCTTTCTCAAATTTCCATGTCCATCAGAAAGTGCCTTTTAACTTTGACTGGAACTGAGATTCAACTTTTACTCCTCCCCTGCAGTGATCGTTCACAGCAGGAATATTACCTGGAGCCTGTTGGACTCAAGGCTCCAGTTCCTGAGGCTGGGTTATATCCAACTTGCAATATCCTCTATGATGGGACGTGCTGGCCCCTCTCTGTAGACTGAGTCTGTTTGCCAAATTGTGGCACAAGTGGTTATCATAAGATTAACACACCTTCTTACCCTCCTGAATTTTTTTCAGTAGATAGATGTTGAAACATCATAGGAATATGGCATACAGGTGTTTGTGATTTGTAAGAGTATTATCAAAGGAGAGAATGAAAGCATAAGAACTGCCACTTTCTTTAAGACCAGCTTTGTGAGAATTTAAAGGGAGGCATTTTGAACTCTTTCTGAGGAGGATGAGAAAGACTTAGAAAGGGTATAGGTAACCACCAAGCTAAGATGAGCAGGTAATAAATAGATCTCCAGGTGGATCAGGGGAGGGTCTTCTGTGTAGGGAAAGTAGCACATGTGTGTAGGGACAGAAGAGGTGTGATACCTTTGCTCACTCACCATAAGGGTCTTGGTGGACACTTCTGTCACAAAAGACAGGCTAAGAGGAGAAAAGCATAACAAATTTATTTCATCAAAGTTATTTTCTTACTGTCCCTGAGGAGTTGAACTTGAACATGACTGTCTAAAAATGTTTAGTAATATCCATTGACATAATTGTCAAATCTCTAATACTTACTATGACGTTTCTCCAATATCCTGTCTTTCTTTTAAGACTGTTAACAGACCTTGCTCACAGAGATATTTGAGACTCACCAGGTCTTCTCTTCACAGATGGCCAGTGATACCAGGCGCGTCCGTAGAAAGGAGAAAAGATGATGATGTATCTGTATTTTGGCAAAGAAAGAACACTGATTAAGTTCTTGCAGTTGAACAGAATATTAACAACGCTTCCTGGCTCATTTGGAGAGGATAAAATTAATTCGTGAACGAGAGAGGGTAGCTATAGGCAAAATGCCATGGACAGAGAGAGAGACAAAATGTAGATTAAGTTTTTTTAAAAAATTAACTAGTGAATGGGATGTTAACCTCCAACTGGGGAAGTAATTGTATTATAATGGTGATGGGAAAAACTATCAACCAAAGAAATGAACCTGAACTGAAATGTTTCTAAATAGCAAGTAACTTCGGTTACCTTTTTAGTTTGTGTGTGTTTCATTTTGTACACCACTGTCCTGGGCTCTGCAGTCTCAGCAAAGACTGAAAAGGGGAATTCTACAAGATTTAGCCTTGACACCTTTTAATAAAGCTTTGTCCACAAACAACTCACTTAAACATGTTCAAAGCAGAATTTCAAGCAACAAAATTTCTGCTTTCCATGGTGGTTTCAAACCTAAGTACCTCGCTTGGTGGATTCAAGAATCAAAGGAGAAAACTTTGAAATACCTCGATTGTTACCTGGCACATTGCAGGTGTTTTCAAAGCCTGATTTGTTTTCTACCATTTTGCACGAGTGCAGAATGACATTTATTAATTCATCTGAGAGAAACCAAGAAGCTTTTGATGCTAAGTAAATTAAAGAAACTCCTGGGCAATGAAGTTCAGTGACTCCACAGGAATAGTGATAAGAAATACCCATGATTATTACTATTTAGGGAAGGTTTCCTCGAACTACAGGATGATTTACTGAGATCATAAGTTATATTTTGAGTATACATGTATTTATACAGGTATTTGCTTTCCTTATACATAAAGGTAGTTACTTTGTGTCTTCTTGCCTAACAGGATTTGTTTTTCAGGGTTCACAGAATAACTTTCAAACAGAACTATATTTCTTATTTATGGTTTATAAACTATATTTTTTATTTATAGTTTATTTTTGAGAAAATTATGCTGGTGTATTCCATATGGTAAGGTAAAAGAGATACATTCTTTTTCAGTTTCTTTTTAAAAATAGTCCTTGTTTTTTGAACTATCAACATCCTGCACTGGAGTGGTATATTTGTTAAAATCAATGGACCTACATGGACACATCATTATTTTTTAAATATAAAACATTAGAAATTTTTATTTATGATTTTTTCTTTTGGTGTACAGCTCTAGGAATTTTAATACATGTATAGATTCATGTAATTGCCATCAAAATCTGGATAAAGGATATTTCCTAGATAACTCCTTTATCCTATCCATTTATTGTCATACCCTCCCCTCAACCCTAACCCATGGCAACCACTGATTTATTTTCTATCACTATAGTTTTTCTTTTCAATAGTGTCACCTAAATGAAATAATAAAATATAAAAAACTCTTCAGACTGTGTGATGGTTAATTTTATGTGGTAACTTGAGTAGATTAAGGAATACCAAGAAACCTGGTAATTCTCTCTTTTTAGGAATATCCATGAGGGTGTTTTCAGAAGAGATGAGCACGAGAACCTGAGTGGACTGAGTGAAAAAAGATCTGTCCTCGTTATAGGTGGGCACCATCCAATCCACTGAGGGCCCAGAGACAACAAAAACAGAGTGAAAAGGCAAGTTGCTCTCTCTGTCAGCTGGAGCAGAGCTCGAGACTCTTCCATGTTTCAGTACAGACTGGCTTCATTCACTCATTACAATGCCTCTGAGATTCACCTAAGTTTCTGTGTGCATTAATAGTTTGTTTCTTTTTATTGCTAAGTAATATTCCACTATATGGAGGAAACAAAGTTTGTTTATTCCCCACTGAAGAGCAACACTTGAGTTGTTTCCAAATTGGGGCAATTATGAATAGAGCTGCTACAAGCACTGTTGTACAAGTTTCTGTGTAAACATGTTTTCATTTCTGTAGGAAAAATACTCTGGAGTGTAATCATTATATCCTATAGTAACTGTATGTTCAACTTTATGAGGACCTACTAACTAACCTGTTTTCCAGAGTGCCAGAATTATTTTGCATTCCCAACAGCCACATTTGAGAATTTCATTTTTCTACATCTTCAGTAGCACTAAGCATTTTCAGATTTTGGTGGGTCTGCTTGTTTTTTTATTTGTTTCTAGTAATTCTAATGGATGTGCAGTAGTACCCACCATGTGTTTAAGTTGCATTTCTTTAATGGATAATGATGCTGAAAAATATTTTTAGGTGCTTATTTTTTCATCTATATATGGTCTTTACTGAAGTGTCTGTTTAAGTTTTTTATCCATTATATTTTGAATCCTTGGTGAACTGACTCATCATTATATAATGTCCCTCTCCATTCAATCATTCTTTGACTTTTAATTGGAGTTTTAGACCATTTGCATTTAATTATTAATATGTTTGGATTTAGGTTTACCACTTTATTGTTTTCTGATTGCTGCCTCTGTTTTCCTTTCCCTGCCTTCTTTTGGGTCTCTCCTTTTGGATTTCTCCAAGTTCATAATAGGGATAGTGGTTTGGCATTCAGCAAAAGGAGAAGATTCATGATCTTTTTCTAACTATCATCTCTGGGAAAGTGAAAATTTCAGAGAAGAATGACTTTGGGTGCATTTTCAGAGGCTAAATTTTAGGTCATTGGTCTCCCAGAATTAATAAGATCTTATTATTTAAGTTATCAAATCTGCAGAAACCTCCACAAACAGAAAATATACTATTTTAGATTATGGGCATATATCAATGGTTACTAACGTGGACTGAAGACCTAAAGTATTTTCTAAGTATTCTGTATAAGTCCCATTGACATTTCAAATGACCCTTAAAAGAGACAACAATGACTAGGACTTAATTTCCTGCCAAGCAGATATATTTCTGGTGTAACCGAATATAGATTATATCCAGTATCCTTGCTTGATTAAAAGAAAAAGAATGTCTGACCACAGCATTTAAAGAGAATGTTACATTTTTGCCTCTTATCTGTCTAGAAATAATTGTTTTCTACAATAAATCTTATTACTGTGATGTAACTATTTGTTATGGAATATTATTGTACTTTAAAAGTGGTTGGCAAATACCTTAAATATTTTTGTTGTTTTTTGTTGTTGGCGTTTGTTTTCTTCCTCCAGTTCAATTCAGTTGTTTAATTCAATTAAGAAAATATTTTAAAAGCTTTTATGGTATTTACTAACAGAGAAACATATATTCACTCATGTATTGTTTTACTATCACTTGTAATAAAAAGTGCTGACCATCTCAAATGAGCTTAGGAAAAAGTGGAATTCATGACCCACAAACAGGTGAAAGTTTAAGACTTGACCTTGTTTAAGTTACAAGTGGTCTAAGAGGAACAAAAAAGGCTATGGCTCCTTATTTTCTGAGTTCTTGATGTGTGGTGCATTGTTCTCAAACAAAATTCTCTTTTCCTGGAGGAATTAGTCAATGAAAGCTTTAGCATCATGTGGTACTTCAAATAGTACTTGAACGAAAAAGAGAGAGTCTTTCCCAAAATGTACTGAAAAGAACTGAATTGACCTGTTTAAGTCAGATAGCCATCCCTAGTGTTAAAGAAAATTGAATGGTGCAGGCATTCTTCTCCAGTGAAAGAAATGCTTGTCATAAACTAGTAAAACCAAAATACATTACAAATTTACTTTAAATATATGAAGGCATTATGGACACAAGACATAAATAATTCTATACAAATTTTCAAAAGTTCCTACCTACATATAAAAATATCACTAAAAAAACGAGGACATTTATTTCTCGATAATGTGCCCAAATGACTACTACTCCCATTAGTTACAACTTTATTATTTTCTCTGGTTTCACATTAAGGACAGATTGACTTTGAACATAAGCTCCACATGTTCAACTCCAACTTGCTAAGCTATATACATTTATATAAGATACATCTGCACTTAGTGATGAACATCAGTACTCTCTTTTCAGTTTTGGATAGTTATTGCTTTTGCCTTGCTTATCTGACTTTAAAAAAAAAATTAAACCAGATAACTTCATTTAGGAACATGATTTTACTGAACCACCTTCCAAATATGTCTGTCTTACAAGGAGCAATAGTGAATCATGTGAATATCAAAGGTGAAGTCATTTTTTTTTAGTCTGTCATTGGGTGGATTGGGTGAATGCAGTGTGCTATGTGCAGGCTGATGGACCATTGCTTCCCAAACCAAAGGTATCATCTTGTGAGGATGTCTATTTAAGTTGGTTAATATGTAAGTTTTTCTATGAGATATGTAGAACATTCAGAAGCTCTGAGATTTTTGCGTGATACTAACGGGTTAAATTTTTAAAAATCTATTTAACTCCTTCATATACATGTTTATGGAACATGGGGCACACACACACACACACACACACACACACACACACACACACACACCTTCTAAACAGAATTGAAAGAGGATGAAGAAAAAAATTCTGTAATACTTTAATAAGCAGATGCTTTAAAATCTGTGAAAATCAAGAAGGAAAAAGGGAACAAATACTATTCCTGTTCTGAAACAAATGCATAAAGGTGATCAATGGTTATCATCAAATATTATTTATCAACACAATTTGGAATAAGTAGGTTAGGGATTAACAAATCGGTGGTTTCCCAAAAGTATGGCCAACGGAAAGAAGGTAAAAGAGGCATAACTAACAGTTGACAACAGTCATATAACAAAGGGGTCAGTTCTTACATAGCATTGTTTTATATATTTTAAGCTTTGTTTAGAATACTTGACTCTCGTACGTATAAAGTCGTGTATTTATCGTGGTTTACTTGCAAATATTTAAGAACCTCCTCCTTGCCAGGTACTGTGCTGATTGTTGAAGATTAAGCGAGACAAAAGTCTTGCTCTCATAGAACTTCTAAAAAATTTATCTCTGCAAATTTTAAAGAACACTTTCTATTTTGTTTCCTAGAAAAATGATGAGAAGGATTCTGAATGATTTATCCTTAATATTTTTAACTCGTTCTATACCTGAGACAAGTCAAACATGATGGAAATGAATGAGTTTTGAAATATTGTTCTATAGAAGCATTCAAAAATATCTTTTTTTAAAAAATGTTATTTTGTCGATATACATTGTGGCTGATTATTGTTGCCCCTCACCAAAACCTTCCTCCCTCCTCCCTCCCCCCTCTCCCCCCACCAATGTCCCCTCTGTTTGCTTGTCTATCAACTTCAAGTAATTGTGGTTGTTATATCTTCTTCCCACCCCCAGTGTTGTGTGTGTGTGTGTGTGTGTGTGTCTGTGTGTATGTGTGTGTGTGAATTTATATATTAATTTTTAGCTCCCACCAATAAGGGAGAACATGTGGTATTTCTCTTTCTGTGCCTGACTCATTTCACTTAATATAATTCTCTCAAGGTCCATCCAGGTTGTTGCAAATGGCAGTATTTCATTCGTTTTTATAGCTGAGTAGTATTCCATTGTGTAGATGTACCACATTTTCCGTATGGTGCTGATTCAAAAATATCTTAAAAGCTTCTCACACAACCTAAACCTCTTGTGGAAGGATGACTACATCATGATCTTGTACGGTACTCACTCATTTCTGTGTCTGCTGTGACCTAAGCATCCCAGCCTGTATACTCACATTATTGCACTTGCTTTTTTTTTATTATTGTATGACTGTTTCAGCATACTTCTAAACCTCTTGTACTTTGTTAAATTCTAGGACAGTGAAACAAGTTAACTCTAACTTAATTAAAATCCTTGATCATATATTTAAAATATAAAGATATTCTATATCACCATAAATATTGATTTATTTATCAATATCATTTTCTCTTTCTCCCTGTTTAGGTGTGTATGTGTAGAGAAAAGGAAAAGACTTTAGTATCTTCACAATATACTTTATATGTAGCAGTTAATTTTCATCTACTTAAATTTATGATCCCCCAAACAGCCTCACACTCTTGCTTTGAGCACTGAATGTCATTTAAAATCTCACCTAACTTCACTTACCCAGAGAGTTGTAGAGCAGGGAGTGAACTCCACCTGTGACTAGAATGGACATCCTGTGATTCTCCTGCTCTGTCACTGTGAGACATGATGAAAGAGGCAATTAAATAAGAAGATTGACCATGTGCTCCAGGAGCTAGACACCATATAGTAAACATTATGTCCAGAGCAGATTGATCCTATCTCTTGCTAAGCTTCTGTTGGCGGAGACTGATATTTTTTTTCTGCTGAGATATGACATAAGCATATTATATTTTCTCTTCTCCAGTGATAACCATTAGACTTGATTTATTTTAGTGTTATGTTGCAGTTTAATATTTATATACAGAAGTATATCTGTCATACATCTACAGATTAATGAATCTTCATAAACCTAACACACTTGTGCATTCAATATCCAGATCAAGGAAAACAAAAACATTACTAGCCCTCCATAAGAATTCTTCATGCTCTCTTTCCTCATTTTTCCCTATCCCCAGAGCAAGCATATTCTGACTTTGAACAGTGTAGGTTAGTTTTGCCAGCTTTTGAATTTCATGTAATTGTAATTACAGATACTAATTTGGCTTGTTTTGCTTAGCATTATGTTTTGGAGAATTATCCATATTGTCGTGTAATTGTACAATATTTATACATTTCTTGTTTGTCCTATTTAGCTGAAGAGATATATGTATGTATCTTGCTCATCAGTTCATTTATCTAGTCTATATTTGATGGGCATTTTGGTAATTTCCAGCTTTTATCTATTATGAAGTGTTGCTATGAACATTTTAGTACATATTTTTAGATGAATATATTTGCACATTTCTACTGAGTATATACCAAGGAGTGGAATTCTTATGTCACAGAGTGAGCATATGTTGTATTTTAGTAGATACTATAAATGATTTTCTTTGAAACTGACCTTTGTTGGGTAAAGACTAGACACAATTTCCAGTCCTTCTTTCCTGTTTTGAATGTAATGTCTTTTAAAAAACATCCTACCTCTGAATCATGTAATATTAATTTATTGCTTGCCAAGTTCATAGTTCTAAGCTTTGAAAAAGGTTTCAGACTCATTGCATCCCACATCATTGAGTATCTTGCTGATCCCACTTTGGTATATTGTATACATGAAGAATTTGCCCTCTCTTCTAATCATGTGGTATGTATGCAAGACATTGTATGGAAGAGCAAGAGGAATAAGACTGGAAAAAGCCTGTATGTTGAATTATACTTATTTGGTTTTGAAATAATATTCATTTATTTCCCAGAATCCCTTGCACCTTTATTCTTTTCTGGTAGGCAGAGACTAAGCCTCAGAGAGAGTACAGCTTGCTAGGTAACTCACAAAATTGCATGCTGGGTTGTGCCCCTACAGACTAGGGAAAAACTCTGTAAATATCAGCTACTTGAGTCTTCCTACAATTGAACTTGAAAAAAAAAATGTGCTAAAAACATGAAGTGCGGGGCAGCTGGTTGGAAGTCACCTTTCATCGTGTTGAAGAAAAGGCTACATTTCGGCAGTAAAGTAAAAGCATTGCAGAGTACATTTTAAACCAATAAACTGCAAATACAAGAAATTGTAACTCAAATTCCCTTTAATTTCAGCTTCCTTCTATTCGTATCTTAAGAAGAAAAAATGGATACAATTATATAGCAATAGCAATTATAAATTAAATACAACTATATAATACAACTTAAAACTTCATCTTATAATGATACAGACTAAAGTTGCTTATTATGTATTTGTGAGAAAGATGGTGATTAATAAAATCTATTCTGTGCCCTCACATAACTTACAATCTAGTTCTGATAATCAAAATTCAAGTGACTATGTAACAAAGACTGTCCAGATTAAAGATGGAATATAAATAGATTTTAAACAGTAAAAGAGTGGGCTACAATTAAAACTCTCTTTCTACATAATTTTCAAAATCCTTTATATGAATGTGCTAAAACATGTTTGTATTTAGTAAACATTGCTGTTTAATTCAAGAGGCAGTATAATAAGTATTAAAATATGGAGCTATTTAAGCAGGGGGCTTTTTTTTGAAAAGTAGTACTTGACACATAGTAAGTGCTATAAAAGTATGTTGTATAATTTATATTATTTGTCTTTATGTTTTATAATTATTTTTTATACTATTATAGTTTTTGAGGCACAGCAACTATAGCTAGTAAGAGGTGACCCTTTCTTGGCAATGGATATTATCTGCACTTCAAAGGAGTGAGCCAGAGAAATAGCACTTACAGCCTGAAGTTCTGCACCATCCCTTCATCAGTAACCAAGACTCTTGCAGTTATGCCATTAGAATAAATTCAATTGTAGTTATATTCCTGTTCTCACCACTGTTATCCAGTATACTTGACTAATCAAACAACTCTGTAGCCAAATTATAATGATAGTGCAAAAAGTTTTTGTGCAATTTCTGTGAGCTGAATGCAATACAAACATTTTACATTAAGTATTTTAGCTGTCACCGTAAACTTGCAATGCTGGTATTTTTTTTAATTTCTCAAATGAGAAGTTAGAGAATTGCAGAGATTAAAACTTGCCAAAGCATTTGAGACTAATCCACATTGTTGCATGTACCAATAGTTTTTCTGCTGAACAATATTCCATTGGATATATAAGAGCCAGTTTACACATTCACCAGTTGACATTTGGGTTGTTTCCACTTCGGGCCAATTAAGTGTAGCACTGCTACGAAAATTCAAATACATGTTTTCGTGTGAACATTTTTTTTTTTCTAACATGCATTGCAATAATGGAAAAAAGCCAAACTCAAAAGGCTACATACAATTAATTTAAATTTTGAAAAAGGACAAACTAGAGATAGAAAAAAGGTCAGTGGTTGCGAGGATACGGGAGAGATATTGACTACAAAGGGGCAGCAAAGGGAATATTTGTGGATGATGGAACTGTTATATACATTGACTAGACTGTGGTAGTGGTTAAATTACACTATCCATTTGTCAAAAACTCATAAAACTAACCACCCAAAGATTGAATTTTACTGAATGTAAATTTAAAAAATCAATTAATAAAACCTGCAAAGGACACATAATTAGGAAATGGCAAAGCTAGCCAGCAAAATCAGAAAGATCTGCTTCCACAGCCATGTTTGTTCTTCCACAGCCCATGCCATAAATACAATCCTTCTGTCAAATTTGTATTGCATTATCAAGAATTATTACCAAATGAGTTATTATTAGGAGGATTTCTCTATTTGTATTATTATAATGTGCAAAAGGCAATATTTTACCTTGTACATCATCAGATAGAACATGCCTTAATAAAAAACACCGTTATCTCTATTCCCATGGTATAAATCCAATTTAAGGGGCATCTGGAATGCTACTTGTTTTCAAAAGGGAATTGAACAAATGAATACTTTGAATTTGTAATATTTTTAGAAGCAGAACTTTTTTAACATTTAAAAATATTAATCAAATCTATTCTAGTATTCCCATCTGTTTCCCAAATCAGAGTTTCTCTAAAATAGTACTTATGGCTCTAATTCCATAATGCTTTTCTCTCCAGGAATACAGGTTGATGTATGCACCATCTTTTCTTCTAGTCAGTTAACCAATAAGCATGCACAAGAAGCAAAATAATTGTTATAGAGAGTCCAGTTAATACTAAAAACGTTAATGATCCTTTTGATCAACACTGGTAAATCAGAATATTATTTCTTCCCTTAATTGATAACTACTGCTATAATTTCTTAGAGATTTACTGAAATTAACAGGCTGAAATTCCCCTATTATGTTGAGCAGCGATTAAGAAACCTAAATGATAAAATAAAAACATGGGATCAGAATATAACAATGTGTTCTAACATAAATTGTTTAGAAAATGAACATGCAGGTTATTGTAGGTTCACATTACTGCCTGGATGTTTAAAACCACTTAAAAATTCAGCACTTACAAATTATCTATACATTAAACTCTCAAAGAACCTGCCATATTAATTGTTGACTAGGGATTTCATAGGGCAAACAAATTATTCAGACAGAATAATGTGTGTTCTTGTTTGCTGTTTTTCCCCAGGAGGTAAAACAATAAATTCCAATCCTTACAGACACCAAATTTATTTATCTTCTGGAATAAGTACTTTTTTTGTTGTTGTTCCACAGTGAACCCAAATGAACCCTGCAAAATTAAAGTGCTTTGAAATTCATTGTTTTAAACAAGAGAAAATTCTTTCCTAACTAGAGTTTGAATACTATGGTCCAAGGATATTGACAGGGTCTTTTTCTCAATGACTTATGTTTGGGTGCCAAAATACATGAGTGTGAACATGTTAGAATGAGAAAAAAATGTCACTTTTTGAAGATCTGCTGTAAGAAATATCACGACTTTTTAATTAAGTCATTTATTCATTCTTTCTAAAGATATTTGCTGAGCACACACTGTATGCAGGATACATTCAAGAGAGTCAAGACTCACTGAGACAACATGGGATAGAAGATGTCAAGAGACAGAACTTCTGCAGGTTGGCTCAGATTATTAATGTCCAACCTAAGACTAGAATCAATTTATTCAGCATTTTCCCAGCAATTTTCCCATAGCATTTTGCTGTCACAAAGGTCAAATTATTTCATTTCAACAAATGGCAGTTTCCAGGAGAGTTTAACATATTTACTGATAATTTACTGCATTTTTGAGTGGGTTTAAATATCTAAGCAAGCATTGCCACTCTGAGCCAGACTAGAGGACCATTATTGCCATTAGTAAGTGGTTGAGGATTAGGAAAACAAAACAAAACAAAACAAAACACAATTTACAAAGAATATGAAGAAGGGCACTGACATGTTTTCTAGCAATTTAGACAGTGTTGCATTGTGAAAAATGATGAGGTATCAGAACCAGTCAGTCCTGTATTTGAATTCAAGCTCTGTGACCTTTCAGCTCTGTGACTTGGGGCAAGTCACTTAATACATACATACCAATGTTCCTTCATCTAAAATGGGATTACTCTAACAGCAAGAGTTTAGTAAAAAATCACTATTTTTATGTATTAGTCACGATAATAAACACCTCATATGCTATTTACACATCTACCTGTGATGTAGATACTATTATTACCCCTCTATTTGTTGTTATTATTATTGTGGTTGAAACAAAGACTTAGTAACATTATCAAAATTATATAGTTGTAAAGTGATGAAGAGAAGATTGGAACCTAGGTGGTCTGGAACCGAAGCCTGCACTGTTAGGCCAGTGGACTACACTGTGGAGTAGAGGAGATTAAATGAGGTCTGGCATATAGTAGACATCCACTCAATTGCATAATATAATTAACAATGAAGGCAATAATCTGTGCACAGGATGTATATGGAAGTGAAAAACTGGTTTTAGGAAGAGTCATTTTGATATAAACCTGGCCCTAAATGCATAAGGACACAATGTATCTTTCTTTTTATCTATGTTAGTGGTTCTCACCAAGGGAGATTTTGCCCTCTCTCCCTAGGAGACATTTGGTAATGTCCAGAGATATTTCTGATTACCACGACTAGAAGGATGCTATTAACCTCTAATGTGCAGAGGCCAGGAATACAGCACATTTTCCTACAATGGATGTAAATAGCCATCACCCCTTGTGGAAAAAAATTGTCCAGTCCAAAATTTCAGCAGTGTTGCAGTTAAGAAACTCTAATCTATGTCATCTCACAGTTTTAATCTGTCATGCTGGGTTAGAAGCAGGCTACCTTTAAAGAAAAGCTTATCAATTTTTTATGTTTATCAGAATGATCTCAAAATTTTATCAACACATAATTTTTTTCAGGGATTTTGAAGACTTGGGTTCATCTCTGAAATCTGCATTTTCAGTAACTCTCACCTTCAGGTAATTCTGATGTTGGTGGTCTCATAGATGTGCTTTAGAACAAAAACCTCCTGTTACAACTCTGCTTTATCTGATATTGTGTGCTAGGAAGAAGTGTAGAGGTTCAAGAAGAAGCCAACTTAATAATAGTTATCTCCATAAACACTTACCCTGCTTATGTTTTGTCACTCCTCTTGTTCTCAGCCAACTTCTGTATCAGACTAGCACCTTGTGGTACAGGAGCAGAGACATATTATACGCAAGGATATGTGAGATATAGTCTGACAAGGAGGTGCTAATAACTCTGGGGAAACTCAGAATGATTCCATTTCCCTGTGCCCAATGGGGAGGGGAGAGAGTGGAAACAGGTGTTAAAAGAATTCAGTGTGAAGCCAAAGTCTGTAGTTAAGCCAAGACAATATGTGCTTGAGAAAGAAGGGACAGCAACTGGCACAGCGAAAGGAACATGGAGTTAGAATTACAGAGTTTAAGAGTTTTTAAGTGGTAAGTTTAGTGAAAGATCCCAGTTCTGTGCATATGAGTAACTTCCAACAGATTATTTAAAGTATCTAAGGCAGTGGTCTTCTTCTCTGTCAGCAAGTTAGAATCACCTGGGAGCTTTAAAATAGATACCAGCATCTGGGCACCACCATAGACCAATTAAAATCTCTGCGGATGGGTGAGGAATATCAGTATTTTTTTTTAATACTCTCATGGTAATTTTAATGTGCAGGTGGTGTTGAGAACAACTGCTCTAAATATTGTTTTTGTTCTTGTGGGGAAATGACTAAACAATTAGACAATACATGTGACTATCTCAGCAAATGATCTAGGGCTTAGTAAGCTTGCCAAAGATATTGCTGCTGTTGTTAATATTTCTGCTGCTGGTGGTGTTATTGTTATCCTAGTTCTGTCTTCTGTTATGACGTTGAGTACCTCTTCCATATCTGTTTCCTCACCTGTAAAATGGGGATAGTAAAATTTACAACTTAAAATTGTTATAAAAATAATAAAGTATTTTCTCTTTCTGTGCCTGACTTGTTTCACTTAATATAATTTTCTCTAAGTCCATCTATGTTTCTGCAAATGGTAGCATTTCATTCTTTTTTATAGCAGAGTAGTATTCCATTGTGTAGATATACCACATTTTCCTTATCCACTCATCTGACGATGGACATTTGGGTTTGTTCCACCTCTTGGCTATTGTAAATAGTGCTGTAATAAACATGGGAGTACAGGTATCCCTTTGACATGATGATTTCCATTCTTCTGGGTATATTCCCAGCAGTGGAATAGCTGGGTCATATGGCAGATTTATCTGTAATTGTTTGAGGAACCACATGCTCTCACTTATTTATGGGAACTAAAAATATATAAATACATAAATATACAAACAAATAAGCAGTAGTGGGGGGAAGAAGACACAACGATCACAACAATTCCTTAAACTTGTTAAGACAAGTGAACAGACACGATGTTGATTTGGGGAGGAAGGGTTTAAAAAAATCATAATAAAGTAATATATTATGAAATATTTTTAAACAATTTTCATAAAAATCCATTTTTTCCCTAGATACCTCTGCATTAGCTTACATTAAAAGGGAATTTGAGAATCTCCCTAATAAAGATGATATTCTAAGGTGCCAACAGCCCAATGACATCCTCTTAAAGTAGTATAAAATATTTCATAAAATAAGCTATTATTATTACTGCTGCTATTATTATTATCTGTATCAAAAACATATGTGTTGTGTTTATCTTATTTAATCTTCAAACAACCTTATGAGATATTATGTTTCCATTTTGTAGATGAAGAGAATCGCTCCCATGATAAATGGCACAATCAGAATTTGAACATAGCAATTTCCTGCAAAATCGTTTCTTATCATCGATTTCTCGATACTAAGCAGAATAATGTCCTGTACGATAGAGTTGGGTGGGCAACTATACGCATTATCAACCTCTTGCAATGGATTGATTGGAGAGAAGGCAATCCCTACTCTGCAGGGATAAAGCTCTGGGAGTTTTAGGGAAGCTTCCCTTCTTTGTGGCTGTAGTGCATTTGGCTATCAGAAAAGCCTGAAAACTATGCTCTGAGATATCAGAGAGCATAGTATCTAAAATTCATAAGCAAATTGCCCCAGAAATTCCCAACACCACATACAGGTACACGTGACAATCATACTTCTGACAGGACTGCAGATGCCAAATTTTATTAATGGAATGTAAAAGAACAGATAATAGAATTTAGCCAGCTTTCTTGTTTCCACATGACAACTCTGCTTTTTATGTATCATAGGCACTGGTATAGCCCTCGTTTAATGTATTCTATCAGGAATGTCGGGTTCATAGAAATCCAGTGTCTTCCCTAAGACCTCTCAGTGAGCTGACATTCCAGAAGCCCAGTATGGTCCCCTTTTCACTATGACATGTAACATCTCTGCTCTTCCATTCTCATCCTTGCCCTTAACATTAAAAATGTTATCATTGACAGCAGGACAATAAGTTATGTATTATAACAATTACTAATATTAACTTTATTTTAACTTGATTGAGATTGTAGAAAACTTGAAAATACATAGTATACTTCCACACTGTAATATTTCTGAGGTTTAGGATATTACTATCCATATGTGTAATATGTCTTTCATCAAAAAGTGCTTTTGTTCTTGGAATTACTCTTGGAGACAAGACGATAATCCCCTCTTTGCAGACAAAGAAATTGAGGTTCCAAGAACCTAAGTGATTTGTTAAGATTATTGAGCTTAATTAGAGGAGAAAGATACAGTAAAATCAACAGTGTTTACTCCGTGTTTTAAAGCTTGCTTTTAAATGTCATATACCAATGGTTTTTTAGTCATATAACAAATTTTTGTATGATATGAATCTGATAAAATGTGAAGTATCATTAAAATACCTTTTTTTCTTTTTTTCTATGTAGGAGAAAGGCTAGGGAGGTTGCCTAGTTATATGTGCCTCAATTATATATCCCTGCTTGTTTTTCCTTCAGAAAGAAGGATGACAAATTAGCCAAACATAAATAACAGCATGATACCCAAAGTTAAGGAAGAGATATTGAGCTATGATTCCTGCTGTTTGGGAATTTTCCTGTCTGGTTCCATGTTTCACCTGCCCTTCATTGGTACATAGATGCTTGTATTTTTATCTTTCATCTTTGGGAAATGTTAGAATGTAATAGCTATTTTTAACTGTCCTAAGCAGGCTTTTAAAAATATATAACAAACCCAATTCTTTTATCCCTCACTCTAGACATGGGAAATGGTTATGCACTTAATAGCGTTGACTTGCAAGGATGATAAATGGGCCCATCTGCTCAAACCAATTGGTTCACAAAATTAGTAGGAAAAATATGAAGTAAATGCGGGAGGCAGTTATTTCTACTCCCTGAACTTGGCAGGCATTTTCAAAAAGAGGATTCCATAAAACAAAAAACGGACCCCTGTTAAGTGTATGATAAATGTCAGGTCTTTTGTGTGATTATTACTGCCCCAGCCCCAGCATTTCAGAGACTTCTCTAAGTACTCTGAGGGTGTTATCGCTTTTAACTCATAATACAATTCTGAGGTTGTTATTCTCATTTTACAGAGGATGTGATATTTGGAATCCAGAATTGTTAATGGACTGTTTGCATTTTGTTCTCACCTCCACCGTCTCTAATATAAATTAACTTGACCCATTTAGTATTTTCCGCATATTTTATTTTTAAGCTAGTTTATACATTTGATTTCTTCCACATAACTTTCTGAGGATATGTGTCTGAGGCATGGAGATCATACTCAAATTCAAAGATATTTTGAAAGAACAGGAAGCATTTGAAAATTGGTCCTTATAAACTTTCTTTTATCTTTCTGCCATCAAATATTCACTGAACATTCCTTTTTTTAATCGAAACATAATTGATTGTACATATTTATGGCATACAGTGCTGACTATCAGTATTTGTGTATAATCTGTGATGATCAAACCAATATTATTAGCATGTTCATTATTATAAATCATAATTATTCTTTGTGTCCCTTACCCAGTTTCTTCCTAACTTATATGGTTTGCCTTTCTTTCTTTCTTTCTTTCTTTCTTTCTTTCTTTCTTTCTTTCTTTCTTTCTTTCTTTCTTTCTTTCTTTCTTTCTTTCTTTCTTTCTTCTCTCTCTCTCTCTCTCTCTCTCTCTCTCCTTCCTTCCTTCTTTCTTTCTTAGCTCCCTCTTATTAGTGAAGACATGTGGTATTTCTCTTTCTGTGCCTGGCTTATTTCACTTAACAAAATTTTCTTCGAGCCCATCCATGTTGCTATGAATGGAAGATTTTTATTTTATTTTTTTTTATAGCTGAGTAGTATTCCATTGTGTATATATACCACATTTTCCTTATCCAGTCATCTGACAGTGGACATTTAGGTTGTTTCTATATCTTGGCTGTTGTAAATAGAGCTGCCATAAACATGAGAATGCAGGTATCCCTTCAACATGAATATTTCCATTCCTCAGAAGTGGTATTGCTGGATCGTATGGTAATCAATCTTTGGTTATTTGAGAAACCTCCATACTGTTTTCCATAATGGCAATACTAATTTTATAGTCTCACCCACAATGTAGGAGAGTTTCCCTTTCTCCACATTCTCACCAGCATTTGTTATTCTCAGTCTTTTTGATAATAGCCAGTTCTTTACATGCCTGTCTCTATGCTGAATCATGGTAAAAACTAACCAGACATAATTTGTAATTTCCTTATTGTAGCAATCATCTGTATGTAAAACATGGTAATTTAAGAAAAACATTTATTTATTTAATCCACAAACTTTTAATGAGGACTTATTTGGTGAATGTTATGGGGTTAGCCTCATTGGTTACACAGGGTAATCAGGTATGTTTTCTTCCCCCTCAGGAGCTAGAAACATATTTTATAATGTGTGTGTATATTTGTGTGTGTGTGTGTGTGTGTGCGTGCAAAATGTGGGATGGGTATTTCAAACAAATCAAACAGTGAGGGGGAAAAAAGGGTGCAGAAATACTGATTGATGGACACAGAAGGCCTTTGGGGAAAAAGTAACTTCTGAGCTGAGTCTTGAAGTTCAAGTGATATAGTTCTCAAAGTGTGAGCTCTGGATCAGCAGTATCAACATCAACTGGGAATTCATGTCTGTATGATTTTTCCTACTCCCCACTTTAATTTTGCCAGAAACAACAAGACTCAGGTTCCATCCAGACCTACTGATTCAGATAACACTGCAGGTAGAGAATAGAAGTCTGTACTGTAACATACTGTAATGGTTAATTCTATCTATTAACTTGACTATATAAGGGGTGCCTAGACATTTGGCTAAACATTCCTTTTGGGTGTGTCTGTGAGGATGTTTCCACATGAGATCAGCATTTGAATCAGTGGACTCAGTAAAGCAGACATTCCCTTCGCAATTTGGGTGGGCCTCATTCCCACTGTTGAGGGCCTGCACGGAACAAAAGTTGGAGGAAGGAGAAATTCACCCCTTTTTCTGCCTGAGTGCTTTGAACTGGGACATCACTCTTCTCTTGCCCTTGGAATAAGACTTACACCATCAGCTTCCTCCCTCTCAGGCTTTCAAACTCAAACTGAACTGCCATCACCAAACTTATGGGTCTCCAGCTTGCAGACAGTAGATTGTGAGACTTCTCAGCTTCCATAATCACGTGAGCCAATCCTTACAATAAATTTTTCTCTCTTTCTCTCACTCTCTTTCCCCATCTGTTTCTTTGGAGAACTCAGACTAATACACATGATCTCCAGGTGATACTGACATAGGCTAAAATTTGAGAACTACTGGTACAGTGATGTCCACAGAACAGAGCTTAGATGACTATGGATTGTGTGCCTCTTCAGTTTCTTCATCTATAGAGTAATACCATCTGGTTTGCCAGTCTTGTTAGAATCAAAGCCAAATGCTAGAAACAGAATTCCTTAGTTCAGACCTCTCTAAATAATACTTTCATATGTACTATGTTAATATATGGATTTGTATATATCATATTATATATAGCATATATATTATGTTTTATTATATTGAGAAATATCCAAGTAAATATAAATGAATATAGAAAGAAAATATAGATAAATGAATATATTTTGTATACACACATATATATAAATTACAAAATGATCATCCAAATGCACAATGCCTTCTTCAAAAAATAAATACTTATGAAGCTACACACTCTTTTCCACTATAATGCCCTTGTTCCCAAACCCAGAAACCTAGACAGCTATTTTGTAGGTAGATGAAAAGAAAGAAAGAAAGAAAGAGAGAAAGGAAAAAAAAGCAAATATAACAAAATATTAATAGTTGTTGCATTTTGTCAGTGGGTTATGGGTGTTTATTTATCATTCTTTCATTATTTTTGATGTTTTACGGTTTTCATAATAAAATTTTAGACAGGAAAAAGCATATCTGTTTACTCTTCGGAAGCTATCTCCAGAGCATTTTTGTATGACATAGAAATCAAATTCACTACCTCATTTTTTACTTTATTTTTTCATCAATACTGGCTCTGAAATGCTTTTGACTGTTTTCATTTAGTGAAATATGTACACAAGTCAAACATTTTAACTATTTAGGAAATTCAAGGGATACATTATCCACTGCTTACAAAGCAGTGAGTACCAATCTTGACTTCACATTAACTCACTAGGATCAAAAGTTGCTGATGCCCAAATCCCACCCAGAGAGATTTTAATGTGCTTCTTTTAACCTTCCCAGGTTATTCAAAAAAGTACATTCAGTGTTGTACAACACTGGAATAAACATTGAATTCAGAGACTCTTAAAGTATTAAAAAATGGAATGCCTCAATGAAACACTAGCTTCTTGAGATAAAAACTTCAAAGTGAGAAGGTAGGTGCTACTTGGAAGTAGGGTGAGTCTCTCCAAGTGAAACTGAGGGCATTCATGCATGAAATGTTTCCTGAATTTAAAACAATGGCCACACCATTTTATACCTTCTCCTCTTCTGTATAAAAAATTGAGTAGAAGCAAAAATGACTCAAAGGGAATTGTTATGTGATAAGTATAAAAATCTTCATCAGGTCCTCTTCTCCCAATCAAGTTAAATATCTAGAAGGGAAAAGAAAAATGAGTATTGTGGCCTAACACATTGTTAATTAATTTACTTATTTTGGTAAAACTATGGGTTGCAAATGCTTCTGTGTAATCAGTTCTGACAGATCTAAGGAAGGGTCTGCTGCCTGTATTTGAATGGGAATGGACAGTTTAATTCATTAAGTCAATAATTTTAATAAAATATGCAAATATTTTAATGGAAAGTTGTTAAAGATTGGTTAAGATCCAAGACCTGGTTTAATATGGAAATAAAACTTTATGGAACCAAATTTTAATTGTTCTTCTGTGATAATTTTTTAAGATGGATGTGTATCAGTTAATTTTTGTATGTTTTCTATATCCCAGTTTCTGTGAAAGCCAGTAAGAATGAGTTTCTATTTATGAACTTATAGGAGTAACTTTGCACTTTGTTAATCTCATTGATGTGCTTTTATTTTTGAGAAACGTTAGAACTGGAGAAAAAATGTAAAAATGCTACCCAGAACTTTATTACCAGTATTATTGCTGCTAATAATCCATAGAAAAATTTGCTGAAATATATTTCTAGAAGTATTTTAATTTTTAACTATTTTGACTATTTTAATTATTCAGTATGAAGAAGTCTGTGAAGGGGCCGAGCCTGTGGCGCACTCAGTAGAGCGCTGCGCTCCGCTCCCGCCACGGGTTGGGATCCTATATAGGTATGACCGGTGCACTCACTGGCTGAGTGCCGGTCACGAAAAAAAAAAAAAAAAAAAAAAGAAGTCTGTGAAGTACATACCATGAAACACTCTCTCCAAGAACCTAAATGTTCTCAAAGTCTGCCTAATTTAGCCTTTTCATTAATAAAATAAATTCATACTTGAAATTATTTGTATGTGATTAGAAGAAAGGGAAGGAGAGAGGAAGGAAGAAAGGAAAGGTGTGCAAAGTGAAGGCCAAATGTGTCAGCCATTTATTGGACTCATGTGGACATTTTGATATATGTTTGAAATATTAATTATAGCAAAGCATACAGTGATGGTTAATATTATGTATCAACTTGACTATGGCTAATTTTATGTATCAATTTGACTGGGCCACAGGATTCCCAGACACTTGGCCAATCATTATTGTGTGTAAGTTTCTGGGTGAGATTAACATTTGAATTAGTATAGTAAAGTAGGTTTTCCTTCCCAATGTGGGTGGGCCACATCTCATCAATTGAAGGTGTGAATAAAATAAAAAGTCTGACCCCATGAGTAAGGGGGAAATTCTTCCTGCCTGACTGACTTGAGCTGGAATATTGATTTGTTTTCTGTTTTTGTTTTTGTTTTCTGCCTTTAGACTCAGACTAGAACATGGGCTTTTCCTGGGTCTCTAACTTGTAGGCTTTCAGACCAGAACAATACCATCAGCTCTGTTCTCAGATCTTTGCACTCAGACTGGAGCCAAACCATCAGCTCTTTGGGGTCTGCAGCTACTGACTGCAGATTTTAGGACTTGTCAGTCTCCATAATCACATGGTTCTGTTTCTCCAGAGAACCCTGACTAATACATATACCAAGGTAGTCCTGTGATTAGCTACAGAAAGCATCAGCACCAATAACAGAGACAGGTAAAATGAATTGTGTTAACATTATGATTTTATAACTGTTGCTTCAACTTATATCAAGAGACCAAAAAAAAAAAAAAAAACACACACAATCTCAAGGTCTCCTTCTCTCTCTCTCCTCTCCCTCTTTCTCCTACATACAACACCTCTATTGCCACATGCACGCACACACACACACAAATATTCATACACACACATGCACAAACATTCATACACACACATACAAACATTCATACACACAGAATACTAAAGTATTGTCATTTATTTTTTCACATACTACTTTTAGCTAAATTATTGGCCTATATATGTACATTTTTTTTAACATGGAAACATTATGCTTTTATGATTCTTATTCAAAATTCTTTGAAATGAAGATCTAATTTATTCTTCCTTCTGTTTCAAAAAATATTAACAGTATGCTAAAAGGATACATATCTAATTTTAATTAATTTTTCAGCATATAATTTGACATTGGCCACACACATACAACTTTAGCCCTCTACACTTATTTTTTTTTTATTTCTTTATTTCCTCTGAATCTGAAGATTCTGAACAATATGCAGCTGAATCATATTTTAGTGTTTATAGTGGTGTATTTTACTGTAATGATTAATACTTTAATTATATGGAAGGGTACAGGTTTGGATAGTCTTATACCAGCCATTCACATAGTATGCTTTATCACACTCTTAGATGTTCTGATGACACTAAAGATACCCAGGCATGTTTAAACTACTTCCTGTCTCATGAAAAGCATAAGAAATTTTTAAAAGAACAAAGAGATCAATACTGAAAGTATGACCACAGGGACCAATGTTTTTAGCTATTTTGGGAGAGATGTGATTTGTAAAATTACAAGTAGAGGGAAGGGAGAGTAGAGTGTAGATCAAGAAGGGGAGAACACTATGGTCTTATGAGGCTGCAGAAAAACTCCATCCATGTATTCATTAATTTGTTCAAGATTATTGAGAACCTTCTATATTACCAGACTGTAAACTAAATGGTCTCTAAAAAGGTTGCCAAAACCATAAGCCTGAAATCAGCCACAAGGTACATTCTTTTCATACATATTTACTGAGGCCCTACTATGTATTAGGCATGAGAGGGTAGAAAAGGTCAAATCCATATATAACATCTTAGAATCTTTGCTTCTATAAGGTATATCCTGGATCATCCTCAATTCTAAAAAGGTATAGACATTTACAACAGAGCAAAGGAACATGTGATTCTGAAATTAGACATTTTCCTAATTAATTTAGGGAGGACTAGAAATGCCAAAAACAATCCCAGAAAGGTACTGATTAGTTCTGCTGTTAAGGATTTCTAGGAAAGGAATGACTCAAGTGATTGAATTGTCACAGGATAGTTTATTTACTTTCCTTTTTCCAAACTCCTTCCAGTGTCTTGCAGTCCTTCTTTCTATAAAGTATCTGCTTTTAATCTTGGCATTCAAGAGGTTAAGAGGAGAAAAAAATATGAGACTGTATCTAGGGTAATTTTGCCTGTTGGAAGAATTTTAACACCAAATGTTCAATCTTGATTCACTGAACAAATATTTAATTATAATAATAGCTAACATTTAATATGTAGCTACTAAGTGTCACACAATTTACATGCTATATTAGTTTTCTATTGCTGTGTAAAATATTGCCATAAATGTAGTGGCTTAAAGAACAACCATATATCAGCTCACAGTTCTGTGAGTCAGAAGTCCAGACAGGTTCAGCTGGTGTCTCTGCTCAGAGTTCTCACAAGGCTGACATCAAGCTTTTGGTCAGGCTTGGCTCTTACCTAGAGACGCTGGGAAAGGATCCTCTTCCAATTTCACTTAGGTTGTGGGTAGAATCCAGTTCCTTCCATGTAGATATAGGCATGAGGTCCCATTTCCTTACTGGCTGATAGTTGGAGGCTGCTCTCTGCTCTTAGAGTTCTTCCCACTTTCTACTCTCAGGTCCCCTGCCATCTTCAAAGCCAACAACAAATTGTCAAGTTATTTTCATGCTTCAGATCCCTCTGACTTCTGCCACCAGCAGTAGAAACTCTACACTTTTAAAGGGCTCATGTGAATCAATTAGACCTCCTCCTCTCTCATAATCTTCTTATTTTAAAATTAACTCATTAGTAACCTTAATTACATATGCAAAATCACTTTGACATGGAAGATAACAGAATCACAGGAGTAATACTAGAGGGCAAAGTCCATAGGGGCCATATAGATTACTGCCACACATATTTCAAATCTAATTGTTATTACTACTCTATTAAGTTAGGTATCACTAGACTTACTATTCAGAAAATGTAATGTCCAAGGTCACAAAATTCTTAAGTGCTATAATAATGGTTTAAACTCAAGTCTTTCCAGCTCTAAGTTGCTGCCTTTTCCACAATTGCACAATCAACAAAACTTTGTCAGCACCTAATCTGTGTTATAATCTAAAGATAAAGAGATGAATAATGCTTTTATTTGCCCCTCAGAAGCAAAAAGAAATTAACAGGTTTCTTTTTAACTAGTCAGTTAGTAATTAAATAATTCATAATATGTATTATGTATTCTTTTAAGGGCTTTGCATATGTTAGTTCATTTAATCCTCACAATGATCCTATGAAGTAGCTACCATTATTATCCCCAAGGTCAAACCACTTGTAACAGGCAAAGTTTGAATTTCATCAGAGGGACTTGGACTCCAGAGTTCATGCCTTTAACTAGGCCATATACTGCCTCTGAATGATCCACATTAAAGTGTCAGGTTGGAGAATGCAAACAAATGTTCCACACATCTCGCTATATTTTGTTTTACAGCATAAAAATCCACCTTATGTATGGTTTAAGGTAAAATTTCCTTATTCTCAATATTGACTTAGTTGTGAGGATTTCCTGAAATATCTGGAGCTCTGACAACAATGGGTATATGTCTTATCATAGCAACTATCCACTGGAGCTGAGTAGTAGTCTCGCTACCTTCCCATAGATAGAAATCCTCTCTAATTTGCCATAATCTTCACCACCCCCTTTTGTCTTCATATATTAAAAGAGATAGTCAGTTACCATTAAATACCTCACTAACACTGTTGATTTTTTTTCTTATAGTAAATAAATACTTTTTTTCTGAACTTATCAGAAGTGAAATATTGGAGATAAACCAGGAATTGGAGACAGCATACAGTAAGTCCTCCTGTCTTAATTCTATTAACTGCCTGATTGTTGCAGGTGTTTACATTGGTTAGCAAACTTTGCTTCACCTAGATGCCATTCTTTAATTGGATTGAAGAACTTTGTACCATCTTCAGGTGAAATAAAATATTGAAATGAGTTTTGAAAATGAAGGATTTGAGTGGGACAAAGGAAATTTTTTAAATCTTATATCCAGCCACTAGGAAGAGGAAATAACACTTTCCAAATGTAATTGTATGTTATTATATCTATTTTTAAACTTAACTTAAAATTTAAATGTTACATTTAACCTGAGTACTGGTACTGTGATGATGTTTCCCATTTGTCTCTGCAATGATTCTTTGTGAATTAATCAATTCCCCTTTATGCATATCCTTTATTTCTAACACTTATGTTTGATAATCTTTGCATTGCTTTCCGGAAAGCATTTTGCCCATAAAATTTGAGCCATATTTGGGGAAAACAGAACTAGTAACCCAATGGAAAATCAGTAGGCTTTACGCCTGAAGAGCCCACGCATTTATGTTAGATAAACGTCTCCCTACCTGGTTTTTGTTCAGCCTGTCCACCCGAATAAAACCTCACAGCAGCCACATCTGTATTCAGCCACAACTCTTTGTGAAAGGGACAGCTTGAGAACCTATTAAAAATACATTGTTACTATGAGTATTTTGTTCCTCTTTGCTATATAATAAGCTGAAAACTACAGTAGGTGAGCATTCTATGGGGAAGACTGCTGTTCCTTTTATTGACTTTATGGCCACACAAACTAATAGAAACTGCATTTTATATCACACAGGTGAACTCAATCATGCTGAACTCAACAGGATGGAATATTTTCCCTCCATTTAAGTTGTAAATGGTAGGTCGGTTTACAACAAATATCTGTGACAATAAAATGTCATTTCTTTAGAGTTTTATTATTTTCAAACAAAACCTATTTTGTAAATTATATTTTAAATTTCTATCAAACTAATATCCATTATAGAAAATATATAGTTCTTAAATATATGGAAAACATAAATACACACCATTTTACCATCCGAGCTGACTGTCGATATATAGAAAACGTAAATTTCTTTCTTTATATTAATGTTGCATAGGCAAAGACATTTGTCATTACTATTTTTTCTATAAATTCATTGTTCATAAACGTGAGATTTAATGTTTAACAAAAATTCAGCGATCTATTTATAAACATCTGAAGTTTTCCTCTTTATTTCAACCCGTTCTTCTTTCTCTCTCTTCTTTCCTTTCTTTTCCTTTCCTTTTCTGTCTTTCGTTTTATTCCTTTTAGTAAATATTCACCGTGATTTACATTACCCCAGAAAACTCTTAGTGTTCTACTCTCTTTCTGTCCTTCAGATGAAACTCTGGATATAGAATCACTACTCACAGGCTGTTATTGTTACTGGTGCCATTGTGATTGTTGTTGTAATGGTAGTATTGTTACTTGTAAAATATGTGCTACATATGGGACATTTTCATCTAGAAAGATTGTATAAATATATCATTCTATCAGAAGCATAGCAGTGGCCCTAGAGCAAGTCATTTTAAAGCATCTGTTCTCTAGTACACTATCATGAAAACCTGCTGAGTACAGTCCAGAGGTCACTGGTGGGCCAGTAAGAAGGTAGTCACAGAATTGAGCTATCCAGATGCCTACCAGGATGGAACTCCCTTGATATTCGTTATCTGGGCCTAGAACTAGAAGTTCCCCTAGGACAGAGGCATAACTCAGTTAAATGCCTGAGCTCAGTTGCTCTGGATACCGAATACTGTTCCTTTTTGCACACTCGCTCCTAATGAGAACACGTTGATTTTGACATAGCCGATATTTGTGAGGGAATAAGCTTCATAGTAAATATGAGCGATATGTGTGAGTTGAATTGCACATCAAATAATTAAAGGTGATAGTTCCAAACAAATAGTAAAATAAGGATAATAACTATAAACTGAAAATTCTGTCTGAATTAGATCTGTATATACATCTTCATCTATTTAATACACCTATTGGGGGCTTTAAAATTTACCTACATATTCATATACATAGAAGTTTCATATCACATTTTGGTCTGTATCAAAATATTCTGAAAAATTATTAAGGTGGGTTTTACTAAGATGACTATATGATTTATAATCTGGGACATTTTGAGAGTGAAAGTTGCCACTATTATTGATTGCATCATGATATAAATCAGAACTATCTCAGATAAACCAAGAAGAATGAGCTGTTTAACTTTTCCTCAAAAGCTGCACTGTGGCCTTTGCTTTCCTATTTTTCAATGTGAGAAAACAAGCAATTGAAAAGCTGTAAATAACCACTTTGGTCACCCATTTACCCAATCTATTTTATATAACAGAGTCAGCATTTATTCTAATACTGAAAATGATTATTTCTAAGAGGGAGTAATTTGCAATTATTTCATGTTGTGTATGACAGCAATTCTCAATTTTATTATTTACCTAATACATTAAGATGAGTTGGAGAGGAAAAGGGGGGGGCAGGGTTACAGATAGTAAACAAATTGTGTGTATCCTAAGAGTATTATAATATTTATACAATTTAATATATATATAATTATTGAGAGAAGGCTGTTCAGATTACTCACTATTATCATATTGGAGTCTATCTTTCTTAAGGTCTAATAGTGTTTGCATTATATATCTTGGTGCTTTGCTGTTGGCTGCACACATATTTATGATTGTTATGTCTTCTTGCTGGATAGATCCCTTTATCATTATATAGTGGCTTTTGTCTCTTCTTACGGTTTTTGATTTAAAGTCTATTTAACCTGATATAAGAATAGCTATTCCTGTTCATTTTTAGTTTCCATTTGCATGGTATATCTTTTTCCATCCTTTAACTTTTACTCTCTGTGGTCTTTACAGTTCAGGTGAGTCTCTTGAAGACAGAACATATTTCGGTCTAGCTTTTTCAAATTTTTTTTTTTTTTTTTTGGTGACCGGTAAGGGGATCGTAACCCTTGGCTTGGTGTTGCCCGCACCAGTCATCCCTATATAGGATCCGAACCCGTGGCCTCGGCGTGCCGCTGCGCTCCCAGCGCTGCACTCTCCCGAGTGAGCCATGGGGCCGGCCCTTCGGTCTAGCTTTTCGACAGTCAGTCATTCTGTGTCTTTTGAATAGGGAGTTTAATCCATTTACATTTAGGATAGTCGTTGAGAGATATTGTCTTATTCCTGGCATGTTATCACTTTTTGTTTAGATCTTTTAAATATCTTTTGTTCCTTTCTTCCACTTTCATTATTCATCCTCAATATTTGATGATTTTGAGGTTTTGTTTCTTTTCTCTTTATCCTTTACATTCATGTTTTACAAATTGGTTTTGTTCTTTCATGTGTATTCACAGTAGTGGTTACTGTTTTTCAGATTTGAGATGTAGAACTCTCTTGAGAATTTCTTGCAGGGCTGCTTATATGGTGGTGAACTCCGACGGCTTTTGTTTGTCTGGGAAATACACCATTTCTCCCTCATTTCTGAAAGATAATCTTGCTGGATATAGTATTTTTGGCTGATAGTTTTTTTTTTTTTTCTCAACATTTTGAATATTTCATCCCATTTCTTCCTTTCCTGTAGAGTTTCAGATGAGAAGTCTGCTGTTAATCTAATAGGGGCTCCATTATAAGATACTTGACACTTTTCTCTTGCTGCTTTAAAGATTCTTTCTCTGTCTTTGAGCAAAGGAATGAAAATCATCATGATGATGAGATACCTGAACTCCCATGTGTATCGCAGCTCTATTTACAATAGCCAAGATATGGAAACATCCTAAATGTCCATCAATGGACAACTGAATAATGAAAATGTGGTGTACATACATAATGGAATACTACTCAGCCATAAAAAATAATGAAATTCTGCCATTCGCAGCAGCATGGGTGTGCTTGGAGAAAATTATGTTAAGTGAAATAAGCCAGACACAGAAAGAGAAATACCACATGACTTCACTCATAAGTGGGTGTAAAGAAGGAAGGAAAGGAAGGAAAGAAGGAAGGAAGGAAAAAGGAAAAATGACAATACATTGAACTTTCAGAAGGAGAGAACAAATCTATGTCTATTATAGGTGGGAGGAGAGAGGGAGAGGGAGACTGAGAAGATATGGGGTAAGGGACACAAAGAATAATTATGATTAGTAATAATGAATATGCTAATCATATTGATTGAATCATCACATGCTGTACACAGGTGATGGTAGTCAAGACTGTACTCCAGAAATATGTATAATTAATTATGCTTCGATAAAATATATCTATATATATAAATGAATAAAAATAAAAATTGAAAAAAAAGAAATCACTTCAAATTTAATGATATAGGTAGGCTGAACTTAAAAGAATTGGAAAAGATGAACCTCATGAACATCTGTAAAAGGAAATGGAATGCCTATATCAGATATAGGCACTAAATCAGATAACTTTAGAGCAAAGAAAATTACCAGACACTTAGCAGGATATTATATAATGATAAAAGGGTCAGGCCACCAAGAAGGCATAGCAATTCTAAATATGTATGCACCAAAAGGAGTTCCAATACATGTGAAAAAAATAAATACAAATAATAAGTATATAATTAATGTCCATTGAAGGTGATCAACATTAGACATTGCATGTATTATATAAAATTGGATATGTTGCCAGGGATAGAGGAGAGAGGTATTGTTAAGAAACATTGGCTTAAAATAGATAATGATACAAAAGCAATGGCTTATATTTAAAGCACTTAAAAATCCAGCCCCATCTATGTTTCCAAATTTGTTCTTCATTTATACAAACATAAGCCTTAAACTGCAGCCAAAATTATCTATATACGTTTATCTGCTTCTCTCCCCTCCCTCTCTATTTTCTATTTGCCAAATCGAAGTTTTGGATAAAGAACACCTCAGAAGAACTCTATCCAATTTCTTTCTTTTTTGCAGTACCTCCACCCTTCCATACACAAGATTTATTCTTCAGGCCCTATTGTAATTTCCAGAAGAGATAAATAATGATGCATGCAATAAAATCCCATAAAAATAATTACCCTACTGTTGGAAGTTAGTTTTTTTATATTTTGTTTATATCACAAAACATTTCCTAATAAATGGAATGGAGATACCTAGGTATCAAAAAGTAGAAAAACTTAGAAATTTCTCTCTTCCATCAAAATTGAGATATGCCCTATATTTTAGATAGAATTGTTTTAAAGTCCTGGCGTTTGGCTTAAGTTCACATCTTCCTTGATTTAGAGTAACCCTTTAAGTCTTTTCGGCTTTTTGCTATAAACATATTCTGATAAGGACCTAGAATAAGATACACAATTCCTAACATTTTAGATTCAAGATTAACATCAGGATTTCGAAGACACTAAGTTGCCTGAAATTGTGGTTAGAGGCTGTTATTTCACATTGATGTAATTAGGAAGATTTGGCCCCAGAGAAGATGAACTGTAAAAGCCACCAACACACCAGCTTCATCCTTACTGTTAGATTTTTTAACCAGGAAAAAAAGAGAAATGAGTTGTAACTATTATTGTTATTACTGATTATTATTATTTTAAACCATGTATTATTCCAAAACTTATTGATTACACTTTATCTTTTTAAATAACAACATTCAGGAATACAATTAAATAGGCATTATCACACTTAACAATTTCATACAGAAGTTCCCTACCCTGTTCTTGGGATCTTGAATTTGATTCATATATCAATTAGCTAGATTAAATATTTTTTAATTGCTATTAGTTTATTTATTTTTTTCTTTTCTGAAAAGTATATGTTGATCGGATTTTCTAAGTGATTAAAGAGCTTAGACATATCTTTTCACTGCTATTAAATGTGAATTACAATTTGGCTATGATGAGAATTTGGGATTTAGAACTTTTGCACCAGAATAATAATTATATTTTGGCATGTAATAGCATAGACAAAAACTCTGAAGCAAGATTTTCTTTTTCTTTTTTGATTTCTAATATTTTCCACATAATTGACTTTAGATTATTTCTTTCACCATGAATTAGAAATTTTCAGTAGTGTTGCTGGATATCCTCTGTGATCTTTCACTCTGTAGATTTGAGCTTTTGTGCAGCCAAAGAACAATATTCTGTGTAAATACTGACTGGCCTCTAACTACACTTTCAATCATTCTGCTTTCCTGAATAAGTGAAATGAACTGATAATTTTCTTGTATTTTCATCTCTAATTGTTTTCATTAAGATATTCCTTCAAACTTGTTTTCCATATTCCTAAATGAATTAGGTATAGAATTTGTGCTGCCTTTAAACATTTATAGATACGGTAAATATAATAATGTTTTCCTCACAGCCTTTTTATTCTTTTATACCTCTCATCCAATTTTTTTCATCTCTAAGATCGTAGCATACTGTATATTATCTCTCAATTCAGTAAAATCAATTTTTATTTTTGTTTTATACAGTAAACAAAACAGATGTGGCTGAAATGCATTTCTATTCTCTGTAGACTTTTTTATGATTACATTCTTCTTTCACTTCTTGAGCTCTGCACTCATTTTTATGCTAATTTTTTCTGTTCCTCACATGCCTTTCCTTTTTCTTAGTGATTTAGAAGGGTTATAGAAATAAATATATATACATATATTTGATCTATTTTTAATCATTTCTTCTTTCTTTGTATGCTTTTGCAACACATTGAGAAAACACTCCTAGCTCTCAGAATAAAGATTTTGGTGTTAGTTGAGCAACCCAGCCATTGTGCACAAAGGAAGATGCTATACCTCTGGAAAACCCAACCTATTGCTTTTGTCTTGTGTTTTTCTTTGTTTTGGGCTCATTTGCTTGTTTATCATCATTAATAGTATTATTATATTGTTTGTAAATGGCTGAACTGAAACCATAAGCAGCTATCTAGCTTGCAAGTAGGATAAAGTTGTAGTCATCGATGTTCCATCAAGGAAGTATCTTTTTTACCTTTGTGGTTTCTGGATTTTCCCTCTCTTTTTGTGAATTTTTGGTGTCAGGTGCCAATTAAAACTAATGTGGCCAGTCATATTTCCTCGTATGGAATAGGACTGTTCTTTCAGTTATTTTTTTACAACATTAAAATTTTTTAAATAGTTATATTATTTCCAGATCGTATCTTCTAAAACCACTGCTACCACAGTCACCATCTCAGCTTCAATGTCAACGACGTCTCTTTGCGAAAACATTTTTTAGTATCTCTTGTCACCAGTAGCCTACAATTTTAGGTGGCAATGCCCACTCCAGCATATCCTGGCTCAGTTCCTTCAGGAAGCCACTGCTCGGTTGAATGACATGCTTTCACTAGCCACCCAGAGCGGATGGTGCGATGTTCCAGTTCATTATTCTTATCTGAAATTCCAAATATCCACAATGACCAAAGGAAATACAAACAAACTTTGTTAATTTTAAATCTTAACCACACTTCTAATCCTCCCTTTCTCATGGCTGGGTGCTTGCAGGTTACAGAAATTTTTCCATTTACCATTCACTTGCCCAAGACTTTCCTTTGAAGAGGATAATTTTTAAATTGTTTTTTGCTGAACTCATTTAATCTGAATGCAGCCGAACTGTTTGTTTATGGTGAGATGAATAAACCACATAGATTAGAACAGGTAACTGAGAAAAAGAACAAACTAAATCTAAAGTAACTTAGAGACATTTTTAAATTTTGTAGTGTTTGTGTGTCCATGCTTATGATTGTTTATCTGTGAATATTTGTGTTCTCCTTCTGCTAGTTTGAAAATTTGTCAAGATACTTTATTCTCTGAATGTATTCTGTGCTGATTGTGTTTTATTTATTACTCTGGCTTTCAAGAAACTAAAAGTCAAATTTGCCCTGAGTGCAGTAAACTCTGACATGCATTCTTTATTTCCTTTTCTTTTTTTGATGACTGGCTGGTACCGGGATCTATAACCTTGACCTTGGTGTTACAAGACTGTGTTCTAACCAGCTGAGCTAACCCACCAGCCTGACATGCATTCTTGAAATTTGATTTCCCTGAGGCTTTACCTTCCATTCTAATTTTTATATTCCTTACTTATTACTTTTTAATCTACTATATATATAATATTTGACATTGTGTATATTCTTATATATTCTCAAATCATTTACTTAAAAAATTGGCCACAATTAAATAAATGAATATTACAAATAATTTGAGACATATCTTTATTAAAAGAATTATATAAGCCTAAAATTTAGATTGCCCCAAAAGGAGGACCCTTAAATTATGTCTTCCAATTTCAACATATATAACTACAAATAAATCAGATATCTGAAACCAGAAGAAGAGAAATTCCTCCTCCATGTCTCCTAACTTATAAACTGAAACACATTATTCTTCACCACTAATTTATTATCCATTTTTATAGTGACATTAAAATGACTATAGGAATCACAACTGCCAAATAAACTTGCAGTATATATTACTGAATCATATATATTAGGGTCAACAATAGCAGACTCAATCAACAAGAATGCAATGCAGATAAAAATAGTGCTAGAGATGGCTACATCCTTATAATTCAAGCTCAATCTATATTGTGTATCATACATATGAAGTATAAAATAGTATGTTAGTTTCATCCCCATTTATGAGAAATCATGTGTGTTTTGCATACACGCATATATACATTTTGAGATTTTTAGTATTAACACTGGTTATTCCTCTGGGGTAGCACTAAGGTAAAAATAATTTAAAAACACATATTTCTATAGTATTTTAACTTCTAATAATTAATGATTATACATTTATCATAAAAATTCCCCCTAATTAATTGTTGGAGGGAAAAGAAACTTTACTTTGAAGGCTAAAATATTGAAAACATGTTACATTTTTGGAAATGCTTTTGATCTTTATTTTTAGTTTATATATAAATAAACTTGAACCCTACAGAGTGTTTACAGACATCCTCATCTCATTTGGCAGTAGAATGTCTCGTTATACTTATGGCTTTCTCTTTTGTGTCATAAGGGACCTCTTCTTTTACTCTTCTATTATTTAACTGTTTTTATGTTTTTTTTTTCTTTCTAGAACATTCCAGGGATTGTGTTTTTCTTAGTTATCTGTGAATCACCAGTGTTTGCGTATGGTAGTAGTTCGATATTTTTTTGCATTGATGTATAACAATTGAAAATAAAATGTGTATTTTCTACACTCTATCATTCCATCTCTCAGCTGCAGGTTGGAGTTTATAATGAACCTCATTATGAAAGTAAACATTGGGATTTAAATAAAACAGTACTGCATCATGTTAGTGGGAGGAGACAATTCATAGAGGAGTTGTGCATATATCCATACTCTTGTAGTTTAAAAAAAATCAGAAGGACGATATCTGACTTATTTTAAGTTTCATGTCATAAGCCACACATTAGATATACCCCGGAGATTAGCATTTTCCAAATAGTCATCAGTTAAGATGCATCCATAGAATGACTGGCTTTGTATGTAATAAGAGAAAACTCAATTTCCCCTCAATTAGGGCATCTTGTGTTATAGCACCACTGACAACTGAAAATCACAAGAAGTACCAACTCTCCTTTCTCATATGTCATGAGTGTACATGCATTTGTCTTCTTTTTACATTCAATTGTGCCTTGATACCTGAATTGAGATAATCAAAGTAGAAAATGAAAGAAACATCCTCAACTATAGCAGTGGACCCAAATATCTAGTTTCTTTTGTTTTGGACCTCCTGAAGGTTTGTAAAATACAAGTAATAAATAGCACTATTATGATATTTCACAATGATCTTTTTGTCACTATATCAGCTTTTTCTGTAATTTCCATTGCCATGCATGTTTCCCTCATATTTTATGCCAATTTTTATTCTGTTGGATATCACAGACCTTATAAAAAAAATTAATGGTCATAGATATCATTTATTAAAATTAGACAATATTACTATTTTTTCATTTTAAAATTGTGTTATATTTTTATTAATCTTTTTACTAAAATATATCTTCATAATAATTTCCATTTTTATAGGGTTTTCAGATTATAAAACATTTCCTTATATGACATCAAATTTAATTCTCACAAAATCTGCATACTTAATAGATTATATTACTATTCAATTAAAGAGATTATAAGAGCACAGAGTATGACTTGATAAAGGCCATTCGACTTATACACTGGCTAAACTGAGTCCAGAGTGTGTTTTTTGGTAATTAATAACAATATTTTTGGATTACTTATGCTATATGAGGCCCTTGGCAAGTTCATTTCATTTAGTTCAAAAGCTGTCCTATGAGGAAGGAATTACTTATATACCAATTTGTCAATAGCTAAGGCTTATTAGGGTCAGGAACTTGGCCTGTACTCACAGACGTAATAACTGAAGGAGCTAGTGTCCAAATCCAGGCAACCTGCTTTCAGAGCCCACTTCTCAGAAATGCTTAACTCTAAGCTTAATTTTATGTACTTTGCACTACTGGACAATGACTATTAATTTAATAAATGAATAAATAAACTGGTGATGAAATACCACCCTGATTATTTTATAATTTAAAAGTTAAACAAGTTACTAAAGTCAAGTGTAAATGTAGAAAAGTGCAAAAATGGTAAGTGTGCACCTTGGGGAATATTCATAAAAGGAAAATGCCTGCATAAATATCACTCCAATCAAAAATTAGAACATTATCAACATTCATCATGCTCCATACAATTGCCCCCAAGACCTTCTGCTTCTCTTGATGTTGAACCTGATATCTGTGTACAGTATATAATTTTTTGCTTTTGGCTTCTTCTCAATTTTGTTTATGAGATTCATCCATATTATTGCAGAGAACAGTAGTTTCTTCTTTCTCTTTGTCGTATAGTGTCCTAGTATGTGGATATTCAACAATTTATACATCTTTTTTATTGCTAATGATTTTAGAAGTTTCCGGTTTGAATGTACTGTGAAAGATGCTGCTATGTAAATTTGGTAATAACACTTTGGTGCACATATATACACATTTTTTGTTTATATTTTTAGGAGACAAACAACTGGCTCATTGTGGATGTGAATGTTCAATCTCAGTAAATGTTACTAAGAGTTTTCTTTTCTTTTCTTTTTTTTTTTTTTTTTTTTTTTGTCATTTTTGTGACCAGCCACACCGCGCTCAGCCAGTGAGCACACCTGCCATCCCTATACAGGATCCGAACCCGCGGGCGGCGGGAGCGCTGCTGCGCTCGCAGCGCCGCACTTTCCCTAGTGAGCCACCAGGTCGGCCCGCTAAGAGTTTTCTAAAGTAGGTTGTACCAATTTATATTTTCACCTGTACTGTATGAGAGTTCTAATTTTTGCACATCTCCACCAACGCTTCATGTCTTCCAGTTTCTGTTTTGTATAATTTTTTTCCATTCTTGTTGGCAGGTAGTGTTATAGCATTGATGTTGATGAACCTTTTTTCAAATTTTTAATGGTTATTTGGATATTCTTTCTGGGAAATTGCCTATTGAAGTCTTTTGCCATGCTTTTTTTTTTTTTTTTTTTTTTTTTTTAATCTAAATTGCATTGTCTCTTCTTTTCCTGAAATGTAGTTCTTTATTATAAATGTAAGTAGTGTGTGTCTGTCCTACTCTTTGAGTTGTCTTTTTATTCTCATAATAGTAACCTTTTCATAAACGGATACTCTTAATGTACAAGTACAATTTATCAGTCTTTACATTTTAGTTAGTGCCTTTTATGTCTTCTTTAAGAAATCTTAGTCTATAAGATTTAATTCCATATTTTTTTCCAAAACGTTGTGTTGTTTTCAGTGTATAGTCGCAATTTGTAGTAATGGGCATGATGCCAGTATGGATCTGGCCATGACATCTTGGGCACGACTGGTGACAATCAGCTTTGTATCTCGTGAATATTCATAACTGACAAAAAAATGTACTAAGAAAAAAAAAAAAACGCTGTGCTGTTTTGTTTTTATCATACAGACTACAATCCACGGAAATTACTTTCTGTTTATGGTAAGTGATAATAATTTAATTTATTTTTTTTTAAATATGAGTATCCACTTGATCAGCACCATTTGTTGTAAAGACTGTTGTTTCCCATGGTCCGACCCTGTGGCGCACTCGGGAGAGTGCGGCGCTGGGAGCACAGCGACGCTCCCGCCGCGGGTTCGGATCCTATATGGGACTGGCCGGTGGGCTCACTGGCTAAGTCCCGCTCACGAAAAGGACAAAAAAAAAAAAAAAAAAAAAAAAAAAAAAGACTGTTGTTTCCCCAGTGAATGGCAATGATGCCTATGTCATAGATGTGGTAATTGTACATTATCAGGTATCCTTCTGAGCTCTAATCTGTTACATTGATCCACTTGTCCAATCTCATGTTGATACCACAGTAAATTGATTACATTAAATACATAGTAAGTCTGGATGTCTGGTAATGTCAGTTCATTGGCTTGGTTTTTAAAATTATTTGGTGCTTTTCATCTCCAGATACATTTTAGAAATAGTCTGCAATTTTATTCAGGAATACCTGCTGAGTTTTTAATAGGACTGAATTGAACAAATCAGGAGCCAATCTCACAATTTTGAGATTTTGAATCCAGGAACATGGTATATCCCTTCATCAGTGGAACCTTCTTTAATTTCTCTCTCTAACGTACTATAACATTGTTCAAAAAGTAGCACATTTGAGTTATATTTGATCCTAGGAATTTCTGATGCTATTTTAAATTTAAACTTTTATATTTTATTTTTTCTTTTATTATTTTCACATGGGAATAACATTAATTTTCATATAGAGCTTTCATTAAATAACTTCTAAATTCTAACAATTGACATAGATTCTTTTGGATTTACAAACATATCTGTGTGAATGATTTATCTATTTCTTCTTTTCTAATTCATATACCTTTTATTTTTAATCTTTTGAGTTTACATATTTGTTCATTCATTTTTGTCTAATTGCACTGGATAGAACATTGAATGAATCAGTGCAAAAAAATTACAGGCATCCTCGTCTAGTAGGCAAATTCAGGGAGGGGTGAATCTTATGTTACTATTTAATATAAAAATCACTATTAATTTTTACAAAATTTGTTTATTTCTTTTTTCCAGGATGATTAGCATATTCCACATTATGCAATGTAATCATTTTTTTTTGGTCTTTTACCAACTTCTTAAATACCTTTTATGGGTAAAATATATTGATTCTATTTCTAGGTTGTTAACATTTCTTTTTGTATAAGTGTTTGCTGAATTATAACAAACACATATTCTGCATCTATTTGTACAATTATGCAATTTTTACCTTTTATCTTTTACTGTGAAGAATTGCATTGCTTAATATTGAAATATCATAACATCTTTGTATTCCTGAAATAAATCTCATTTGGTCATAATATACCAGAAATTTCATATATCTTTGGGTTCAGTTTATGAATATTTTGTTTATATGATCATGTGATTCCTATTTTTTGTAATATACTCGCTTTCATAGCAAGCATACATTGACCTTATATTTCATGGTGGGAAATGTTACCTGAATTTCTATTCTCTGGAAAAGATTGTTGCTATTTTTTTCCCAATGTTTTGGTGAATCAGTACAATCATTTGGACTATTTATATATTTAACTTCTATAGGATTATATTCTTAAATATCTCTTACATAATATAGAATTTATAAAATTAATAGATCTCTATTTTTTTTTTTTTCTCTTCTCAGCTTTGGTAACTTGTGTTTGTCAAGGAATTTATCAATTTTATCTAATTTATTATAAAACTGTCAAATATGTTGCAAGTTTGAGTGTAATATCCACTTATTTTTTCAATACCTTGTAATTTTTAATAATGCCCTTTATTTTGTTCTTGCAATTGGCTTTGTTAGTGTTCTCTATTGTACAACTATTTCCCATTCCATTGATTTCTGTACTAGTTTTTTAAGTTTGATTCCTGTTGTTTCTATCTTCTTGATATGAAAGTTTAAATAGTGAATACTCAACCCCATTCATTTAAAATATATACATTTAGGCTACGTATTTTGCTTTAAGCTCTTTATATGCATCACATAACTTTTAATATGTCATATTATATTATTGTTCAATTTCAACATATTTTCAAATTTCCGTTTTAAATTCTCCTTTCACCAGGAGTTGTCTCACATGCTCTTTGTTTATTATCTCCGCTATTGCTTTCTGTTTAACTAATTGATTATTTTTAAATTAATCCATGTCCACAATATTAGCTTTGTAGCTATAGCATTTTATACCTGTTTCACTATATGCAGCTTGACTTATTAGAATCTAATATGAGTGAATTCTTTTATTGTTTCCAATATACCACTAGGACAGCTAACATTTTACCATCAACTATCGCTTTCTTAGTTTTTTTGTTACTGTTATCATGTAATCAGATATAAACCGCATGAAATTATTATTACTATTATCGTCAATATAGATTTTACTATGATTTTCTTTTTGTGTGTGTCCCTTCACTCCTGCCTGCCATAGGTACACTCTCCAGACTAAAGATCCCCTTAGTATTTTCATAATTGTTTCCTGGCAACAAATGATAAGTTCCTGTATGTTGAGAAATGTTTTTATTGTTCCTTTATGTTTGAAAGGCACTTTCTCTGCATATGTAACTCTAGTTTGCTAGTTATCTTCCTTTGACACTTAAAATGCAGCGTCCCATTGTATTGTGGCTTTCATCTTTTCTATTTAGAAGTCAAATGCTGGTCTTACTGATGCTCTGTAATTCTCTCTTATCCCCACCCTTCACTGCTTTTAACATTCCCTTTTTGTCTTGCTGCTCAGTAGTAGGACTGCAGTGTGACAAGAAGTGGTTCGTTTCATGTTTATGCTGCTTACATTCTCTGAGTTTCTCGAATTTGTAAAGTGAGGTTTTTAATCAGCTTTTGATAATGTCTTGGCTTTTAGTTTTTTGAATAAAGTTCCTGTCCCATTTTGTTTATCTTCCCCATCTGGGCCTCCAGTGACACAGATATCAACCTTTCGTCTCGTACCAATGCTGTCTTACACATTTCTGGTTTGTTGTTGTTATACTTGTTTTTCTTTTTTCCCTCTCTTTCTGTGGGTTTTATCTGCATATCTACTGGTTTTCTTCCAGTTCATTTATCCTCTCCTCATTTGGGTCCAATACACTGTTTAATTTTTTTGTCGTGGCAGTGGTGACACTAGTTCTTAATTTCAATTGTCATTTGTTTGAATTATAGAATTTCGGATTGAATTATTTTTAAAATACTTCAGTTCTTTGATAAAACTCTCCATCTTTTTTTTTTTTTTTTGCCTCTTTAATATGTTACTAATCTTATTTTAAAGTATGTGTGACAAATTTATTAACTGGATCACATAAGGGGCCATCCTTTTTTTTTTTTTTTTTTTCTTTCATTTTGGTCCTGTTTTTGTTAAGCCTCCTAAGTTTTGATTGAATGCCAGACATTATGTTTAAAATACTGTAGAGGCTTTGAATAATGTTTTCTTTCTCCAAGAGGCTTTGATAATCCTTTGACTATCCTCTGGCAAGTAGGGGCAAATCAATACAGTCTAATGAGGAACTGAGCTGACTTGAGGTGGAATTTCATGTAAAAGGAAAGCATGTCCATCAACCACTGGACTGGTTTGCTCCCAGTCATAGAGTATTTATCTGAATTTCTTACCATTGACGATTCTAAACTTTAGTGATTTTCTTCCCATTTCACTGAGGCCACCAAAATCTCCACTAAAATTTCAGCTGCTCTTGGCTTGGTTTCTTATTCTCCTGTCCAGTGCAGTCTGAGTCAGAGTGAATAACAAAAACGCCGGCATCACCTTGTGAGTCTTAATTAGATCTTCAGCCCTCAAATCTTAGGTGTCTCCAATGTCTTTAGACAGTTTTGTTTTGATTTTTAAATCTGTTTTTTCTATTTTATTTATTTTTTCCTGATAAAAGCATTCACCTGCCAACAGGTGCTCTGGCATAGCCCAACAAAAGAAGTCTATAGTATGGTGTTAATTGCAAATTGGATGCAATTATTGCATTTTATTTCTCAAAATAAGTGAGATATTTATTGCATGTGCAACCGAGACTGTTGCATTTCCTACCTGTTTGTGATTTTTCATACAAAATTAAATTTCATACAAATTTAAGTTGTTTTCTATATAAAATCCTATGATTTGTCATTTTTTTTAAAAGGCCTATCAGGTTCTCAAAAAGGGCTGATTTGGGGACTTTTGAATGTAATCACTAACTTTAGTTAAGCTCTAAAACACTGCCTGCCACTCTGTGGCAGCTCTGAGGAATAGCAGCTCCCTCTTTATTTCTACAGACAAGAATGCCGGCAAGTGGCTTCTAAATTCCCTTCCACCGTTATTCAGGAAGTTGAAATATCTTTGTTCAGTGGTACAGGCCAGCTCCTCCCGTGAGCCTCTCTTCCTATCCAGTTTTCTAATTCTGAAATCCAGCCATTGGGTGCTTCTCCTTGAGAGAACTTGAGCCAATAGGAAAGTGCTAAGGTTTCCAAGTCACATGAGTTCACGTTAAGGCTCTGACACTTGTGAGGAGTGTGGTCTTAAGCTCATTATTTAGCCTCTCCTCGAACAGTCTCATGATCTTAAAAATATATATATATAAATTTTAGCAAGCATATATGCTTGGTGAAAATTCTTTGAGCTGTACACTTCGTGTGTGGTATATTTTTAAGGCATTAATTTTAAAAAGAGATTAATAATATATATTTAAATGCATCCATAAAGAATCATTCTGAGCATTTAAATATATAATGTCACCTCCTCGGTATCACCTCTACACTGACCTTCCTATTCAAAATTCTAATCTTTCCTCACGCCAACCTACACACATCCACACATCTCAACTTTTTCATTCTGTTCTGATTTCTGTTTTTTTCTACAGCACTTAGTTTTCTGACATGTCGTATAATTGACATATTATGTATTTTCTCTCTTCCCTTTGTAGAATGTAGCTTTACAAAACCGGGGATATTTGTTTGGCTCATTGGTTTATAGAAAGTGCCTAGAACAGTGTCTGACCAATAGCAGTGCTCAAAAGTAGTTGTGGAATGAATGAACAGGAACTCAGTATAGTTTTGGGCACATAACGATACTTACATTTAAAGAATATCAGTATCTTATTATCATCAGGGTTTCTGCTGGAGGCTTTTGTTCTCAGCTCTTAACTACGGCCTGTGGATGAGAAACATGCTGATAAAAAGGTGGCATAATTTCAGATATTGCTAGAAAGGGACAGTTAAAACTACTGAATTGTACACTTTAAAAGGGTGAATTTTATGGTATGTAAATTGTAACTCTACAAAGCTGTTACTTAAAAAATAAAGTAGATGATTAGCTCTTCAGAAGGAAAAATGTTTAACTTCTGGTTCTGACACCCGCTCACTTTTTGATCTTGTGTAGGTCATTTCTTTCTTGTTCATAGCCTTCCTGTATACAAATTGAATGTGTTGGTTAACTGAATTCTAAAATCCATTCCAGCTCTAATATTTTGCCTTTTTAAAAATAAACTTCTGCAGACATGGAGAGAAAAGAGGGTACATGGGTATTATGCCGTCATATCTTTCTGAAACTTGGAGCACACACTCTTTATAAAACACTTGGTTTAGAGGTCGAGCTGCTTTTCACATGTTGAAGGTACATACAGACATGTAAACACATATGTATCCACACGTGCATACAGATATCTAATTACTTGGTTTTTTTGGCCAGGAAACAAGACAATAAATTTTGGTTTCTTGGTTTCTAAAAGACCTTTCCCAGAACACCGTTTTTTCAGTCCAAAAAAGTAGATCACAGATCACAAAGTCACTGATTCCTCTGCCTGCATACCAGAGTTTACCTTACGGGCCACCTGAAATCCCAATGCTTAACAAAATTAGCTTGGTTTTATTTGAGTGAGTTAGAAACCTCCGTTGTCACATTGAGAGAATGTTCCTTTTACCTAATTAACAGGCCTTATTAGGAGAGCAGTGTCTACGGAAGTCCGTTGAACACCGAGCCATATGGGCATATAAAGCAAAGATCAAACAGGTCTCTGCAATTATGTTAATAGTTACTCCTTTTACTTTCCTTCATTTTCATTTAAGTCCACTGTGAGACACATATAGTCTGGATTTTGAACAAGTGTCAAATAATAGGCACTGTAAATGGATTTGAGGTATCAAGGCCACCATTTACTGGACACATGTTTGCTGCCCAGTGGCTAAACCCTTTTGTCACCTCCCAAAATGCCATTCTGTATGCCTCGTCTGAGACACCACAGGTCATCTGCTTGATTGCTGTGGACTTTTCTCTGCCATATGGCAGTGCTGCACCCAACTCCCCATGGCAATGTGCTCCTTCTATATACCTTCATTGCAAAAACCTTTGCTAAATAGTAAAGTACAGCACGTATAATTTCCTCATTAAATCAATAGACAAGGTCACTGTGTGTTAAATGGAATAAGAAGCCCATTTCCACATGTTATGTACTGGCAGGAAAACATGATGCACTAACATTTCGAAAATCATTCAAAAGTCACTTCCTTAGTTATCCTAACTGAAGAAGTAAATGGATGAATTTTAAATTTTATTCTCATATTTATTAAAAACTCTGTATATCCAATGATCTGAGGACATAGTGGTCTCATGGAGAGAGGCACAGTCCGTCCCTTCATTCATAGGCAAAAGATAATCCTTTCTTAATCTCAAATCCTACAACACCAATTACAAATGGAAGGTATTTAATAAATGCAATCACATATTTACCTCTTGGTAGGTAGTGTGCCAAAAGATATGCATATACTTAAATGCTTAGGTGGGAGTCGCTACTCCCCTTTTCCCCATTTTCAAAGAGAAAACTGAATCCTAGGGACAGCAGGGAAGTGATCTCAAGTGAGACTCACTTCAGTGTCTCTTTAGGCCTGTGAGCATCCTGCAGCCCAAAGGTCAACATTGTGTTTGGCACACAGCAGAGGTTTAATGAATATTTTTTTCAGTGAATGTCTGTGTAACACTTTTACATAGGTTAGTCATTTATTCAGAGTGTTGGCTTAACAAATAAATGTCTGACAAAATCTGGGAAAGGGAAATTCTAGCAGCTGAAGGGAATATGAGCTTATAATACAGATTTGTAATTAGAAAACAAATCTTCCTGCCCAACAAGTACATGGATAGATTGTCAGGAAACTGAAAGGAAGTACAAAAACCAAATGTTAAATAGTCCCTTGGGGCTGTTGCTGCACGCGAGCGCGAGCACACAAACACACACACACACACACACACACACACACACACACACACAGAAAGAGAGAGATTGATTCTTATCTGTATAATTCAGATCCACATGCACTCTCTCCTGAAATATCCAAAAATTGGGGAGAGGGAGGAAAGAATTTCTGATTTTACTTGCACTATAAATACATTTTCAAATCTCCAAAAAATAGGATCCAAAGGAGATTTAAAAAATTAAAGTTGGTATTTTCAATTTGAAAATCACAATGTTAAATGCCAAATCTGTATGCATGATTCTATCTTGATCTGGAAATCCTCTCTCACTTCTTCCTCCATCATGATAACCAATTGGGGTTAACAAGCATCCTGAAGCTACCCTAATACAGAAGCTGCTTAAATTTGAGCAGCTATAATCGGACCTTATTTTCATGGTTAACTCAGTATTAGCATCATTCCTATTTTAATCAAGCTGTCTATGGACTAAAGTCTTCTTTTTTTCATTTGTTGTCAGCACATATTCCGATTATGGGAGTCATTTAGTGTAAGAAAATATTTTGAATGACACTTACGACTGGGGTCATTGGGTTTTATATTTTTATGGAATATCATCACCTATTATTCCATTTGTTGAGAGTAAATCTACAGTTTTGCAAATAAAATAGCTTGACATCTATTTGTCCTTTTGTCTGTTTTTTGTTTGTTTGTTTGTGTTTTAATCAGTACAAGAAGGAGCTGATAATGAGAGATGAGGCCTGTTGGATGTCAAAGTAAGACAGATACTATAGCACAAATGCTACTGCCTCTGGCAACCAGCGATAGCATGTGTGTACTTCACTAATCTTGGGGACACTATTCCCTTTGTAATCATTATTTATTACAACTGTTTTGCAGCAAATGATTGTAAAGGATCTTGAAGAAGAGTCTTTATTGTTTACTAATTTGCATAAAGGAGTGGTTTTGATTACCAGCAGAATTATTCTAAGCCACAATTTTCCTCCCAAGATGGTGCTTCCGGATTCTTCTTTAATCCCATATTATTCCTCTTATTGAATTTCTCACACATTACTATAACTATTTTCTTAAGATCATATCTTTTACGGAGCTTCTAGATATCAAAGACTATTTTAGAATCATCTCTAAATCCCCAATGTCTAGCACTGATTGACACTGATAAATGTTGAATGAATGGATAAATGGTAGTGAATTAACTCACTTTGAAATTTACTCAAAACAATTTTTTAAAAATTGCCTAGCAGTTGCAGTGGAAAAAGAAATGAGTCACAAGAAAATATAAATAAAAATACCAAAGTATTTCTTTATTTTTCCATAACCCATGTCTCAGTGAAATTCCTAACTTCTCATTGGCCAATAAGTAAATATATTTCCCACTAAAAGTTTGCAATGTTATTTAAGAACATGATGGCTTATAGTACAAATTTGATATGGGCCATACTGTTTATCATATAACTAGGAAAGACAATGTTACTATATTTATTTTAAATTTTTATATTCATTTGGGGAATAGATCAATTTAGGTGGTTCAAAATCTAAAAGGTACAAAAATACACACCATCAAAGTCACTTATCTACATCTATCACTTGACATCTAATACTCTTTCCATGGAAATCAATGTTCCCAATATATTTTGTATATTTGTGGAGTGTGTCTGTGCAAATAAAAGCAAATATATACACACCTGCGTTTATACAGTTTACTCCTTACCTACTGCTGCTGTAACAAAGAACCACAGAGTTAAAAAGCATATTTACTATCTTATAGTTCTGTAGGTCAAAAATCTGACATGGGCCTCATTAGGCTGAAATACAGGTGTCCATTGAATGCATTCCTTTCCAGAAGCTCCGAGACAGAATCCATTTTACTGCCTTTTCTGGCTTTCAGAGGCCACCGCAGTCCTAGGTTTGTGTCCTCCTTCCATGTTCAATGCCAGTGGTGGTGGGTCAAGTTTTTCTCATGCTGCTATTTCTCTGGTGTTCTGATGGCAGCTAGGAATTGTCATCCCTTTTAAGTATTTATATGATTAGATGGGGCACCTCTGAATGATCCACGATAATCTGCCCATCTCAGGTTCCTAAACTTAATCACATCTCAAAAGTTTATTTTACTATGTAACTTATTCACAGGTTTCACAGAGTATTAAGGCGTGGATGCACACACACACACACACACACACACACACACACTCATAGGCACATGCACACATGTATATGTGTATGTGTTTTATTTTTATGATAAAACAGCACACTATAAATGCTGTTTTGCACCTTGCTTTTTATTCATTTAGTTTTGGGTTTTGGATATTTTTCATATTTCTACCTAAAGAACTTTCTTTTTTTAATTCCTTATGAATATTCATGAGACACAAAGCTAATTGTCACCCCTTGTGCCCAAGATGTGAAGCTTAGATCCATACTGGCAGCATGCCCATTGCCACAAATTGTGACTGTACCCCGTGTTCCCCACCCAATTATCCCCAACCTCCCTCCCCATCCTAAAGAACTTTCTCATTTTTTTCTTCTGCTGTGTAGTTTTTTATTAAAGGAATATACCATAATTTATTTAACTTGCCAATATCTTTGTGTGTTTGGAAGTTCATGTTTCTTTGAAGAGATTTTCCTGGCTAGAGAGTCACATTTGTGCAATGAATGAGCTGTTTTCTACCATTTCAATTATTAGAAATGTCCTCCTGATCAATGCCTACATGTATTCATCAGTTATCCATAATTTTTCTTAAACTTCCAATGCTGTTGATTTAACTCCTTGCAAAGATATCACCTGTCTCTCCCTCTTTCTTTCATATCTTTATTGATTTTCACTACTGGTTTTTCCTCCCTGTGTGTACAATGTTAAAGACATTTCAGCTGTGGCTCTTCCTTCTTCCTCTCTCTTCCTGTCATTCTGGTTCCACAGGCCTCATCACATCCTTAAGGTCATTTGCATTCTGATTTACTTCCTGAATCACAGGCTCTCCCAAAGCCATAGTTGCGACATCACTTTCTTCCTGATACAGTGGGCATTGTTCTGCTATAATTTTAACTCTTTCTAGCATGTTGGGATCAAGACTGCTGATTAGTATCTACCAGGAATACGACTGACTTCCTATCAATTAACTTTATGTATAACTTTTTCTGGGTCAAAACGTTGAACTATATTTGAGCACAAAGAAAATTCATCCTATTACTGTGTAGGAAAGCCTGAGCATTGTTTGCTAAGCTTAGTGGCCTGATAAAAGGTTATCATCTGGAATTTTTGGACATTTTCCAAGATATTATTTTTAAGAGCTTTTTTCGTCTCTGCTGGATTTAACCTTTGATTATTATCTATGAGATATATCTTTTTTCTGCTACACATTTTCCTTCCCTGTCATTTGTTATTTGCATAAAACATTTAAGAAAGAAGTTACAGAATTGTTGTTGTCTTTTTTTATAGTACAATAAAAATTATAATTATGCCTTCTATCAGTAGAATCCATAAAAGAAGCAAGAGAAAAGGGAGGGAAGGGGGGGAGAGAGAGAGAGAGACTGATGAAAATTTTAGGAGAAAAGAGGATATTCAATTATTTCAAAAGCCTTTCTTAAAATTACTTATTTCATATAGGTAGAGCGAAGGAGTGCCAAAAAATGTTTATAGACTAAATTACAACCAAAGTCTATATTCTTTTATTGGAAATTGCATTTCAGAAATAGATTGTATATTGAACAGATACTATGTATCAAATAAGACATATGTTTGTTCTGAAAAAGAAATATAGAATTCAACTCAAATATTAACTGCTCCTTAGGACACTGAGGTAAACCTGGAATAAAGGAATTTGTTTAAAACCTAACAACTGAAAAAAATTGCTATAGTTCCTCTTTGCCATAGATACAGGGCTCGCATTGCTTTCTTTAAGTGTTTGTTTTTAAACTGCATGAGGTCTAAATAGACCCAGTCTTCAAATCCAAACCACATATTTCTATAACATTGCTTCTCGTTGATCGTATTTTGTTACCAGCAGGAAAAAAAGCTTCCATTTCCAGGTGAAACAAAATTGTGCCACGGGGGATGGCAGAATACAATTAAGGAAGCTAGTGTCAGTTGAAACCAGAAGCTGAGATGTCTGAACCACCAGATAGCTGGACGGGGATTTACATAATATGCAGGAAGTTGCAAGATCTATGTTTAGATGATATCCCTATTCACAATTCTGTGTCCATGTCACCTGGCACTTTCATAAATGCACCATGGCAGGGTATGCAAGAGGGCATTTTGGAGTGAGGACATGACATCCTTCTGTCTTTAAAACAATCAACTCTGCTTGCAGATACTCTTCTTGGAATTTGGTTCAACTAAGTATGAAACAGCCAGAATTAAGGAGATTGTCTATGAGTTGAGTGCACTTGCTGCCTTCAGCATCTGAAAACTGTTTTCAACTAGAAATCTGACTACTTAGAATTCAAGCCCTATGCAACAAAGAGACTCCAAAAGAGGTAATGAACCATAAATTATTGCCGTTAGATATTTAATACTCAATCAGTATGTGCTCTCTCAAGCATATCCCACCGGCACTGCATTCATTCTGACAGTGTGGTACTGGTTCAATTACTTCGCTCATTTACAATAAAAGATTAATGAAAAGAGGTATATTTTAGTTCACAGAGATTAATTGCATCCCTTACTTTCCCTAAACTAGAAATATTCAACCCATAATCCTGATAGCTTTTGCATCAACAAGTACATGGAAAATTAATAGACTTTCTTCTGCTGTAAATCTCAGAGTTCAGATAGAAATATCCAGGGAAAATAAGACTGAAAGATGGCTTTAGGATGGAAATGAATTAATTTACTTGCTTGTTTAAATATACTCTTATGACATTTTGAATTAGCCAATATAAAGATGTGTGTACCATAAGTTTTTTTTTTAATCTTCACATTTTTTGTTAAGTATTTGCAAAGCAAATTCCCTTTTGAGATTTAATTCCACCAGATAGAACAGGTATGCTTGGTAGGTGTTCCAACATTTGAAGAGGTGTTTACTGTTAACATTTCACTTTTTTTTCCTTCAGAGAAAATAGATGCAAAGTGTACTAGTGCTTCTATTTTTATTTTTATTTTTTTGGGGGGGGTGGCATAAAGGAATTTACCTCTGGGAAATCTAGGTTTAAAATTTCAAAATGTTTCACTGGTAAATAATTCTCTAGTTTCTATAAACATCGTGAGTGTAGTAGTTTGTTTTCCAGTGTGTTAAAGATAACAAGCAAACATCTCTGGCTGGTATATAGCTGGCATAAAAAGGAAATTTAAATTTATTGAGCATTATCTATTTTATATAAAGCTTTTTTGAGACCTTATTTACACAATCCTTACAACAATTTAGTTATATGATTGTCTTCATTCCTCAGGGTATAAACTGAGGCTTAGGGAAATGGAGTGACTTGCCAATGATCACACAATCAGCAAGTGGCTAAACCTCGAGTCAAACCATTGTCTTTCAATATCCAAAGTCCATTATATATTGTCTAACCCAGATTAAAAATAAGGAAACCTCTGTAACAAGGAATAAACTCTTTTCTAAGCCTACTTTTGTTTGTCTATCAAATGGTGACCATAACATTTACTTGACACAAATGTTTTAATGATGAAATGAAACAAACAATTTCAACGGAAACTAGGAAAGCAGAACTGCTCTATGTACCAATGGAAATAAAATATGGGTGCATTGGGGTTTAACTGTGCAAACTTGATCCTTCAATCCTGCTGAAATCAGGTCATTTGGCATTGCCAGATGGACTCAGAGATGCTTTCCTGAGTCCAAACAGACAGTTTAATGTCTCCTCTCTTCCTCTTTGCAATATAGTCTACTAATCTATTCCTCAATCAAAGCTATTCAGGAAAATTTCAGTGCCAGAAATATCTAGTCTGTGTTTTCTGCAAATTGTTACCTTATTGTTGCAAAAGAGATGTGTTTCCTTCCACATATACTTAGGGACAGAGAGAGAAGGAGATGGCCTAATTTTCATTTTCTGTCTCCCATTTACTTTCCACAGTCTCTACCCCCCAGTTCAGTGACTTTAGCACCCAGGAAAGTATAAACACTTTAGTAGACACTCCAATTTTTCTGTGCTTTCTAAGGAGGAACCCAGTGGATCAGAGACAAATCCACTATTTCTGAAAACATATATTAATCATGAAAATCAAAGATATGCAGGGCTAAATCAACTCAGACCAAAATCCAACTTCATTGTCATAAAAGAAAAAAATATTGTTTTTGTATCACCAACCAACCCACTTTTGTGATTTATTTAACTGAATTTATTGTATTTTTTTGGAAGTGGCTATATTGTGTCAAAAAGAATAGAGCTCATCATTGCATTTCGATGAAATAGCATATATTGCATCAGTTTTAAACTGGATTTGTTTAGTGATTACCTAGGGAGCTCACGGGGAAAGACGCATTTCATTTAAAGAAAGCAATCTAGAAACAGTGACCACAGAACAGGTGTTTTTATGTTTGTTTTCATACTTACGGGAGATTTAGATGAGGGACAACTGGTTGTTTCCCAATGATTTAGTTGCTTGCTTTAAAAATGATGATTATACTTCTGTTCCACATAGAAGACATCATTATTTGGAATTCCTTACATAATTTGCATCTATACAAATAATTTTTCTTAATATAGACCTTGTGTATTTTCTTTCAGAAATTTCTATTCAACGGCTAGTAAATATAAGAACCCACCTCTGTAACCCTGGGCAAGTCTTTTAACCCTTTTAGGCCTTAATTTATTCATTTATGAAATAATAGAATTTGGACGTGAGCCACCAAACAGTATGTATCTATTAGTATGAAATCACAAGGGCCTGGAGCTTGGTATTTCCTAAAATAAGGAGTGTTCCTTTAATAAGGTCACCATGTAGTGGGAGAGAAAGGCAAGCAAGAAGCAAGCATGAGAGAGTAATCAACACCACACTAGAGAGATGCACAAGGTCCTGATAAAACAGGATGGACAATGTGACCAACATGAACAGTGGGGCAGGTATGAAAAGTAAGAAGATGTGTCACAAAAAAGATAATACTTGAGCTGTGTCATGAAGAATGAATAGAAGTTTGTAGGCAGATGTGAGGAGATGGATAGTATAGCACATAAAAGAAAAAATATTGCTCATTAAAGAAAATTGCAGAGCACAACATAATGCTGTTAGGGACTGGCATACAGGCAGGAGGATATGTAGAAGTCAGAGTTCAGTAAGGACCAAATCTTGTAGGCTTGTGGGGATCCCTGAGCTCTATCTCAAAAGTAACAGAGAACGACTCACAAATATTAAGTAGCATTAGATAATATCACAATTTAGTCGGCAGATGTTGATTTGAAAAATTCTTTGATCTCATGTTTACAAACTACTCAATTAAAGTGGAATGCAATAAAAAGGAGGAGGAAAGTTTGGTAAACACCCTTCAAATTCATGGATTGTGTTAATCTGAGTTCTCTAGAGAAACGCATCCAATCAAATATATATATGAGAAAAGATTTATTATGAGGAATTGGCTCATATGATTATGAAGACGGAGAGGTCTCATGATCTTCCACCTACAAGGAAACCCAGGAAAGTTGGTGGTTTAATTTCAGTCCAAGTTCAAAGGCCTGAGAACCAGGAGAGCTGATTTTGTAAATAACAGTCCAGGGGCAGGGGAAGTCCCAGCTCAAGCAAGCAGGCAGGAAGTAAAAAAGGGTGAATTCCTCTTTCCTCTGCCTTTTTGTTCCATTTAGACCCTCAATGGATTGGATGATGGCCACCCACATTGGGCATTGATCTACTTTACTGAGTTCACCAACTCAAATACTAAACTCATCTGGAAACTCCCTCCTAGACACACCAAGAAATAATGTTAATCAGGGCACTCCATGGCACATTTAATATGACATAAAACTAAGGGATATATTTCAAATGTCTCCAATTTCACCTTGATGCATAGTGACCATAAGTCTTTTGAAATCTGCATTTGATAATTTTGAAACCTAATGCTGATTTGGTAAATTTGCAACAATATAGGAAGTCCCTTATGTGATGCTTGATATAAACATTAAAAATTATTTGTATGTGGTTTGAATTCTTCTTCTATATTTTTATTAAACAAATAATATTTATGTAAATTGTGGCTTTTCCTTATAATCATTAAATGCTAAATTTGACTTAATATAAATTAACTGAATTTTGCCAGGTCCTCTCCTATCATATGATTTCCCTTCTTCCATTCTCAAAAATGTAGTTGTCTTCAGGCTTTGATCGGTTCCATGTCCAGCAGAAAGTTGAAAGACTTTCTAACCATGGTCGGAAAATCTCATGTTCTACATGTCATCTTGGTGTCTTGAATTTGATGTCTAATTATTCTCTTGACATTCCAACTCACTTTTGACTTCTCAAAATCTTACCATTCTGATATCTAACAGGCCTTTCCTCTTAATTCACATCCTTGCCTTATATCTCTTATTCTTATAGGCCTAGTAATCATTTGTATTTACCTATCTGCTACCTGATAAGAGCTATTAAATACAGACCTGCACATTGTAGACATATGCTTATTTTCCATTTAATTTTCAAGAGGAGAATTTTAAAATGAGTGGTCGTTCTCCAGCCTCAATTCAGGCCACCCAGTACAATTTACACTGTTGAATTCAGGTAAAAAGAACACATTCCCCTTACTTGTTGGAAAACCATTAGGCAAATTGACTTCTAATGTATGCAATCCCTATGATAAACCAAATAGGGTACTATAATAAATTTAGTATTAAATATTGACATTAAGAAATGTCAGATCTGCTGAGGGAAAGTTATGTTTATGGAAAATGTTTAAGAGATCAATCCCAATTCTTTCATTTTACTGAATCTTTGACCTTGAGAAATTCACATAATCTTCTAATTTAAATATCATTAAGTTAATTTTGCAGACAAGGAAATGAAGATTTTGAGAGACAATTTTTAAAAAGTTGTAATAATATTTACAAAGCACCTACTATCATGTGACCGACACATATTAGGGGCATAAACATTGGAGGAAACTGTTATCATGTTACGTCTTCTTTCATCACTTACGCACTGATAGACATTCTTCCCTCTATAAAAGGAACAAGGATATTCATACCTCATCACACCCTCAAACTGGAAAGCAAAAAGCAGGTATAAAATTGAGGATTAGAATCAGAGAAACACTCTTTAATTTTTTTTTTTAATTGTTCTGTAGTTCTAAAAGAGAAAGAGTAGTTTGTATAGACTTCAATTCACTAAGCTCTTTTAAGTACTACTCTAAATCTTTCTATAAATGGGGAAAAAGGAAAACTCAAAAGTTTGATGACTTAAAAAGATTAATGCCTGACCACCCCAATGTTGCTCTGGTGACAAGTTCAAATACTCTACCCAGTGCTCATTAAGCTCAGCTCTGACATTTGTCCTCTAATCCTGCTCTGATTGTTCATATGTAATGTAATAATGAATCCAAGTCTGAGTTATGGTTAATAACAATACTTTAATGTCATCCAGTATTTTAATATGCTATGGTCCCTAGAAGAAAATGAACCTTCATTATAATATAAATGTCTTTTATATACAGCCTCAACCAGATTCTTGACTACTATTTCAATGCATTTATTTCAAGCGCAATCAAACTCTGAGAAAATTGGTTGGTAGAGTGAGCAACGGCTGAGTTATCCATCCTGTTGAATTTTAATTCATTGTCCTAAGTAAACGTGAAATTGGCAAAATGAGAGCAAAGTCATTGACTGTAATGAACATGTATAATTTGGGATTATTTCTATCACAGTATCTTCCTAAGAACATTGAACAAAGCAGTTACTGAAGGATTTTGATTTTAGAAGCTTAGGAGTTTTAATCAGACTGTTGCATGCAGTTGGTAAGTGTTCCCATGTCAGGAGATGGATCCAATTATTCATTTTCACCATATAAAAATAAATAAATATTGAAACTAATTATTATTTTACTGTTAATATCAGTATGACAGTAAAATCTTGTGCTTAACTATTCACAATAAGCTTGCACATACATTATACTGTTACAAAAATCCAGGAGGTAGGCTAAGTAAGCATGTTTATCTCCATTTCACAAACTAAGAAAGAAAGGTACAGTGTGGAGATGACTTATCTAACTTTAAACACATCCCCAGAGGTGGGGAAATACTAGCATTAGTGTAGGAAGCATCTGGATCAAGTCTTTCTGATTTGAATGAGTCACTACTTGCAAATAATCACACTTGACTTAGAGTTATCACTTAAATAAAATAAAATCAATATATCACTGAGCAAAATGCTTTTAATTTAAATTGCATAGGACTTCACCTCCATAAAATTAAAGTCAGGGTGATGAAAGTGATGTGGTAATATTCCTAGGAAAAAGGATGTATAATATCACATTGCTCCTGCAATGGCCACAAGAATAATATAGATTAGAAAACACAATGTGAACTGTTACACACCATTAAAGTCTCACATTATTGATTTAGACATGCACTGTCTGATAAAGAGGAGACATATTCATATTTAATGAATTTTTCTCAACTTTTTGTAAGACCCTGGCCTGTAACAATGTAAAAACAGGTCTATCAATGTCTTGGCATTAAGGAGTTAAGATAAATGATTCAGTTCAGGACACTGAGAATCAGTGTATTACTGTATCACTGTATCACTTTCCATGGTGGTGAGAGAGAGAGGGAAAAAAAGGCAATGCCACCGTGTATATTTCAGAGTTGTGGGGAAAAGGAGAGATTGTGAGATGTGATCAGAAGATAGAATCAAATGGCTTTGAAAATGTTTTCTCCTGAAACACAATAAATAAAGATTTCAACAGGCTGCATATTCTCATGGTCTTTACTGTTTAATTTAGAAATTTTAAAAACTATATAAAAATTATGAAAATACAGAAATGTATAAAAAAGAAAAGAGACATCACCTATTACTACTGTAATGTGCTGCCTGTCTGGTTATCTTTGGGTGGAAACATGAATAGCATAGACTTTGCAGCTAAGATGCCTGTATTGGAGTAGAAGCTCGGCCACTTGCAAAATAACCTTGGATAACTTGACTTCACCATATCAGAGTTTTCAACTGTAAATTGGATAAATTTACTTGACCTCACTGTGTCAGAGTTTTTATATGTAAATTGGGGATAATAATAGTGCCTGTCTTATAAGATTGGTATGAAGACTAAATAAGTCAATATTTGAAAGTGCTTAGAAAAATGCCAAGTACATTGTAAGAGCAGTACAAGTGTTTGGTAAATATAAAAATAAAATAATAATAATAATATATAATAGTAAATATGGTAGATTACAGCCTTGTTTTCAACTATTCTAACTCTATTGAAACAGAAAAAAAACAATCTCAAATAAACAAACTAACTTTATACCTCAAGGAACTAGAAAAACAAGAACAGATTAAACAAAGTTATAAGAAGGAAGGGAGTAATAAAGATTAGAACATAAGTAAACAGAATAGAGACTAAACATAACAGAAAAAATAAATAAAGCTAAGAGGAGGATTTTTTTAAAGGCAAAGAAAACTAACAAACCTTTAGCTTAACTAATAAAAAAGAGAGAAGATTCAAATAAAATCAGAAATCAAAGAGAAGAAATACAATGAATGCCAATCATGAATCATGAAGAAATAGAAAATCTGCAGGAAAGAGTTTGAATCAGTAATCAAAATCTTTGCAATGAAGAAAGTCCAAGACTGGATGGCATCACCGGATAATTCTACCAAACAATTAAAGAAGAATTAACACCAATTTTCCTTGAATTCTTCCAAAGAAATCGAAGAGGAGAGAACACATCCAAACTCATTTTATGAGACTCGCACTACCCTGATACTATGGCCAGACCAAGACACCACGAGAAAATAACATAGATTCAAAACTCCTAAACAAAATGCCAGCAAACCAAACTAAACAGCATATTAAAAGATCATATGCCATGACCTAGTAGGATTTTTCTCTGAGATGTAGGGATGGTTCCACATAGGCAAATCAGTGAATGTGATTGCACCACATTAACAGAATGAAGACTAAAATTTGCATCACCATAATAGATGCAGAAAAAAACTTTGACAAAATTTGGCACCCTTTCAAAATAAAAATGCTTAGCAAACGAGGTAGAAGGAATATATCTCTATAAATGTAATAGAGGACATTCATGAAAAATCCATAGCTAATATGCAAATAAAAAAACCAAAAGCTTTTTCTCTAAGATCAGGAGCAAGGCAAGGTTGCTTACTCTTGCGTCTTCTATTCAACATAGTACTGGATGTCCTAGCCAGAAAATTGTACAAGCAAAAGAAAGAAAAGGCATTCAAATCAGAAAGAAAGAAGTAAAATTATCTGTTTGTGGATAGCATAATCTTACATATAGAAAACCCAAAAAACTCTACAGAAACACACACAAAAAATTAGAACTGAAAAATTAATTTGGTAAAGTAACAAGATACAAAAGCAACATACAAAAATCAATTGCATTTTCATACACTAACAACGGACTATCAAAGAGAAAATTAAAAGAACAATCTCATTTGCAAAACACCAAAGAGAATAAAATACTTAGGAATAAACTCAACCAAGGAGGAGAAAAATTTGTACACTGGAAACTAAAAAACATACACAAATTAAAGACACAAATAAATGTAAAGATGTTCAGTACTCATGGATTGGTAGACTTAATATTGTTAAAATGCTCATACTACTCAAAGCAATCTAAAGATCCAACGTAATCCCCATAAAAATTTCAATGACGTTCTTCACAGAAATATAAAAATCAATTCTAAAATTCATATGCAACCACAAAAGAGCCCATGTAGCCAAAATAATCTTGAGAAAGAAGAACAAAGCTTCAGGCATCACTCTTCCTAATTTGAAAATGTATTACAAAGCTGCATAAATAAAACAGTATGGTACTGACATAAAGGTAAACATCTAGACCAATGGAACAGAATGAAAAGAAAAAAAATAAAGCCATACATAGACAGACTGATTTTAGCAAAACATGTTAAGAGTGCACATAGGGAAAGGTAGGGAAAGGATAGTCTCTTCAACAAATGCTGTTGGGAAAACTGCATATCCACATGCAAAAAATAAAATCATCCCCTTGTCTTACACCATGAACAAAAAATTCAACTCAAAATGGATTAAAGACTTAGGCATAAGACCTGAAACTTCTAAAAGAAAACAAAAGAGAAAAGCCTCTTGACATTGATCTTGGCAATTATTTCTTGGATATGGCACCAAAAGTACAGGAAACATAGGCAAAAATAGACAAGAGTGACTATATCGAACGAAAAAGTTTTGTAGCAAAGGAAACAACACAATGAAAAGGAACTTACAGAATAGGAGGAAATATTTTCAATCCATATATTTGATAAGGGGTCAATTTCCAAAATATTCAAGAAATTCATACTACTCAATAACAACAAAAGTAATAATCCATTTAAAAATGGTTTAAATCTTGAAAAGTCACTTCTCCAAAGAAGTCATACAAGTAGGCAGCAGGCATATGAAAAGATGCTCAACCTCACTAATCATCAGAGAAACACAAATCAAAATCACAATGACTTACCTTGTCATGCCTGTTAGGTTGGCTATTACTGAAAACAAAACATAAAAAATAATGTTGGCTAGGATGTGGAGAACTCAGAACCCTTTTGTACTAGAAGTGGGAATATAAAACTGTTTGGCCGTTATAAAATGCAATATTAATATTCCTCAAAATATTAAAAATAGAACTACCATATGATCTGGCAATCTACTTCTGGATGTATATTCAAAAGAACTGAAATTAGGATCTTGAAAAGATATCTGCACTCCCATGTTCATTGCAGCATTATTCACAATAGCTAAGATATGAAAACAATACACATGTCTACCAATGGATGAATGGATAATAAATTATATATATATATATATATATATATATATGTACAATGAAATATTTCTCAGCCTTAAGAAAAAAAAGAAATCCTGCCATATGTGACAACATGGGTGATTATGGAGGACATTATGCCAAGTGAAATATCCAAAGGACAAATTCTGCATGACTTCACTTATACGAGGTATCTAAAATAGTCAAACTCATGAAAACTCAGAGAGTAAAACGATGGTTTCCAGGGCCTGGTGGGGAGATTGGGGGTGTGAGGAGGTAGAGAAGAAGTTGCAGTTCAATGGGTATAAAATTTCAGTTTTGCAAGGTGAATAAGTTCTAGAGCTCTGCGATACAACACTGTATCTATAGTTAACAATATTACGCACTTAAAAATGTGTTAATGTTAGATCTCATGTTAAGTGTTTTTTACCACAATAACTTTTTTTTACCACAATGTGAGAGAGAGCGGGAAGAAACTTGCAGAGGTGATATGTATACTGTATTTATTATTTTGATTGTGATGATGGTTTCATATATGTATACACATGCCAAGTCATCAAATTATACATTTTAAATATGTGCAGTTTCTTGTATATAAGCATATCATAATAAAACTGTTTTTCAAAAAGATATGATCTCAAAACCTTCACATCGGGCAAAAAAGAAAATATAAATCATGAATCAAAACTTTAAGTCCTATTCCACGACCTTATCCCTGGAATCTGTAAATATGTTACCTTATGTGACAGAAGGAACTTTATAGATATAATTAAAGTTAAAGATCTTGAAATTATTATGGGTTATCCAAATGGGACCAATATAGTCAAATGAATTTTTTAAATCGTAAAAACTTCCCCCACTTTGGTCAGAGGACTATTTGATAGAAGAATAATCAGAGAGATTCAAGTGCTCTGGCTATGAAGATAGAAAAAGGGGTTCAAGTGCCAAAGAATGTGGGAAATCTCTAGATGCTAAAAAGGCAAAGAAACATATCCTCTCCTAAAGCCTCCAGAAATAGTAAAACCCTTCTCACACTTAGATTTTAGCCCAGCGAGACCATGTCAAATTTCTGACTTCCCAAACCATAAAACAATAATTTGTGTTATTTTTAAGCCACTAGGTTTCTGGTCATTTGCTGCAGTGGTAATAGAAAACAAATACAGTAACTATTCCAAAAATATACAAAAAACTGTCAAGATACTTCCAGGTTTATTGCTGAAAGTGTATAATATATAAGAAAAGCTTGTGGTTACTCAAAATATTAAACACTATCAGCACAATTTGTATGACTCAGTCATATAAAGTAATGTCTTAGTCTGCCAGCCCCTGCCAAGAAGATCCAGCAATAATATATGAGCACACACATTTCTATGTATATATCCAGTCTCTTCTACTTTGAGCAACATTTTCAGTCACTGATTTCAAAGATTTTCCTTCTCAGTACTTCGCTTTTCAATGAACAGATTTTTTTTTTTTCCTCCATCCATAGTTTGGATTGTGTATCTGTGACTTGACCTTGGCAATGTCTTTTAAGGTCAGCCATAGGGTGTACATATTCTCAATCTAGTGTTTCTTATTTCAATTTTAAAATAAAGTTTTTTTTGCCAAGTTGTGAGACACTGCCAAATATTTCCATTTTCCCCCCAACTCTAAGTCCCTCTTCTGATTTTTCAGACCCTCTTCCATTCTCTTTTAAAATGCAAAATATCTTTATTTGGTATCTCTCATTTTTCTCTTGCTCCATCTTGACCCTAATACAGTTCCTTTAATTTTTAGTTATTTATCTTTGTATGCTGTGTAGTAACATCACTCTAGATAGATTTTAAAATTTTATAGTATACTTATGTGTTTTTGGATAAGAGATGGGACATACTATTCAAATAGCACAACTAACACATTGTTTATAATTTACAAGTCAAATGAGAATCTCAAAACTACTCAAATAATTTCTGAACCTTTATCAAACAACAAATGCATAGCTTAGTTTTCACCACCATTTTCCTATCCTGTATGCGTGTGTCAGATACTGTTATCAGATCAATAATCCCTGTTTTCATTTCCTCAGTATGTCATAACAAATGACCACCTATTGGTTAGCTGGAAGCAACAGAAATGCATTCTGTCATATTTTTGGAGGATAGAAGTCTGAAATCAAGGTACCAGCAGAGGAGGCATCTCTGATGGCTTTTGTCAACCATCCTTGGCATTCTTTGACTTGAAGCTGCATCACTGCAGTCTCTGTGTAGCCTTCTTCCCACTATTTCCTCTGCATCTTCAAGTCTCTCTCTACTTGTAAGGACACAAGTCATTGGATTTATGGTTCACGCTAATCCAGTACGATTTCATTTTAAGTTAATTTTGTTTACAAATACCTTATTTCTACATAAGCCCACATTTTTAGCTACAAGAGATTTTGATTTCAATATGTCTTTTGGGGAGACACAATTCAATCCACAACATCCTTATAAAGAGGTTCAAAATACTCAAACTACTACAAACAACAACTTGCAATCAATAAGGGATGGGATATAGGATAAAATCTATTTGGGAAAAGAATCTTGAGGAAAGTTGAAAGCACAGATTGTGGAACAAGTTTCCCTAGGTTTGAAGGCTGGCTGGGCTTAATAGCTGTGTGACTTTGTACAAGTTGCTCAGCCTTTCTGTTCTTCAGGTGTCATGTATACAAAATGAAAATCATAATAATACCTACTTCATACGGCAATAGAAATTAAATAAGATAATGTATGCAAAAAAACATGCCTGTCATATGAAATGATCAATAAATGTTGGCTATTAAAAGTATTAGTTTTCCTGAAAATATTTTTAATTATTTTATTATTGTGAACAGTTTGAGCTGAACATTGTGATTGGCATTGTGCAAAATATAAGATTAATGAAAAAGCCTTGACTTTACTCCTAAAAATGTATTTTTTCCATATTATGTATGTTCCAAATGTACAAAAATTGAATTTTATACATTTTAATTAGAGTAATAATTGGTCCATAATGTCAAGTACAAAATATTTTTGATGAATTTCTTTTTAGTTTATTTACAGCTTTCTTTGTCTCTGTTTTTGTCTCTCTTCTCCATCTGTCTTGCTTTCTCTCACTCCCTCCCTCTTTCTCAATATATGCATATATTTATATAATTACAATATTTTATTATAGTACATATAATATTATTCATAAGAATTTTTTCAGGTTTGTACAAACCTTTGAAAACATAATTGTTAGCATTTTATAATATTCTATTAAGTGCTCTTATTAAAACTTATTTAACTTTTATAATATTTTTAGCACTGTATTTGGTTCTAATTTGATTACTATTTTAATGATAAAATATCTGATACCTCAAGAAAAAGAAAACTGGCTTGTTTTTTATTAAAATTATATATAAAAAACTGAGTGAATACTTAGTTTAAAAAAGTAGTAATTAAACACAGTACAAGGAACAGAAGTCATGGCTAATTCTAGAAGCTTTACACAGCAATAAAGATCACATTTCATATAAAATAAGTAGTTAAGCTAATTCAACCCTTATAAGAATTTCCTTGTCTAGGTTTTTAAATCCATACATTTTTTTTCTATGTGGCACAATCTATGACATATTAAGTAAAAGAATAATTTGATTTTATTTGCAGTTACATTTAATTAACTTGCATTTATGCTTCCATATTATTTTACTAGGTCCTGAGTTAGTAAAAATATCAACAATATTTTATAGTACAATATATATTTATTAAAGCCTATTTATATCTATAGAATATAAATAACATTCTTTTGTGTGTAGCACTAGAACAGGAAAGAGATAGAAAGATCTTCAATTACCTGTTTTCCCTCAATTTTAAATTCCTTAAATACTTTTAAAAAATGAAAGGGAAATTTATTAATATTTATTAATATTTCTCAATTAAATGTGATGACACGCCCAGGAACTTGATGCATACAAGGGATCCTTTCTCCCTTAACTGTATTGCTTTAGGATGTTTTCCACTGCACCATGGAGCCAGCTTTGGACTTTAAAAGGTATCAACATAAAGAAGAGATATGTTATATTTAGTTGCAAATTATTAATCATGCAGGAGAAAAATTCAAACTGTTCTATTATGACAGACACATGTCATGAGATATGTGACAATCTTGATAGTTTGTTCAGCTGTCAATTCCACCTGACTTATTAAAATTTTACACTTTTCTCCTCAACCCAAAATTCATTGCTGAAGATTATTTCTCCCTAAAAGAATGCTGTATAAATTCTTGTACTTGTATATATTTAAATAATACTTCATGTGTTATTTTTCCAAGCATAATGACAATGGATAGGAAAGAAATTCATTAATCTATTAAATAAAACTTCTTTTCAGATGGACTCTGTTTTAAAGAGTCAATGACAATTTTCCCCCTGGGAATGCGATTGGGGAGTTATTTTTAATGTTTCTCCTTAACAGAGCATAATATTTGAAAGCAGCTGAACAATTTTGTCAGCTATTCCAGATATTTAAATTTATGTTGCTCATTTTTTCCCATGCATAATATATATTTATCCACCTCAGGTGAAAACAACATCAGAAGAAGGGAGGAAAAAAAAAAAAAAAACCCACCAAACCAAATTAAACCAGCAGGATTAAGCCAAAATTTAGTTGCAGCCAGCTTGATCAGTGATGTTTTATTCATCAATCACCTGCACTTACATCAAATTGTTTACGCATAGATTTCAAGCATAAATAGCAAATGCACAACTTCGTTTTACTTGTGTAATATCATGGATTAATGTGGTGCCCATTAGTCTGTTAGATCCACCTTAGGTGTTCAGGTGCTGAGTAAAATGGCTTTTGTTAGTTGTATTAAACCTTTTACTTTAAAAAAAATAAAATGAAAAGAATTTTCAGGTGTTTTAAGACATAATAAAGGAGATTATTTAAGTACTTAGGCTACTTTATGAAAGTAAGTTAGGAATGCCTGGAAGCAACATTAATGCATTTATGTCACAGAGCAAATTACTGAAAAATGTATATATTTATTCAAGGCTTATGTGTTTTACAATCTAACAATATTTCTCTAACTTCATGTTATAGAGACTATGGAAATTTATAGTAAAAACATAGAAAATACGTGTGAAGCTTACTTCAGAATGATTGGTTCAGTAAAACCTCCATGAAGAGAAGACATTTAAGCAGAAATCCACATAGTAATGAGTCAAGATTGTAAATATCATAGAGAAGAGCATTCCAAATAGAGCCACTATCAAGTGCAAAGACTCCTGGGGCAGGGATAAGCATGGCATGTTCCTGGGAACAGAAATAATGCTGGAGTGTCATTTAGCATCCTTGATTCAGCCTGATTCCAAATCCAGGCTCTTTATATACTTCTCTAACCTACCTCAAAAAGATCATGGAGAAAGAAAGTTTATATAAGTGTTCTTTCTTGTCCTGGAGCAATTGATCACTCTTTTCTTAAGGTCACTAAATCTCCACTGATTATGCTCTCCTTTTCTTTCTGAGTCACTCACTTAGCAAATGATAGTGCTTTCCAATCTAACATATATGTTGCAAATGAATTTTTGGAAGGACAACATCCAATTTATATGTTTTATGGGAAATTTTATTTCCAGGAAAGATGGATGGATAGATAGGTAGATAGAGTGATAGATTCATTTTCAGGAATTCCATGTTCAGAAATTTTAAACATGTTCATGAGCACTACGTCTACTTAAAAATATGGAGATAAAGACTCCACATTATGCGTTGTTGTGAGTATTCATTGTTTTAGTCATGTTAATAATCTCCATCACTCTTTCTAAAAAATTTAGTCTATTTTCCTTATTATTATTATTACTATCACACTCAATTATTTGATTCAAGAACGGTACTATTCTTACCACTGTTTGTGTGATTTTTTATTTAAAAAGGATGGAATGCAGTAAAATACTGCGTATGAATAATAGCATGAGTCAACTTGTAAAGAAAAGTGAAATTTCAGAAAAGCAATGATTGACAAGTTGATTGATTATACAATAGCTTGAAATATACATTGGATAGCTTGTGTAAAAAGTGTAAAAACAATATAAAAGGCATGGAAGAGAGACAAAGTACAATTTTCAGAAGACTAATTTTACAAAACACCTGATTTTCATTTTGCTTTGTCTTAGCACTCTAGATAATTTAAGCATTCCTTGTAAGATATCTCTTACAAGCTGTCTTGAAGTATGTTTGCTTGTTTGTTTAAAGAGAATTAAATAAATGAAAGTGGCACTATACTTTGAAAATACGATAATAATACTATAGGTAAATTCTTGTATACAAAAAGCCACAGATGGAATGAATGCTTTTATGCCGAATGTATGCCAACTTAAGAAGAGAAAAAGGACTCTTGTATCAAATGATCCACACTTTATTCATAAACAAATAGAATCTACTTTTGCTTATCATATAGATTTTATTTCTGCACACCATATTTAATAACCTTTACTTAATTTCAAAGGTACAATAATAAAGTAATTTTGAGATGATAAAAGAGTATTCCTATGACATTTGAATGTGTTTCTCCACTCCAAACATCGTTTTCTAATTCAGAAAAGAGAGATATAAATAGGAGATGTCTAAGAATCCTTTCAATTTTGTCAACCCCACATTCTATGTGAAGCCAGGCTCTTAAAGAAACTGTCTCAAAGAATGAGTACACAGTTTTACTTTCAAACTACCAGTGGTTCTTTATTTTTATCATATGATCTTCGAAAGTGTGGCATAGTGCAAAATGCCTTGGAAGAGGTGTTGGAACACAGTGGTTCTCGTCTCAGCTCTGCCACTGACGGCCTTAATCATGAACTTGGGTAGAGTACTTAATTCTGCCAATCCTCATTTAAAAACTGAGATTACTTCAAATATTTTTTTTCCATTATAAATTATAAATTTCTATAAGAGATAACTAAGTTGCTCTTAAAATGAATCTTAACAATAATTATAGCCAATACACAGTGAAAACATTTTCAGTAAACAAAAGGCTCTGTAAAGTCCTCAAATCTTGATTTGTTTTTTTCCCTTTTGAAATGCGGAGTGAGTTATCATGGCCACTTGGCATACTTGAAGCCCTTCAAATTGTCAATTTCTTGCTCTTTCCAAAACTCTGGAGATCTGTTTTCTCTGAAATGTTTGTTTCTCTCAATTTGTAGCTCTCTGTAGGTCCCCACACTCAGAGCATAAAATAAAATAGTACAAAGAAAAGTGAATATTTTTACCCAAAATTTATTACAAATAGCAATTTAGAAGACTCATTATCACCGTAAGAAACATAAAAAAGAAGAATTACAAAATGTGAGAAAAATGCAGAAAATGTGTGGGTACATATCTATCTAGCTAACTCAACAACATCAGAATGCATAATATCGTGCTGTTCATATGTGAATCAATAAGTATATTTCTGTGCTCATTTAATAGTGCATTATTGTAACTAGACTCTAGTTATAAATACTAATTAGAATTAAATCATTAGACTTGAAATATGCCCAGCACTTTCTACCAGCCTGCTATAAATGAAAAAGCCCAAGTTGGTTGGAATCCATCAATTTTTGTTTTATACTTTTATCAGGGTTTTATAAGACAAAAGTACGGAGGGAGAGTCCCCAGGCTTCAAGAGACTGTAAAATCTCATTGAAGTTAGTTTCCTGCAAGTCAAATAAAAAAGGGGGGAAAAAAGCCCCTTGGTACTCATACACCGCTGAGTTGGTCGAATTAAGCCAATTCTAATTTTTCAGGGTTGTTGAACTCACCAGGGAGGACATGAGCAGACAGATGAAGTACAGAGGATACTCTATGTGCCAACTACAGCAGAATCCAAGTGATTTCTCAATCTACACTTCCGAACCCCTGCATCCTGGTTCTGAGTGCTCTTTAACACTCTTTAGTTAGTGCCCATCGTGCCTCACGCAGTCAGCCTTGCTTCCTTGGTAACACAATGTATAACCTCAGCTCTATCGAGCTCCGAGCTAGAGTCTTGGCCAGAGCAAGGCTGTTCTCCCTAGGAGAAGAAGGTGAGAATCCTTGAAGTTCAGAAACTCTCTGAAAGACTTCAAAGTGTTCCAGGGTGAAAGTAGCGGCACAGGGAAACCAGAGAGAGTTGGGAGCAGCAGGGAGCAGAGACACACACTGAAGCCTGGGAAGGCAGAGTGCTGTTGAGGAAATGTCACCAGTCTATGCCAGGGTTTCTCAGTCTTGACACTACTGGGCCAGATAATTTTGCTTCGGGTTCCAGTCCTGTGTATTGCAGGATATTTAGTCGCATCCCTGGCCTGTATCTACTAGATGCCAGAAGAATGCCTCCCGAGTTGTGAAAATCAGAAATGCGTCCAGACATTGCCAAATGTTCCCTGGTGTGATGTGGGGAGAAGAGTGGCAAAATCTTCCATGGTTTAGAACCAGTGGACTATGCATTCCCACCTTCATACTTTGTATTGGCTACTTCCTCTTTAACTTTTGATAATTATTCCCTGTTATGAACTGAATTTTGTTCCCCCCAAATTCATATGTTGAAGCCTTGACCTCCAAAGTGATGGTATTTGAAGATGGGGTCTTGAGATACTTAGGTTTAGAACAGGTGATGAAAGTAGAGCTTTCTTGATGGGATTAGTACCCTTATAAGAAGACACACCAGAGGACTTGCTATCGCTCTCTCCCCATCATGTGAAGACACAGTGAGAAAGTGGCTGTCTATAAGCCAGGAAGAAAGTCCTTCCTAAAACCTGACCATGCTAGCACCCAGATCTCAGCCTTCTGAACAGTGAGAAAATAAATTTCTGTTGTTTAAGGCACTCAATCTATGGTATTTTGTTATGGCAGCCTAAGCTGACTAAGACATGGACCCTCTTCCAGAAAACTTTCCCTCACTCTCTGTAAAATTTAGATGCCCACCCCATGCTTCTTTAATAGCTTATTCTTTCTTCATTCAACAAAAGTGTAGTAGACCACTGCTACATGCTGTGTATTGTTCTATTTATTGTGTATTGGTAGCAAATAAAATTGACAAGGTTTCTGTCCTTATAGAGCTTTCATGATTGAAGAGGAAACAGACCATAAAGTGCATACCTGCAAATGAGTAAGACATTTGTGGTTGCTATGAAGGAAATTAAACAGAGTGATGTGACAGAACTGCTACTTGGAAATTAAGAAAATAATTTACCTTGAGTTGTTCTGAAAACTGGCAATTGAGTAGACACATAAGAAAGGAAGGAGCTATAAAAACCTGGCTGGAGAAGCATCAAGGGCAAGAACCCTGACATGAGAACCAGTTGGGCTCATTTGAAGAACTGTAGGAAGGCCAGTGGCTACAGTGGTGTAAGCCAGGGAAAAGACAGGTCTGAGATGAGCTAGAACAGGTGGCCATGGGCCAGTTGATACAGAGCCTAGTAAACTATAGTAAGGAGTTGGATATTATTTCAGTTGTCTACCATAGCACTTAACATACTATCTCTAACTGTCAAGATTGTTGTTCTCTATCCTTTACTATCCACGTGACATTAGCAATTTATTCAAAGTGTTTTTTTTTTAATATGTAAACTAGGTAAAAACATATGCCCCACATAATGTTGTAAGGATTCAATAAACTGTGATGATGCTAATAATAAGTGATATTTAATGAAATTGCAGTTAGAGGTTTACATTCATTATATCTCTTAGACAATAGGCTGGATTGCTACTATCAGAATGGAGAAAAGACACTTAAACTCAGTGTTGAAGGCAGAATAGGAGATAGTTGGTGAAAAAAATCATGGCGAAAAGAAGAAAGAACTCCAGAAAATGGAAACAGCATGTGCAAATCACAACTACTAATACAGAAAAAGTCCTGAGGTGGAGAGTGACTATAAGCAATTAGATGTGGCTACAGTGTAAGTGTAAGTGTAAGGAGCATGAGGAGAAAATCCTGGGGAAATAGGCGTTTTGCTTATTTAGTTTATATGAGCTTGCTAAACATAACTTTACTTCTTTGAGCCTCAGTTTCCTCATCTATAAAGAAGCATCAAAACCTCTTTCATAGACTTCTTGTGAGGGAAATATATATATATATATATATATATATATATATATTTTATCATAGCGCCTGGCACAAAGTAAGTTTTAAAATACTAGGTATACAGCCAAATATCCAAAGGATGCTTATTCGTGAACCAATTCCTCCTCTCAGCTCATTTCAAATGATAAACTAAAGCACTCTGTTCTCAGATCTTTATACCATTTTTGATGAATGATTTGAATGGGAACACAGATGAGATATTTTAGATTACCAAAGTTGGAATGGATAGTTAATATACCAAGTAACAAAAATCAGATCTTGACAGGTTGAAGTGATTAAATGTAACATGGATAAATGTATAGTCCTAAAGTTGCATTCAGGAAAAAAATTTTTAAAAGGTACCTATTTGAGATGAGCCAGATGTGGACTAACAGCCATTCGTATGAAATATCAAAGGGCATTTTTGGGTAAGTACAAGCTCAATTAAAGATAAGAATGGGATATATTTTCCATAAATGCACATGTAATGATATTTTAGTAGCATTCAGGGAGTTATATGTCCAATATAAGAAAGTAATTACCTCACTTCAATAAAACTAAAGAAACATGTAGTGACAGAAAGTGGTTGGTATTTATAGATTGTTTAAATGACTGCATCTTTGAAACTAAAGGCTAAAGTGCTCAGAGTATTAATGCTGTAAATCTATCTCTAGTTAGTGCCCATTTAGAATGAAAGGTGTGAAAGATCTTTCAGAAAGATTCCCTAAAAAAATGTGAAAGCAATGCCCTGAAAGGAAACGGAGACCACAATATTGACCTTCATTCTCTCTTTTGATTCCTGCAACTCCACTTGTGTTAAGGAGGCCAGTAGATCAGTTGGCAGATCTTTTCCAGGATGTTGACCCTGAATAGCTTGCTTTTGACATATGGCCAATGGAAAGTCAGGTTGCAATTCATCTAGGGAGTCTAGTTGAAAAGTATAATGATGGGCATGACATGTACTCAGCAAGAATGGCACTAACCCATACAAGGGAATTGGATTGCTTACAAAGAGGACGCTCCAAAAAGAGGGTGCTGAGAAAAGCGCAGCCTTCATTTGAAATATATCCTTAGTGAATTTCAAGAGACTGGAACATGTTTTAAGGAAATCTGGGCTTGCTTTCAAAAACAAGATCCATGTATAGTCTGAGGGGAAAGTCACAGGAGGCTAGAGGATGCTGGCTGAGATTCACTTTGAATTCCTTGATTTTCCAAATTTGAAGCTCAAAGTCAAATTCAGGCCATGCCAACTACTTGAACCATGACAGGAGTTAAAAAGGTTTTTATAAGTCCTTGAAAAATTATACTGCTGGTAGTAACTACAGCTTGACGACTTTAATTTTACAACATCAGTAATGGTGTCTGCATTGAATAATCCTGGTGGTACTCCTCATTTCACACCCTAGTACAAATTCTGCATATATTCCTTGTTTTAAGAAGGTATGACTCATACAGGAATAACTGTAAAGTGTTTTATGTAATGTGATTTTCTTGAAGCCATAAAAATCATGACTTGCTTTGCATTTTGGAGGTGGATTTGACCCTCTGCAGTCATGAAATTTTGTAAGAACATATCAAAATTCTTTTAATAAGCAGGTAGGGAGAATTGGACAAGAAGATGGAGAGTACAGATTAAAGACAGTTGCACCATTGGCAGTATTATGCACGGATTCAAGAGATGGAGGATTCCACCTGCCACATGAGTTATGAAGAAATGCAGGTTCCTATGAAAGTACAGGATTCAAGAGTAGGTTTTACTAGGAGGCTGAAAGGCAGCCATATGAAAGTGATGATTAGTAGGATGTAAATAAAGGTGGTGCTTGGATAGGCTGTAGAGAAGGGCAGGGGGCAGGAGGAGAGACACTATCTAGAAGGAAACACACAGATGAAAACACAGTGACAGGAGATGCATGACATGACTCAGGGACTAAAAGAATGCCAGCATAGCTGAGCCATAGAAAGTAAGTTGAGACTGGAGAAATAGCATCTCTTATAGGTCATGTTAAAGAAAATGCTCTTTATTCTAAGATCAGTGAGGCAGTTACTGATTTTTTTTTTTTTTTTTTTTTTTTTTTTTTTTTTTTTTTGTTAACACAGTTGGGGCAAGAGGCGAGCTATAATCAAATTCTTATTGTGAACAGACCCTTCTGCCTTCAGTGTAGAAGCCAGAAAAGGTGCACCCTGAAAATGGACAGCTATGGAAGTACAGGTAGAAGTGTATGAGAACACAAGAAGGGATATTTAATCCATGCCACGATGGTTAGTGGCATTACATAAGACATCCTACTTGAAGACACAACTAAACAGAGTGGGGAAGTCATTCAAATTGGAAACGGTCAGGCATAGGAGAGAGGAAGAGGATTTTTACCAGAAAGAAAATATGCAAAAGCCTTTGATTGACAGAGGGAAAGCCTTATCACCATCGCTGTAACTTTACAGTTATGAATAGCTGAAGAGAAAAAGGATGTAGAAACACATGAGCAGGAGAACTAAGAGGCCATGTCCTCAATGGATATCTAGTTTAAACTCTACACCAAAGGTAAAATGGAGCTATGGTGTTATAGGAAGCAGCAGGGTAACATGGTCATAGCTCCGCTTTAGAAAGATATCACCAGAAGCAACTTAGAGGACAAAATGGAAGCACTAGAACCATGACAAGGTTCTAAAATAAGGTGAGAGGAGGCTGTCTCCTTATTTGAGTTTCAAATCAGGAAGTTTACTCTGTCAGCAATATATAAGGGGATTTATGGTGACATAGAAACTGGAGACTGGCCACCAGAGGCAGAAAAATATATTTCTATAGATCAGCAAAAGATAAAAACCTCAATGCACATTGTTATAGAACGTATGTGACAACCTTGTCCCATCTGTATATAGAATTTTCAGTCTACAACACATGCATAACTGAGGTACAATGAATTAGTAAAGGTCCACAAACAGCAATGACAGTGTTTATTGTTGAATATAATAATTATTCTGATTTGAGCATCACATATTGCTCACGAGTATTGATATTCAACTCTGTACCTCACAGATGTACATTCAACTATGTTAAAATAACTAACTAAATAAATAAATAGATAGATAGATAGATAAAATAACCATCCTGGTTTGCCTAGGATTCTTCCAGTGTAAACTGAATGTCTCATATCCTCGAAAAATCATCAGTCCCAAACTAAGTGGTTAGTCTAAGTCATGAGTTTTGCTATGGATACGTTTTTTAGGTCAGGTTTCAGAAATAATAGACTCTGAAAAAGAGATTTGCATGCAGAAAATTTATTGATGAGTTGCTTTTGGGAACATGAGGGAAGGCACAAGGCAGCAAGATTAGGCAAGGGGAAAGTTGAACTACGATGCAGTTGCAACAGAGACTACAGCTGGTCTAAAAACCTGCAGAGTTGTTCCAAATTGAGGCATGATGATTGGGTATTTGTACTACCATACAGATCACTCTTTGTATTTTTATTTGACCTCAGAGAGGGAGCATACACTGGGGCACAGTCAGGATTGCTTCCTCGTAAAGAAGTTAGTTATGAGCTATTAGCAGCCCACACTTTGATTCTCAGCAGCTGGGGGAATAAATGTCTTGGCATCCACTAGAGAAGACAATTCTACAAACAATCCCTGGGAAACTCCCTTCCACTCTGCATGAATTCTTGTTGCAATTTGGCTCTCTGTGAGGGCTTATAAGCCTTTCTGTGAGTCAGCTTCCTCTCCTGTATTTCTTCCAGTCTATTTTGAAGGCTATCACTCAGCTGCTTATGCACATTCTAATAAACACATTTCCAGTCCTAGGAAGAGAAGACTATATTAAATATCAGGCAGATGTCCTGTTCACTTCTTTAGGTAGACCTGGTAAGTAAAGTCTTCTCTTTATTCCCCTGCCCTTTCTCTCTGCCTCTCCCACTAGGGAAACTTTTGCCAACATCAAAGCGCAGCCTAACTACGGAGAGCTGACTTAGCTGTAAGGATTTCTCACTCCTGGGATACATGTGATCTTTTCCTTTTGCTGTCACTTAACTCTGCCCACAGGACTTGCCTGTAAGGTGCCCAGACAGAACCAATTCTCTGCACTTCAAGGAGAATGTCTTTTCTTTTAAAAATATTATTAAATAGATAAGATGATCCCTCTCAGACCCCTTGAAGTTACCAAATGGGCTCCAAAATAGATAGGGGAGGTGGAAGTATTAGACTATGCCTTCCAAGGTTGCTGACACTTCTAAGCACAAGTGGCTAGAAAGGAAATGCAAATAATTTTTGCTAAGTAAAGACATCTGAGAAATGAGTTGAGATGAATTATCATTGATATTAGTGTAGGTTCATAAAGATTTTATCTTCAAAGCCATTTTATTGAATATTGATTGAAAGTTTCAACTTTGGAGTCAGACAGATGTGGCTTCCAATTTTACCTCCTCAAACCGCTACTTGTTTTATTTTGATCAGATTAAACACACTGAGCCTCAAATACACCATTTGTGAAAGGGAGGTGATAACAGGCAGCAATGCTGTTGATGTTTTGCCTAATCCCCTTTTATGACAGCAAACCCATCCCCCTGCTGCAGATGGTGACTTATCCTAGCATACGCTGACAAAATGCACCGAAGGATTTACCTTTGCTGATGAAAGCCACCTGAAGTGCCTGATAGGTTAAGCCCCCTCACCTTAAGCCATCAATTGATTCTGAGATGAGCACATGTCCCAATTCTGACCAAAGAATGATGAAAAGAGTTCTCCTAGGAAATTTTTCCTCACTAGGATGAGACAATCTTTTCCATCCTCTGTATGTTGCTGTGTTTCCATGTACTTTGTGAAACAATTGCAGTCATCAAAAAATCATATTAAACATAAAACAACATAAGGTCAGAGCAGACATAAAGCAAAACAAAACAAAACTAAGATTCTGGGTGATATGTGATTACCTAAATCAAACATTCTGGAGACTTCTCTATCATTGGACTTCCTATTACATTAGTAAACACATGTCATCATTACTTAGTGAGTTGTTTCAAGGTTTTCCTTACTTGCAGCCAAAATCAGGCTAACAGATACACAGTGTGTGTGTGTGTGTGTGTGTGTGTGTGTGTGTGTGTGTGTGTGTGTGTGTGTGTGTGTGTAGGGGAGAGTGTGAGAGAGGAAGAGACAGGAGAGAAGAAGGAAGGAGAAGAGGAGAGGAGAAAACAGAGGAAGAAGAAAGAGGTGGGAAGAAAGAGAAGTAGGATGAGAAAGAAAGGGGATGAGAGGAGAGGGGAAGGAAGAGAGATTATGTGTCTGGGCATCTACCTCAATTCCCTAGTTCTGGTCCCTGAGATTGTTTTGCATACTTCCTCAATACACTGCCTGGCTTTCTCATTTATTTGAACTAGACTGAATTGAGTTTCACTAAAGGGGAACTCAAAGATTATTATTGATTAATTTATCCTTCAAAATTTGTTGAAAAGTTATAGTACAATACATACTCAATAGCTATTTATAGCATTCATAAGTATCAAGATAATCATTATGTTCTTTCATCTTATCACTCTTCACAAAAATAAACTGGTGTTTCTTAAAGCTAGTTTTACATTGGTGTCACCTATAAAGCATTTAAAAATTAATGCTGCCCAAATTTTGCACTTCCACTGTAGTGCGGTAACTGATTCAGGTCTTCCATGTAAAACACTAGGAAACTAGGCAAACATATAAAACAACATTTGTCAGACACTGTACAACAGGAAACATAGAATTATCGTACCTGAGGAACAGGAAATAGATGAGGTGTACTTTACAATTTTCCCGGATTTCAGCCTGAATGAGCTTTCTAGACCTGGTACAAGGAGCAGGAAACTCATTAAGGCTAGGCAATATTCTTAAGATTAGGAAGCTATATCAGAGTTAAGAGACACTACAGTAGATTCAAAATGCAGAGTACTGAAAAGAATGAAGCTATGCAGAAAAAGAGCTACAGAAATCCTCAAAGGTCCCAGAAGTCTTTTATTGAATACAAAGGTGCACATATACAGGGAATAATACCATAAACCTAGGCAGAGGAATAGTACCAGGAAGCTGAAAAATAAACAATTCTCAGAGTTCACATAAGACTGGGAGTCATTTGAGTTCCGACCAATCTACGGGAGATTGTTCATTGAATAATGAGGGTACCCAGTAGGCATGTGATAAGTCACACATCAGTATCAGGGCAAAACTATATACAGAATAATAAATACTGTATACTAGTACTAAAAAAGTCTAACAACCAGCCTAGGAAGTCTCAAAACTGACCCACAATATCTTAACTGCAAAATGAAACAAAATTTAATGTTTTAAAAGGAAGACAGAAATATCCAGACACTCATCAATGTGATATTTGCAATGTTTGATGCCCACTAAAAAATTATTAAGAAGCTAATTTTGGGTAGTTATTATGGAGCATATGTTTTGTCCTCCCAAAATTCATATGTTGTAATCTAATCCCCAATGTTATAACATTTGGAGGTGGGCCTTTGGGAAATAATCTAATCCTGAGAGTGAAGCCCTATAAATGAAATTAATGCCTTTTTAAAAAGATGTCAGAGGACAGTGACATCACCAAGATGGCAGAATAGTTAATCCTCAACATCACTCCCCATACAAGAATACAACTAGTAATAATTCAAGCAGAAAATTGCCATCCTGAATTCACCAGAAACTGGGAGAAGAAAAAGAGAAGCCTTCTGAGGCCATAGAAGTAAGAAAATCAATGACCTAAGAAGAGAAAGATCACTGCAGACTGCTTATATTCTCCCCAAAGCTGGCAGAGCATCTCTCATGAAGAAGCTCCTCAGAGATCAAAGAAGTGAGACAGCTGTGACATGTGGGATAAAAGATTACTACAGACCACTCTATCTCCAACACCAAGTGGCTGTTCATGGAGAAGTTCCTACGAGCCCACAGAAGGGAGAAAAGGCTTAAAAACTGGGAGAAAAAAATATCTACAGACTGCTCCAACCCATTTTCCAGGATGGCATAGCATCATAGATAAAGAAGTTCACTAGACCCATGGATTCTAATGGAATAGGAGGGAATAGAAAGTGGGTGTTCAATTTTTCCAATAGTCTGAGAATGTTCATGAGAAGTCCACCCTGGGCCTGCTCCAGGGGAAAGAGTTGAAACTCTTGGAAGGTGAAACCATTAGGGGTCAATTGAGGCACATTCAAGGCAGCTGCTCTGAGTTCTGATCAGCATAGGCACCACACAGAGGAGACCAGCTGAAACCATACTGCAGCAGGGGAAAAATGTGCAGGAAAGATCCAACCCCAGGCTGGATTTTTCATACAACCTGCTATGGATTGAATTGTGTTGCCGAAAAGTTCATGTAATAAACCCCACTCTAACAGTGTTGAGTGTAGGAAATCCTATTATGGTAATTGAAAGGTGGGTCCTTTAAGATGCGATGAGATTGTGAGGACCATGCTCTTATAAATGGATTAATCCATTGATGATTTAATAATTGGTCATGTGCACCATTCTGATGGCTTTATAAGGAGAGTGAGTGAGCAGGTTAGCTTTCTCTTGCTCAAGCCATTTGCCATGTGATACCTTGCATTGCTGTAGAGCCATGACCACCAAGGCCCTCACTGGATGTGTTTCCTGGATTTTGAACTTCCCATCCCCTGAAACTGCAAGGAATACATTCTATTTCTTTATATATTACCCAGTTTTAGGTATTTTGTTACAAGCAACAGAGATGGACTAATGCACAGCCCAAGTGCACTTGGTGGTGTCTTCCCTTGAAATGGAAGTAATTTAAAGGTCATCAATTAAATTCAGGTCTTTGCAATAAGTCTTCCCTAGACCAGGAAGAAATGGCAGGACAGAAAGTTAGTTCGGATGTAGTATTTAAATTGTGACGCTTAGTATAAATCTTCCCTGTAGATAAAACAACTGCAGGCCAGAGAAAAGTTAAGCAGTAAAGATTTAACATCACCTAAGAACACCTGCAGAACCTGAAAGAAGTGGCTGTCTACTCAAATGTGCAGACACCAGTATAAATATGCAAGGGCCCTAAAATAACAAAGAAATATGATACCACCAAAAGAAACCAACAAAGCTCAAGGAATGGAAGAATTGCAGATTTATGAAATATCTGACAGAATTTATAGTAATCCTCTTTAAAAATTTCAGTGTTTCACAAGAAAATAAATAAATATGGATAGAAAATAAAACTATTTTGGAAGAAAATTCAGGGGCAGAATGAGAAATGACAAATCTATAGAATTAATTAAAAAATAAAAATTCTAGAAATAAAGAATAAAATATTTGAACTGAAAAAGTCAATAGAAAGTTCCAGCAGCAGACTTGATCAAACAGAGAAAAGATTCAGTGAGCACAAAGACAGAATATCCGAAATCACACGATCAGAAAAGCATAAAGGAAACAAAAAAAAAAGAAAAGAAAAGAAAGAAAAAAATAGAAAAAATAAAGTAGGACTACAGAAATTATAGGACACTACCAAATAAAATACCCTTAGTATAATAAGAATTCCTGAATAAGATATGAGAAAAAAGATCCAGAAAACCTATTTAAAGAAGTAATGGCTGAAATTTACCCAAGTATGAAGAAAGATGACAGCATCCAGGTAGTGTAAGCTCAGAGGTCACCAATTAAATTTAACTCAAAGATGAATTCCCCAAGGCACATCATAATCTAATTATCAAAAATCAAATACAAAGAAAAAATACTGAAAGAAGCAAGAGGAAAGAAACATATAACATTCAACAGAGCCCCAATACAGATTTCAGTAGATTTCTCAACAGAAATCCTATAGGTCAGGAGAGAATGGGATGACATATCCAAAGTGCTGAAGGAAAAAGACTGTGAATCAAGAATACTGTACCTGACAAAAATGACCAACAAACATGAGTGAAAAATAAAGACTTTCCTAGACAAACAAAGCATGTGGGAATTCATCAACACTATACCTGTCTTACAAGAAATGCTAAAGGGAGTTCTACAATCTGAAAGAAGACACTGACATTTAACAAGAAACCATCTGAAGATATAAAACACACTAGTAAAGTAAGTACACAGACAAATTCAGACTACTCTAATACTGTAAGTGTGCTAAGTAAACCACTTATATTTTTAGTTAAAGTCTAAAAGACAATTCTGTTAAAGATAACAAATACAACAACTCTATAAGAGATAGGCAATCTAAAAAGATGTAACTTGAAACAACAAAGAGTCAAAAGGTGGGGAGAATTGGCATCAAAGTGTAAAGTCTGCTCTAGTTTCTTTTCTTAGTAATCAAACTTAAGTTTTTATTAGTTTAAAATAATCTGTTATAGCTATGACATGTTTTTGTAAGCTTCATGGTAACCATAAAATAAAAAAAACTATAAATGATACAAGAAAAATAAGTAGTGACACACACACACACACACACACACACACACACACACACACACACACACATACACACACTACTAAAGAAAATCACTTAGTCACAAGAAGACAGTGAGAAAAAAAATCTAAAAAACAACCAGAAAACAAGTAGCAAAACTACAATAGTTAGTCCTTATCTATTGATAATAACTCTAAATGTCAATGTGTTAAATTTCCCAATTAAAAGAAATAGAGAGGCTGAATAGATTATAAAACACGGCCTAACTACATGCTGCCTATAAGAAAGACACCTATAAAGACATGCATAGACTGAAAGTGAAAGGATGAAAAAAGATATTCCTTAAAAAGGGAAACCAAACAAGAGCAGGAGTAGTTATATTTACATCAGATAAAACAAACTTTAAGTCAAGAACAGTAAAAAAAATAAGAGAGACAAATCTCTTTATAATGATAAAGAGATTAATTCAACAAGAAGATATAACAATTCTAAATATGGATGCAGTGAACAATAAAGCACCCAAATATGTAAAGCAAATATTATTAGAGGTAATGAAAGAGATAGACACCAATACAATCCATACAATAATAGTTGGGGACTACAACACCCCACTTTTAGCAATGGCCAGATCATTTGGACAGAAAATCAATGAATAAATGTCAGAATAAACTTTACTCTAGATGAAATGGACCTAACAGACATTAGGAGATTCCTAAAAAAATTAAATAGAAATACCTTATGATCCATCAATCCCATTACTAGTTATAACCATCCCCCCAAAGTAAAATTGGTATACCAAAGAAATACCAGCACTCCCATGTTCATTGCAGCACTATTCACAATAGCCAAGAGATGGAATCAAACTAAATGTCCAACAATGAATGAAATGATAAAATAATGTGGTATATATACATGATGGAATAATATTCAGCTATAAAAAGTAATAAAATTCTGTCATTCACAGCAACATGAATGGGAGCGAAATAAGATAGGCACAGAAAGACAAATGCTGTATGATCTCATTAATATGTGGAATCTAAAAAAGTAGTTCTCAGAGAAGTAGAGAGTAGAATGGTGGTTACCAGAGTGTGGGAAGGGGAGGGGAAGTGGTTTTTCAGTGGGTACAAAATTAAAGTTTAATAGAATGAATAATTTCTGTGTTCTAGGGTGGCTATAGCTAATAGCAGCATATTGTATATTTAACATCTATAAAAGAGGATCTTGAATGTTATCATTTAGGTGATGGATATGCTAACAACCCAAAGGGGATCATTGTACAATATATGCATGCATTGAAACAACACACTGTACCCCATAAACATGCACAACTAAAAATACATAAATTTTAAAAAAGAAGACACCAGAGAGCTAGATAGCCCTGTTTCTATCATTTTAGGATACAAGGAGAGGTTGACTGTCTACACCCTGGAATAGTGTCCTCATGAGGACTAACCATGCTGACATTCTGATCTTGAACTTCCAGCCCCTAAAACTGTGAGAAATAAATGTTGTTTAAGCCACCCAGTCTATGATCATTTGTTATAGCAGCCCAAACTAAGACAGTAGCCAAGACAATATCAGGTTTGTAAATTTAACACAACCAAATTCTCCAACAAAATAAACAATAAAGACCAACAAGAATAAATAAAACTACAGAAATCCATGCTTTCCACATAACATAATGATAGCAAAAAACTAAAATTAAATTGCCAGGCAGGAGACAAACAATACCAAATATGTTTCAGCTTTCTATATGCTTTCTGCCTCAAGAATGTGGAAATGCAAGTACATTTTGGGAAAACTACTGAAACTTAACTTTAGCATTTTTTTTTTTTTTTGTCCCACTAAAAACACATCTGAAAAAGGAAGGCTTCTTTCTGTGTGAAAATGATGAAAAAGCATATAGGTAGATTAAAGTATTGAATACGGAAAAAGGCTTAAAATGTTTATGTGGACGAAAGTGGGTGAAAAGAAAAGAAAAATCACCCCTTAAAAACTGCATAGGTGAGGAAAGGGGGGAAGGAAGAAGAGAAAATGTGGAATCTTGCAAGCTGAAATAAAGTAAAAGATAGCAAAGAACATGCAACTCCTTCCCCACCCCCCCCCCTTCAAAAAAAAATACTGGAAAGAAACATATTTTTCTACTCTGACAGAAGAGGAGAGTCTTGAACTAGAAATCATTATTCATAAACCATTATACACTATAAGCATGACCACAGAAATGCAGAGGAATGAACAGTCTTCATCAAAAACCTGTAATAGAACACTCAGAACTGAATTAAGTATACTCAAAAAAGCATTTGAGAATATGAGAAAACAATTTGTATCAGAAATTTAAAAAGTAAAAATAGAAATGTATTAAAAAAGGAAAAAATGAAATATGAGTTGTTTATCTCTGCAAAGGAATAGAAAAAAAGACAAAGTAATTTTAGAAATTAAGACTAAATTACACAGTGCTCGAGGTAAAAGACCTCTGAATAAAAACATAAAACTCTTACTAAAACTGTTATATAAGAACACTTTTCAGAAATAAAAGCAAACTTGTATCAACATATTTAAAGGGTTACCAAGTACCTGCAAAAACTAACCTGCATTGATAAACTGCATGATATATACTAGTAAAAAAATCATAGTCAATAAAGATTTTTAAACTACCCTTAGGACCTTCAGCAAAAGGATACAATATTTCAAAGAGAAAACAAGTTAGATTGGTCTAGGACTTAGCCAAAATGACATACAAACTAAGGCAAAAATGGTGAAGCATTTTCAATCAATTCAAGAAAAGAAAGCATGAAACAAAGCTTGCTTTACACTTTCTTCCCCCTTTAGTTTCTTATCAAACAAGCCACCATTTACTATCAGGGCTATTAAAAAATTGTTTAGAAACTTTAGAATGCAGAGAATTCTGAAAACATGAACTCTTAAGAAATCTGCCAGAACGTGAACTGGATATTCATTCAAATGACATCTGGGGAAATTGGGCAAGAGATTAATGATGAGCATTAATGCATTAATATATTAATTAGTATACATATATAATTTTGGATATTACATTTATAAGAATAAAGTAGGGTGGGAGTGGAAGAATAATATGACATATGATCTATAAGTTATCTATTGTATATTCATGACACAGTAGAAATTATGCCACTGAAAAATGGAAGGAAAAGGTGAAGATGAATGGAAAGTAGAATAAACTACATGTAATTGATTATTTTATAGGAAATGAGTGTGAGTTAAAGGATAAATGACAAACTAAATAGAAATACCTTGAATATAAAATCTTGAATAAAGGGCATTTTAAAAGATATAATTAAAAGGTATTTGATAAAATAAAACCGCCAATCTTCCTAAATACTATAATAAATTAAAAACTTAAAGAGCAATGTATGTATATATATGGTATAAAAGAAGAAATGTCAAATATATGTATAAGTACTAATTATAAGATAAAAAATAATATAGTAGAGTTGAGACCAAGAACAGTAATCTTATCAAAAATGGTCAATGGATTTAACTTGCCTATTTTAAAAAAAAGGTTTCAATCTGATTCACAAAGACCCAACTATATGCTGTTTATAGAAGTCACACCCACAACTATATGTATTCAAGGACTGAAAAAGTCTAAAGAGAAAATGTTGAGTTATGGTATACTAGGCAAAAAGAAACAGTAAAAATATAGAGGTAGTGACACTCATAATAAAAGTAGACTACAAATCTAAACATATTATGTATTCAAGGAAGAACATTTTAATACTAAATTTCACAATTTACAATAAATAATTATAAACATATATGTATCACATAACACAGCAACCACCTTCATAGAGCAAAAACTACATGAGATGCAAGGACTATAGACAGTAAAACACTAGGGCCGAGCCCGTGGCACACTTGGGAGAGTGCGGTGCTGGGAGTGCGGTGACACTCCTGCCGCGGGTTCGGATCCTATATAGGAATGGCCGGTGCACTCACTGGCTGAGTACCGGTCACGAAACAGACAAAAAAAAAAAAAAAAAAAAACCCACTAATAATAGGAGACTTAAATAAACCGCTATCATTATAAAACAGATCAAGTAAACAAAAAATGAATAAACAAAGGAAAAAACAAAGAACACACAAAAAAACTATAGAACACAATCAGAATGGATATATCAATCTACATACCCTGATGAGAAAGAACACTCCTTCTCAAGCACACAGGGAACATTCACAAAAATTTGATATATTTTAAAACACAAAACAGTCAGTAATTTCCATAGAGTAGAACTTTATAGAATCATTCTCTGTTTGTAATTTACTAAAACTAGAAATTATTGGGAAAAAAGCCCAAACTTAGAAATCAAGTAAGTATCTGGTATTCTTAAATGTCCTGTCAACTATTTGACATAGTTTCTGCAACTCTGTATGGTCCTAACTTTGAATCCAATATACCCTGGCTCTAATTCAGCCTGAAATATTTGGTCAGGTGCTGGGTTAAGAGAAAGCCATAGCTCTGCTTTTTTTTCTTCATTACTCTGTTAGTCAAAATTCAGATGATTACACATCTTTCAGCTGGTTCCCTTATATTCCTGACATACACAGCATACAGTAGTCCAATCATGGTTTTTCCAAACCTACACTGAGATCAAAATTCCTAATGCTAGACATGTATAATGACTGAAATCTCAAAATATGTAATTTGTGAAAAACCGGAAAATTACAAGTCATTAAGAAAGAAAGCTCTGCAGCTCACTTCACTGTTTGAACTAAAAAGAGAAAGGGAGATTTCTCCTGGAATCTAAAAGGATACTATAAAGAATGCTTTCACTGATGATAACAAATGGACATTACTATCCATTTTTGAATAGTTTAGGTGTTCTCACTTTCCTTTTAACTAAGGTCCTTGCCAGAACAGTATATAGCACTTTGAATACTCAAATGTCATATGACATCAAATGAGTGAAAAATACATTAATCTATTCCATCATTTAGAAAAGTCTACTTAACCACCAGCTATATGTGAGGCACTCTGAGGTAGGAACTCCAAATATATATGACACAGCCCTTGTCTTCCAGTGACTTGTCATCTACTGAGAGAGGAAAATGCAAAGACAAGACATTTCAGTAAAATATAATAGATATTATCATGTACATATGGGAAAACTCAAAATAACTGTGCTTGAATGGAGAAGGAATAAATAAGATCAGTGTCTCACAAAGCAGGTGATAATTTGAGTGCAACTTTGGCAGATTAAAGATAGTTTACTCAATTACACAACCAGGAAAAGGGTATTTGTATCTGTTAGCTATTTCTGCAGCAAAGCTGCATAATATAGAACCACAAGTTCTCAATGGCATCCAACCATAAGCACATATTACTTCATGTGTGTGTAGTTAGGCTGGGCCAACTATGATGGTCTCAGCTGGACTCACCTGTACATCTTTGAGGTTGGTTGCAGCATGGTCTGATCCTGATTGAGCCTAGCCAGGTGTCTCTGCTTCAAGCTGCAGGGCCATCTGGGCTTGGTACACCACTGTGTGTTGTGTTTAAACCTCATTCTTCTATTACTTATGAAACTCATGCTCAGGGCAGCAACTACACAGAGGAAGTGCGTCTCTTTACTAGGAGCAGAAAGGCAAGAGTATGAGCAGAATACTATAGTCTCTTGGGGCCTGAGCCCAGAAAAAGCACAGTGCCAATCCCTCCCACGTTTCACAGTCCATAGTAAGTCATATGGACAATCCAATATCAATAGGATGGCGAAGTAAATCATCCAGTTCTGCTGGATGATATTGAAAAGTCCATGACAAAGAGAGAGAATGTATAGTTTGAATAAAAGGAAGAAACGAAGAATTTGGAATAAATGATTTGGCCTACAGGTGTATTCACAGCCAAAGCAATAGCATAAGCCAGAATTATTTTGAAAATATATAATATATATTCATTTAAATATATTTTATAAAAATATATTGTTTTTATATAAAATATATGTATATATAATTTTAGAGAAATTAGAGCAGCTCCATTAGGTTGGATGAGGGCAGAGGATATTGGCAAAAGATAAGGATAGAATCTGAGCTCTTTTTCTCCCAAAATAAACATTTATAATCTTTTGAATTAATGTTTGTTTAATGATAAAATATATTTTCTTTCTATTTACTGTCTGTCATCTCTTACCCTTAATTGTGAATAGGTCTTATTCATCATTTTACAATGCAGGAAGCAGAGAGTAAATTACAAGTTTTCAGTTGATGGCGAGCCCTTGCCACATCCTAGTTAGCATTGAAATTATTAATAAAAAGATGCTGCATATCGATTTGTAACTTATGAGATGCCATGGGAAAGACATGAGTGTAAATTGGAATGGAATGAAACAGAGCATTTATATTTCAGAAAACTAACAATTTCCAGTACAGCAAACACTGCGTGCCGTTTCGTGAAATGAAAAATTCTGACATCTTTACCTTTCCATCAGTTGGTTAAAAATGACACGATGAATGTTGAAATATCTAAAACCAATATAAATATTCTGTTTCATTCTATTTCCAATTTGCACTGATATCTTGCCCTCTCTATATCTCAAAATGCAAATTCAACTGTACCAAGCCTTTGAGAAAATTTTATTAACAGTACTATTAACATGAAGGGAAAAAATAATTATTTGGGTCTGTGGTTTGGGGAATAAACATGTTTTTACAAGAGTTTCCTTTTAATTGTTTTTACATCAAAATATTTGTTTTCTAATGGCATTAATGTCCAAAATAGAATCATACATTGCTGTTGTTGCAAAGGCTCCTTATTCGCAGTAATAACTTAGAACCTTTATGTTTGGAAATCGGTAGCACATTTTTTAGTCATATGATTTCTAAACAAGGTCTTTAGGAAAGTTAGCTGGGCGGTAGGTAGTTCAGTGTAGTGATTAGGAACTAGCCCTCTGACATCCTTCCTATTCAAAGCCAGCAACACAGGTCAACTCTTTCTCATGACCTAAAGCTCTCTTATCTTCCCTCTTGCCTCATCTCTTCTGCTTTTGGTGTATATCATTACATGGGTCCCACCCAAATAATAAAAAATCACCTCTGTATTTTAAAGTCAGCTGATTAGAAATCCTAATTTCATCTACAATTAGTAATCTTAATTCCATGTACAAACTTCCTTCACAGCAGTAGATAGATTAATGTATAAGAATGTATTTTTTAGGGGGAAGAAAAGAGTATTTAGATTCTACCTACTACGCTGCCTCACAGAGTTTTTGGGGGGTGGTGAAATGAGATAATACATATGAAGCACTTTGTATAGAAGCTGACAAATAAAATTTCCATAAATAATAGCTGGTATCATTGCTGATTAATCAACAGAAAGTCTGGTGTTGGGCATATTTGCCTTATATTACAAAGACTGAAAAAGGGAATGCAACTTTGAGGGCATGTGTGTATATGCAAATCATTGAGTCTTTTAGAGTTGTCAGTGCATATTAAAAAATTTGAGTGAAGCTCTTATGTTAGATGTTTAAGTTCAAATATATCATTAAAAAAAAAGTTCTTAAATAAAGAAAGCTGCAGACTAAGGCTCCACCGCTTATTTGCCATGCTACCCTGGGTAATTTACCTAACTCATCTCAGACCTCGGAGTTTTCAACTATGAAATGGGCATAATAATACCTACCACCACACACACACACAATAAGAAAAGTACTGTGATATCATCTAAATAATAAGTTCTCAGTAAATATGTTTCTACCTCCTTGCTTTCATTTCAAACACAGGTTTTGGAATCAAGGCAAAAGAAGTGTTACTTTTTGCTCAGTTAATTATGGGCCTTCATTTTTCTAGTCTGTAAAATGGTGTTAATTATTCTTAATTCATAGGGACATTGGTAAATTAAATTAGAAAGCCCAGGATTTAGCGCCTCCTGACTTACGCCTTCAAAAGAATGAAGACTTTTAAAGGGTTTCAAAGTCTTTTTTGACATATTTCCATCTCTCAGGTCACCTGTTAAGTAATATTAGTGTTCTAATTACTGCGATAAGAATGATTGTAAAATATAATTCTGTCTGGAAACTGTGCAGCTAGCTAAGTACAGTCCTAATGTCTGAGTCATTACCTCTGGGGATTCACCTGCAGTGGTTTTGTGAAAATGCAGCCACCCTGAAGCCTTTTGTTGACAACATCTGAAAGCTTGTGGTTTGTCCTACTATTTATTAATATGTGTTATCTATATTTTAAAATGAATGTTCTATATCTGTGTACTCTGTGATCACTAACAATGTGCTAGGTAAGGTCATGGAAGATTATCTGGGATTTAATGTAATTTGATGTTTGACAGTGATAATGAAATATGTACTGTATTGAAACTTTGTTTGTTAAACAGGAATAGTTTTTAATCTGGAAAGGTTCATTCAAAAAATAATTACAATGCTGAGCCCTGAAACTAGCACACTGAGAGAAAAAATACTAATAACCTGGTTATGTCTGTTGAAAAATTTTACAGCTTTGGCGGTACATTTGTTACAATATTTCAAAGGATCTAATCATTAGTGTATGTGTCTTGTTTGTTTCTTGTGTGTGTGTATAATGATATAGGAGGGCTCTTCAAAAAGTTCATGAAAAGAGTCATGCTATCTTTTAATTCCATTTTCCACAAACTTTTTGAAGTGCTCTCATATATAAATTGTTAATAAAGGTATATAAATAACATATGTACATAGAGAGAAATATATAGAGAGAATCATATATGCATATATTCATATAATTAGAAATGATATATAGAAATTATAAAGAATATATGTTATATATAGGGAGTATGATGTAAAATATATGAATATATATACACAATTAGTTATGATGTGAATAAATAATGTTAATATATTATATATGTGCATGTGCTTAGTAAATAATCACTATTTTTATTATGATTACCAAACTCCATAGATCTTTGCAATAACTATTGGGAAGTACTATAGGATAATGACTTTTTTACATTCTATTTCCTTCATAAGACTGCAAGATCCTTTAGGGAAGGGACTATAAGAAAGTTCCTATGTGTTTAAGTATATATAAATGCAGTATTTGTTTTAATTCAGGGGAAAAAATATTGAGCATCTATACTTCGGCAATAAACTGTGCTCAGATAGACAATAAGTTGCCCTATAAAGAGGGAATACAAAAGTCTACATGGAAACACATGCAGATCCCTAACATGTGCTAGATTGTACAATAGGTGCTTTCAGATGAAATTACATGTACTTCTTGACTTAATAATCCTGCCCCCAAAATGAGACAAATACCATCCTTATTTGTATGATTATATTAATAATTTCTTTACTTAGCTTACTGAATCAAAACATATGAACACTTCTACGGTTCTTGTTGGCATTAATTTTATTTTAGAAACTCCCATAAAGATATCACCAAAGAAGTACAGCTAGCGTGAATGAGGTTATCCAGTGTTTTCATTTTAAAGTTTTATATCTCCTTTAGAAACCTTGTTGGGTAATCTTGATTCACTTCTAGACAGCAAGGGGTCTTTTCCAAAGTACTTGATTTAAAAAAAGGGAAAAAAAAGTTAGTTACTAGTCATTCTCCTTTTACTAGATGTTGTCAAGGTAATTGGCTTTTATTATACTTGGAGATACCTGTGGGTAATGGTTAGGACAGTATACTTTACAGAGATTAGCAGGCAATAAACTGACTTCTGCTTGGGCTTTCTAACCAAGGGCATCCCCTGTTTAATCTAACAACCTGCTGTGTAGAAACTGTTTCCACAGGCATTTTCACTTATATGTGGCATCCAAGAAATGTCTTTTTGAAGTGTAATACTGTTGTGCTTTCCTTAAATACCACTGCTCGAAATTCCTTCCTGATGCATCCTGAGCATCTATACATCGGCACAAGGAATGTATTCTCACAAGGGATGTGAATGTTGTCAATAAATGAGAATACCATAATGACAAAAAAAAAAAGTCTTATTTTAGAGAAATTTATTCATTCATTCAAAAAACATGTGTCCTAGACTGGTGCTGAGACCAGGAGTACAGACATGAAGAAATGAATAAAATGTGGTTCCTTCCTTCAAGAAACTTGCAGTCTCATAAAAGAAATAGCATGTGTGCAAGTCACTATGTTATAATAGTTACCAACAGGTATCATAGTCATCTATTGAGTTTGGTAATAATGCTAAAAAGAGCAATCTTTATTAAGCATGGCATCTGTGCCATACACTGAATTTAATACTTGCAAACATAATCTCATCTGATGCTCACAACAATGAAATGCGTTGGGTATGGGGCTTTCCTGAGGGTTACCTGGGGCTAAAGAGGTTCATCAACTTGCCTGATATGATGTGGACAGGAGGTGGCATAGTCAGGAATTAAGCCTGTCTGTCTACAGAGTCACAGTGTGTCATCAATTTGCTGTGTGGCCCAACAAAGTGTTAGGTAATCTCATGTATTTTTTCCCCCTTGGGAATGGACATGGGCATGGTACATCAGGGCATGACATTATCCAAGGATTCACAAAAGAGGTAGATATTAAGCAGGCTGATTTTTTGAAATGAGCATAGGTTTTCTAGGAAGAACCAGTGATCATGAAGAATCTCGGGAGGAGGACAAAGCCCATGCACAGATGTAGGAGTCTGTGAAATCACTACTGGAAGAAAATGTACAAACAATCCTGCATGGCTGCAAATAGGCTGCAAATGAGCAATCGGCCTAATATGATTTTGGAAATGTAGTCATGTGACAGAGCTAGGACTCTTAAATTATAAATTTTCATTGGATGCCATGGAAGAATTGCAAGCAAAAGAGTTGCTTGGCCAACTTAGAATTCAGAAAGATTGCTCTTCAGAGTGATGGAGGGATCAGAGGGAGAGAAGCTGAAATGACCATCCCTAGAAAAAAAGCTATTGAAAAACTCCAGAAGACAATGATGAACTAAGGAAGAGGCAATAGAATGGAAAGGTCAGATGAGATTAAGGAATAATTGATCAGATGTGGTCCATGAAGGAGAGAAGGATTGATTAGACTTCACATTTCTACTTCTAGTGATTAGATAAGAGAGGGGCTCTATTGTTAGTGCAGTGGAAGAGCAAGGAGAAACAGAGTCTGTTGCTTATAACAGAACACCTGAAACTGGGTAATGTATAAGAAAATGAAATCTACTCCTTACAGTTCAGAGGCTGGGAAGTCCACAGTCCCGGGGGTGCATCTGTGAGGGCCTTCTTAGTGAGAACTCTGCAGAGCCCTGCAGTGACCAGGGTATCACATAACAAATGGCTGAGCAAGAGAGGTTTAACCTCCTCACTTGATCTTCTTTTAAAGCCATCAGAACCATGCCAATGACCACCCATTAAACTATCAGTGCATTAATTCATTCAAGAGGGTACAGTCCTCACAATCTAATCATCTTTTAAAAGCCCCACCTTTCCATGACCATAGCAGGATTTCTCATCCTCTCAACACTTTTACAGTGAGGATTAAGTTTCCAATACATGAAACTTTGGGGAACACATATAACTCATTGCAATGAGTAAATTTTGCTTATGTCTGATACTTAGTTTTATCAAATCATGGCATTGTTACCAGAACAAAAAGTGAGAGTTTTTAACCCACTTTATTTTTAAATTAACAAGAGTTGATGCATCCACATTGCAGTTTAGCAACCCCACAAATTTTTGAACTATAACTTATAAGACACAGTTTATCCAGGTCCTATCTTTTGTTCAGTAAGTTGAAGAATAACATCTAAATCTATAAGGTTGTCTATGAGATTGGATGTCAGGGGAAACAAATCCAAACAAACAACAATGAATACTCCTGGGGCAAATTTTTGCTTTCTCTTAGTACCCAGACCTTATTGGTAAGTGACCTGCTTTTGCACCATGACCTCATTCATTGAAGAAACTCCCTTTTTACCCCTGGTATCCTTCTGTTAGCTACTGTAGTTCTGTTCCTCTCTCTCTCTCATGTTAATTCCCCTGGTGGTATTCTCCCTGCTATCAAAATTATGCAAAAAATTTCTATAAGTTTATTAGGCATTACTCCGTACACAGCAGATACCCTATTTATTGGTTGACACACTAGCTATTTAAAATATATTTCTGTCATGCTAAGAAATTTTGCTGAGACGATTTGAGAGTAGAAAACAAATTTCATTTGTGTTTAAAGAGAAAAGTCAGGGAGATACATTATTCAGAATCCATTCTGCACCAGGTACTGTGCTTCTATAACGTCAGCTATCCTCCCAACTAGCAATATGAGGTCGGTATTACTATGCACATTTTATGAAGAAGGTTATAGTACTTAAGGAGGTTAAATACCTGCTCAACATGCCACAGTTAGCTGAGATTTTATTCCTTTCTATAATGAGATAAAATGCTGCTGCCTTTAGTTGCTTTCCTCTGGGAAGATGCTTAAAAGTCACTATAATTTCTACTTCCTCTTTTTAGTTACTCCACAACCTTGTGGAGGTCTTAGATCTCAACAGACTAAAGAACTGCCAAGATGAGACACACTTTAGAACAAACATTCATTGTCTCTTATTGTTTTAATAATAAAAAGTGATCACTTTCTCTTGTTGTGGAAAATTGGTTGGATGTATTCACACCACCCATTTTCATGGTTGCTCAGTGAAAGTCCAAATATTTGCAAGAGAGATTTAAAGATGACTTATGAATGTTTTCAATGTCTCTCTCTCTCCCGTGTCTAAGGAAGCATGATTCTTCCATCATATATTAACTACCTTGTCCTTTTTGATTGCATAGAATTCAGATATCGATGTATGAATGGGGGCAAGAAAGTTAAAATAAGCAAAGCCACTAAAGAAATCCATATGTAAAGTGCTATTCCAGAGGGGAATGCGAGTCAAGAACTCTGCAAATTGGATTTAATAACATTTTAGATTTTTAGAGTAAAGGAAAGAAAAGCTTTCAGTGTGGGGGCAATATTGTGGAGAGATGGGAAAAACAAATTTTCAGTAAGATTTTAGAATCAGAGATTATTTTACATTATTTAATTTTCTTTTAACTATTTTTTATGCTGGACTAATATTTCTTTAGTTGGTACTTCATGAAAAGATGTCTACATATTTAGTGGATTGTATTAATTATGTTCATGTAAGATAGAATAAAGAAGCTTAAAAACAAAAACCCTTAGATCTAAAGGCAAAGACTTTAAGTTAATTTAAGTTCTGCCATGTTTTCTCAATGTAATGATAGAGAAGAAACCTTAACCTCCAGTCCTTGATTTTTCACATGGAAAAAAAAGGTAAAAGAAAAAAAAGAAGAATGATATCTTCTTTCTATATCCCAAAGACTAGCAATATAAGAAAATCTGACAAGAAGGAGCTGCTATGATTATCAATTCAGCAAACTAATGCAGGAAATTGCCAACCTTGTAAATAATACTTTTAAAAAAATGCATCCAAAATTTAAAAATGCAAACTGCAAAGATTAGACCCACAAGTTATTATGGTAATTCTATTTCCAGAGAGCTTAAATATAGAATCCTATAACTGATTTTACTTTTTATTTTAAATGCAATTTTCAGTAACATAATACTAGCTTTTAAAATGATTTCCTCAATTTTGTCCCTTTGTTTACAATCAGACATGTTGATGACTGGCTTAGTTTCAATGAGTGACCAACTAAGCCTAGACCTGTACTGCTTTTGATATGCATTTAATGATTTCTATAACTTTTTAAACTTCATTACCCTTTTATAACACTCTACCACTGCTATAGCTATGTCTCCCTGTTACTCACTGTTTTTATAAAGCAATGCAAGCAATTTCCATAAAAAATTCAAGTAGTTGCACAATCTGGCATGCTATTGTTATAGATGGTGCCAACTATGTGAGAGAATAAAATGTCAGGTAATTAGCTGATGAGCAACAGCCCAAATCTGGCATAAAAAGGGCAGTTCTGGATGTCAACATATAATATACAAAAAAGGCAAATGTTTGAAAAGTGAAATCTGGAAAATTTAAAGATCAGACTACACCTGTGTACACAAAGAAAACAAAGAATCTGGAGAAGAGATGGGAACTAGTCATGACGAGCTTAGGAAGAGAAGCAGGTAAGGTCAGCTAAACTTTCCAGACCAAAGAGACTACACAGAAGAACTACAGAGTTTCAAACCTTGAAGTTAAGAACAATTTCAGTGTGAAGGAAATTATAAAAAGGAAGAGGCAGAGGAAAGGTTTGATATCCATTTTAAGAAGTTTTGATATGCAGCTGGATAAAATTTCATTTGAGAGAAAAAAAAGATACCTACAGAAATAATAGAAATTGAGGTGTGTCTTGTAGAAGTTCATGATAGAAAGATAGTGTGGGGCCAGACGAGGAGAAATTTTGTGCCCCTTAGGACAGTCTTGCTTCCCTTTCATTCAATTCTTTGTAATCCATAAGTTTCTTATTAGGGGAAACTTTGAATTACTTTTCAGTACATGAATACTTCTGGTATCTCTGGAATCAAAAAGCAATATGAGTTGATTCTAAGGTAAAACAAAAAAAAAAAAAAGAAAGAAAGAAAGAAAGGACCCTTTATTCAAGCAGAGTTTGAATAGTACCCTCATATAGTAATTTAATACCTGTATGCTCTCACCTTCAGATTTTAAGCCTTCTCCTTCCCCCTACCCTGCTCCTGTCAATTCTGGTGAAAGCTTTAATGATTGGCTTAATCATCACAGAGTCTCATTTTTCCTCTTTTATAAAGTAGTGATGTGATAGTGAAATTTGAAGTCTCATGTTGTCTGTAAGGAAGAGTTATACAGCCTGTTCCAACTTTTTTTAAAAATCATGAAAATATCAGTTATAGAAGGAAAAAAAATTAAAAAGAGACACAAAAATGAAAATTCTTTCCATGTTCAGTTTTGAAACAACTGAACATGGATACAGTGGGAAATGTAATAAAAAATTATACAAAATGTCTTGAGCCTTGACAGATTTCTGCAATAGACCATCAATTGGACTATTTAGATTATTCTTTAGATTATTGTCTATGAACTCCCTGTTGTATTTTTTCATATTGGAAGATTTTTGTCTTTTTGTTTTCTTTTGTTAATTTTTTGGTGATGTACCTAAAGGAAAAAGCATCAAAAATAAAATCAATAAATCTCAGTTATAATTTTGAACTATCCGAACTAATCCTGGGATTTCAGACAAACCACTCAACCTCTTCAAGCATCAGTTTTCTAATCTATAACAAGAAGAATGGAACAAAATTATTGTATATAATCTTAGGCTGGGAAGTAAACTTATGTACATATATTTAGTTAAATATTGAAATAAAAATTCACTTGTTCCTCTATTAGTTTTGTCCACATGTAGTGAAACTCTCACAGATAGAGCTATCCAATGTACTATGGAATATCGACTTCCCCAAAAGAAAATCTTAGACTATTCTGCACTTATTCTGGAATTTTCCATATCAGCACACTAATTAAATACCATTAAGTCCAGTGTATCTTCTCCTGACTTGCAGGAGTCTTCTGTCCTGGACTTTCTCTCTGATGCACAGCAATGCTGTCCTATTCTGTTTTCCCTACATCAACCCAGAAACATGAGGTCTCTGTTCACTTATCTTGTTAATATTGCTGATGTGCACCTGTTAATTGTATTCATTTTCATCTGCAGTATTTCCCTTGATTCCTTTCAATTCAAGTACAGCTACACTCCCTCCTCCCAGGAATGGGACTCTGGAGCAAGCCCTTTTGTAGCTTTCAAAGGGGAATATACAAGACTGCATGGAATTTTAGTTATTACAGAAACACTCGATGGAGGGAAATAGGCATTCATTAAAAATGGTTAGCAATGAGTGAAGAGACTGGGACGTGGAAGGGATTCTACCATCTCCAGAAGTCCAGAAACTTCAGCAGTACTTTGTCTGTGTAATCCAATATTCTGAGTAGTAAGCATACTCGAAAGAGCAAAGCATATTGCTCTTTAAGTCTTCAGACTTAGTGTAGCAACAGCTACCTCATTGTTTATGCCTTGCTATGAACTTGCTTTCACTCATAAGCCAACTAATAGGTGATCTGAATAGCTCAATCTTTCCCATTTAAAATGGTTATTGAAACAACTTTGGTAGAATATTTTGAAATGGAAAGATTGACTCAATGAGTACCAATTCCCAGAAAATCTATACAACTTTATGGCTTCCAAAAATGTTGTAATGGGCTGTGCTCTTCAGATGTGAAGGCAAAGATCTTTAGAACATGCAAAATATCATAAGAGACAATGATCTCATTTGCTATTCTGGAAAATTAATACATGTCTGAGATTCTAGCTCCTTCTTTTCACTATAATTTCTTGGAAACTAATAAATTGATACAGATTATAAGCAATTTGGAGGAGGCTGGTCTCACTCATTTTGCTTTGAAATTTACACCACCAGCATACAATATATGACATCTACTATGACAGTGGTCCTAAGATGCCATAAAGATCACCTCATCCTGTTTACACTCCTCCTATCTGCATTAGTCATAGCTGAGAGTAATATGAGTACATAGGCAAGGCTAAGAAAACAACATGTAATTCTCTTAATGAGTTTTTGTTCTGACAAAGTGAGATTTATTCCAGGAATAGAAAAATGGTTGTTATGAAACATGCTAACATATTTCACCATTTTTGATAAAAACTACATAATATTGATGAAGAAAATCTAAATAAGTGAAGAGACATACTGTGTTCATTGACTGGAAGAAACAATAGTAAATCTGTTAATTCTCCCCAAATTAACATATAGATTTAACGAAATTTGTATCAAAATCCCAACAATTTTTTTGTGTGCATATAGACAAGATTATTCTAAAATTTATATGGAAAAACAAAAGATGTAGAATACGTAAAACAATTTTGAAAAGGGAGAATAAAGTGAGAGGAAATCAGTCTACTCAATTTCAAGAAAAATTATATGCATGCATTGGTCAAGACTAGGAAATTGGTGGAGGGATAGACACATAGATCAATGGAATAGAACAGAGAACGCAGAAATAGATGAACACTCTCGTAATAATCTGAATCAAAAGAGAAACAGTCCTCAATCAAAACATGGTGGTGGTCATGTGAAGGAGAAAAGTCAGGAATGGAGGAGCCATGCTGTTCTTATTCAGGGAAAAGAAGCCGGTCACTGAAAGCAGAGAGAAGAATTCATGGGGGACTATAGGAGGTTAGGAGAGAAGAAGAAGTGGGGGGCGGGGAGAGAGAGAGAGAGGGAGAGGGAGAGGGAGAGGGAGAGGGAGAGGGAGAGGGAGAGAGAGAGAGAGAGAGAGAGAGAGAGAGAGAGAGAGAGAGAGAGAGAGAGAGAGAGAGAGAGAGAGAGAGAGAGAGAGAGAGAGAGAACAATTGCTTTTTAGTTTCTATAAGTCCCAGCTAGGAAGAAATTCAACATTCCTTTCAGTTAATCCTTTCATTCCTTGAGTTAATTGGAAAAGGAATCATTGTTGTTGTCATCTAGGCTACCAGCAATCAATTCAAAGACATATATACAACTTACAAACAATTTAGTAAACTAAACAGTTCAGGTACAAGAATGAACAGAAGTTTGCTAAGAATTTGACATTTCATGAATAGCCTTCATATTTTTGTGCAGAGAATGGTTGAACAGCAATCTCTCAGGCAAGATCAGGAAAATCAGGAGGCAAAAGTATAAGACGTTTAGATTTAGGATAAAATTTAGAATGCTGAGATGGCATATATGAGGCAATAAAAACCAGTGCTTTATGGACATGAGCACCAGTGGGAGATGCATGTGCATAATAGCCTCACTGGCCTGAGATGTACACAAGTTCTAGGACTAAATCACCTTGTGCAAGTCACTTAACCTTTCCATCTTTCATCAGTTCAACGGAGATAATAAAAGTAGCTACAGGACAGCTGTAATGATTAACAATAAAGCATAGCAATCTAAATGAAAATGTTTTAGTGATATTAGGATTGATCTGTTTTAATTTGTGTTATCTGTTATTTGTTTTAGAGAACGCCTATAGATGTAGACACTAAAGTTTCATTTGTTAAAATTTCACAAATGTATGTACAAATGTGTGAGATTTTGCTCTGTCACTTGAGACACTTGAAGTCACGTTTGTTTGCAAAATATATCTTCTTGGCAATTGCTTGTTTTATGACAGATAATGTGTGTTAGCAGAAATTAGAATACAAATTAGTTATATTTATTAAATAACTGTTTGCTAACTGCCCTAAGGAAACCTATAAAATTTAAGAGTTTGAGGTAAGGAATCAAAATGAACTGGCTCACCTTAAGTTATATAGTTGATATAAAGATATGATATAATTGGTAGGTATACTGTTAAAGGCTGTTAGACAGCCAGATAAATGCAATTGATTGTGAAATAGTTAATTTAATTAAGTATAGACATTTAATTCACCTACCATGAGTCCCAAGAATGTGATGCAATTGAAATCAAGGTTTTGTTACAGTTCACTGTTGTGAGCTTTCTGCAATCTCTGCCAAACAAAATGAAATGAACAGAGGTTACATATTCAAGGCCTCTATCTTTTATTCCTTAAAGCTCATCAATATGTGAACCCCTGGGGAGTTAGCTTTCTCACTTTGTATACCAGACCTCACTCATTTGAGGATCACAGTTTGATGAGTTATGTAGAAGATCTCTGCCATTGCTCCCTAGACCCCCTACCCCCTGCAAAGAAGAAAACCTACAAAATGCTTAAAATGAAAAGGGGGGGGGAGCAAGAGCAAAAAGCAAGGTGGAAGCTATACAGTATACACATACACACACATATATTAGGTATCTAACACATATAATATTATATCTACTGTATACATATATCAGGGTATTAAGATAATGTAAAAAGAAGAAAATATTTTAGGAATATTTTATTGTGTAGACAAAATTCTATACCTTGGAAAACATAGTGTCCTGGACTCAGAGTGACTCAAGGAGAGAGAACTTTAAAAATAGTTTACATAAATTTTCTAAACTGCAATAATTTTCCAGTCTCTTCTTACCTACTCAAGCCATTTCCTAACTGTTTATTGTAATTAATCATCCAAGTCCATATCTCGGTTCATGTGTCAACTCCTCTAGCAACTCCTATCCCATTGTATTGCTCTTTTATTGCCATTGCTAGTCTAGTTTGCTCTTGCAATGCTCCTAGCCTGTAAAGAGAGTGGCATCCTGAAATATTAACTTATTCACATAAGATGTGAATAAGTTTATAAATGCTCACTAAAATTTATGGAATAAATGAATGACCGATTAAATGAATTAATGGATGATAGATAAATGGATGAACGAATAGATGAATGGATGAATGGATGGATGGATAGATGAAGAAGCAGATAATTGTCAGAGTTTTAGTCAAACTACACTATTTTATTGTCATAAAAACACCAAAACAAAGTGTTAAAAATAAATACCCAGCACTGTAATTTTTTTAAATGCTTCCTCATTATCCACTTTATTGTTCTTCCAATTCAGTATAACAGGCAGATCTTCTTTCTCCTAAAACTGTATCAAAGAAGAAATTTGGGGGAAAACACTTTTTTCTTTTAATTCAAGAAATATTGAACATCTTACAAAACCCCTACACAAAAAGAGATCAATTGATGCTATCATCAGTGCCCTTAAACATAGCTTCTAAAAATGAGACATTGATGAAAAGGAGTTTAAAAGCTGTTCCCTTTACACAATTCTAAAATAGTTGATGCTATTTCATTTTTTTCTCCTCTGAGCTTTCAAAATACTCATGCTGAGATACTGAGATTGTATTCAGTTCATGAAATTAGTGACATAAAGCTTCACCAGTCACCCCTATTATCTAGCACAAAGACGCCAAAGCAGAATTGAAATCCTATTATATATATTGCATTAAATTGGTTCCCAGTGGGACATCTTAATTAAGATGTGCTTATTACCTGGGTCCAGATTAAGTGGCATAGACTGTATCATAGTCCTTATAATCAGACAGAAAGCAGGGTTAGCCCAGGTCCCTATTTGCTAATGAAGCTAATAGCCCATTGCCTTCCTGGTACAATAGTGGTGGGGGAATTTTTAATACTATACCAGACACTTTTAATTTAATGTTAAGAATACACATAACCCTATTGCCCTTTCTTAAGTAAATACTTGTAGGTTTTTAAACATTACTTTCCTGAAGAGAGATTTGCATCAGACCCTCACTTTGCGCTATGTGGAAATACCAGGGTTCTTCCACTAAATCTAGAAAAAGTGAAAAAATTTCTTGATTTGACTTCTTTCAGTTCTGTCATGTCCCCTCTACAACATCCAGGATTTCATACGCCCCCACCCCACCCCACCCCCCACTGCACATATATCCTCTTCTGACAGGTCTTCACCTCCCCTCTCAAACTATTGAGAATCCCCAGTGCAGCAAATCTGAGCAGCAAAGCTGTTTGTAATGTTACAGCATGAGTCAGGATTCAATCCCCATGGTCCAAGATGGCTGAGATGTTGCTCTCTGAAATTTCAAGTGGGATTTTATGTGTTCTTTGTGATATCAGAGGAAAAAAAGGTATTTCCATCCGGGCCATCCATACTACCATGTACCTTTGCAGTATCTTCTTTTTTTTATTTTATCTTGCACTTTGCTAGAAAGTCCTATCTTCCTAATCTGATATGTATCAGGATGCAAACAAGGGGAGGAGCTACCTCACATGATTAAAGAAAGTAGGAAAGTTCGCTGAACAAAGTAGTAGGAGGCTTTCTCAACCCGGTTAATACCCTCTGGTTCAGCCTGATCAACCTGTGAGTAAAATTTTATCAAGTGCCCTAGTTTTCCCCACTCTTGATTATCTAGGAAACCCACATCTGAATTAAATATTCAGCTGGATAGTAAGGATCCTATGAAACAACCCATGAAACACCTTCAAATTCAGTATTGCTGAAAAAGCCAGCATAGTTACATAAATATTTGATAAAGGGGATTCAGTTATTGGTGCTGCAATAATTATACAAATTGTAATGGTAATCTTCACTATCAATAATACCTTTAGAGGAAATGGCATTCTATAATTCACTCACAGAGAATAATAATATTAACATACTGCTGACACTTGGCAAGCCAATATCTCCCAAGCTGGGCTCACTTGGTAATCAGGACAGCAAGGAACCTTAGCAAACACATATTTTTTTGGCTGCTGTTCAGTTACTGGAGTGTCAGAGAATATTTGGCATTTAATGCTATGCAAAGTATTGTTCCCGTTTGATTGTTGTATACTATATAAGCCTTGGAGCATGACGTGAAGTAATTTAACAACTGGAATAACAGGCATTTGGGACAAAACTAATTTCATAGGAAGGCTGATCACAGACACTCAGCTTGTTCATAAAAATGTTACCTTGTCATATAATACAAAGTTGAAGATCAAGTAATGGGGGAAAAAGAGCTGGTTGCGGGGAAACATTACTCAATTCTGATGGCGTGCAGTCCAATTTTCATGATAATGTTATCTTAGCTCTAAATAGCTAGATCTGCCTTGATCTTTACTTTTGTGTCTCTCCCAGCCTTTGAAAAGTAGGTGATTGAGTTAGTAAGTTTGTCACTGTTTTATGCTCTGTCACACGACGGCTCTTCACTTGTGCCTGGCCACCTGTCGAAAGTGCTGAAATATTCTCATTGGTGCATCAGATATGATACAAAGACATGGGGAAACACAAGTGAACAAGGCAGAGCTTGAGCCACTTCTGCTAATGGGAGTCTATTTTCATTTCCAACATAATTTATACAGGTATATTCTCAGGAGTCAGTCTCCCTGTTGTACTCACATTCCAAAGTCACCTCCCTTTAGTTTCTGTTGGGGAAGAGGAGGGTTTATCTTAGGATCCCCCAGATTCACCCACTATCCAGATGCTTTTCAGCATTATGCCTCCTCTCTGCTAACTGTGATGCTTGCCACTGTCAGTAACTGTTCAGCACTGATAGAACTGTGACAATGATAGAATCCTGTGCCTTCTCCTCAAAGTGGAGCACAGGACTGAGCATGGGAAAAAGTCATGCTTCTTTTCACTGTCTATCTTTTTTTTTTTTTTTAATTTCAAAGACCCACTTGGTGTTTTAGAATTCAGTGAATCCTTAGAGTGTAAGACCTTCAGATTCTTTCAGAATTATTCTCTAGACATACACAGTTCACTGTACCCATTCTAAACAGCCTAAGTGATGCCGACTCGTCTTTTCCCTGGATTACTCTAATAGCCTTTCTCTTGAAATTCCTACTTTTTCTGTTGCATCTCAACACTCAATGGTCCACCCAGCAGCCAACATGATCTTCAAAAACAAAAATCAAATATGTTCATCCCACCACCAAATGTAGAATAAAATAAATGCACATTTAAAATAAAAAAAACAGATGATATATAATATATAGATATATAATGCATCTCTCTCTCCCAGTGCAATGTACTCATGAAGAAACAGGAATTTGGACTGGTTTATTTATTTTTATAATCCTCAGTAACTAAATCCATTCCTAAAGTGTTGTAGAACTCGATATACATCTGTTGAATTCGTTAATTAATTATGGAGTAATTGACATCCTTAACATTATTCTACGACTTCACAGAAAGTTCTACATATTATTCTAAGGATTTGGTCTTGTCTCATGTCTTTCTTCCTAGTAATGCTTCTCCCCATTGTGAGATTAATTTAGTTTCAAAAGAAAACAAAACAAAAACAAACTAAAAACACACGGGGATCCCTCTGCAGGACAGTTCATTATGAGTTTTAGTAGTGTATGCTCCTTAGAAAACTGCACCATGGGTTTCCGATGAGCAGTTGAATCACACAAACACACTCATAAACACACTCAATCTCAGATATACAAACACACACCTGATGGAATAAATTTTAAACAACAGTTTAAACCTATAAAGAACAAACCTGTAAAAAGAGAAAACTCCTAACTGCCCTACAATTCGCAAAACCACCCTTCTATGAAGTATTTACTAATTTATGTTACCCTTATTGTGCTTACCTTGTTCAAAGGGGGAAATAGGCGCATAATATTTATGTGAAATTCATAATATTGGCTTCCAAGGAAGGATGTTTTTCTGAATGCCAGTTAGAAGATCAATGTTCTACTGTCCAACTCTCTCATGTTTTAAGGGAGGTACAGTGCTTAAATCATTGGAAAGAAATGATTCTTTGGACATTAATTTGGATAATCATGACCAGTTCTGGGAAGCACATTTAAAGGAGTCTTTTAATGAATTAGATCATATTCAAGACTTGTCCATGACTTGATCAGAATATTAAAATATATTTTTTTTCTGATTGAAATGTGATATATAGTCTTCTTGTTTTGACCCATGAGGGAAACCACTTTTCAAAGAGGGAAATAGGAACATAATATTTATGTGAAAATCATAGTATTGGGTTTTAGAAGTCTCTGTTTCCATATGCATTTAGATCATTTAAGTCAATATACCTTTGCCTGGTGCATCAAAAAAAGCTTCTGGTCTCTGGATCATGAACTTCATTTCCTATATTTATATTTTTTCCCTTTGAAAGAACCTTTCTGTGGTCCATTAATTCCACTTTTGACACCTTAAAATAAGACAAAAATAGTTAAGAATTTGGTTGCTCCTGCCTACTCATCAAGTCTTTCAGATGATTGATAGAAGGACAGAACTATTCATATCTGCCTGGCAGAAATCAGTTTGTGCTCCAAGAATCAGAGAAGACTGAAAGTCAGGAAGGGCTCTGTGATTCATGGCAGAGGTGGTAGGTGCTTGCATGAGTATAAAAAAGTGGAAAAATGTGCAGGCAGGTGGAGCAGGGAGAGACTATAAGAACTTTAAGAACCAACCACATAAAACAATATTAAACATATTTTAAGTCATCATGCATAAATCTCACTGCTAATATTACAAGACTTCTGCCAACCAAAATGTTATTCATTGTTCATTTGTAAGTTACGGAGGAAATATAATTAAATTATATAGCAGGACCCATGTCTGGATAGCAATAAGCATTTTCGTATATTGCTGATGTTTCCTATTAGCTTTTACAAAAACTGCATGGCAATCTAGTTCGACAGATGTGCTAACAAAGATGGATGTGACATTACATTCTGGGTTTTGTTGTAGTTGCTGTTTTGGATGACTATAAATGCAGTTCTATGTGGCTGATATCCTGAACTTTTACTTTTTAGTGCTTTAATGGATTTCATGGTAAGATAAGATAAGCCTAATTTTATGTAAGACTTTCACGCAGTTTGTCTCATCTTTTCTTTGTGAATACACCACGAAGAGATGCTAGTTGAAGCACACTCTTTATGACAATGGCACAAGACTAAGCAAAGTTGGGACTCGGCCAAAAAGGCCTGAGAAGGGGGCCTTTGAATCTGAGGCTGGATCACTGAGCAAGGCAGAATAGATTCCCCGGAAAGAGACTCTGTGATGGGGACTTGTATACACAAGGTTTACTGGGAAAAGCTCTTGGGGGGTTATACCTGTAAGAAAGTGATGGAAGCAGAATTGGACAGAGAGAGAAACTGACTTACAATGAAGTTGCGATTGAGGCCTCAGAAAATCCTACAGGAAACTCTGAAGCTGGACTGGCCCTTTACCATTGTTGAACATTGAGTCAAGGCAGCAGGGCCTTTGCTTGTCCTCAACAGCCAAGCACCACCTGTGACTGAGACAGTGCCCGGTAGGACCGACAGCTATGAGCTATCAGCAACCAATGTTTCCAGGAGATAGAGAATGGAAGCTTCTACTGTGAAGAGGCATCTGGGCAGAGCACCACAGTGTCTACCATACTCTGCTTCTGTCTGGAAAATTAGAGCCAAAAGAGTGAGTGAAATCAGAGGGCATATAGAAAAATGAATTTCAAATGTGGAGATAGAAACTTTTGAATGGACGATGAATGCCAGAGAGACCTTCAGCAGGGACAGTAAGTAGCCAAGGTTTTGGAATAAAGGAGATAGCACTGATGAAATTTTTGTCAGGGTGAAAGGAGGCGATTTACAAAGAGTGATGTCCTGATTACAAGACTTTAAAATATAAATTTCCTGAAGTTACTGTATTGGAACCATAGGGGATAGTGGTTTAAAGGCACAAAGGAGGGATTAAGAAAAAAAAAAGATGCATCATTCCTAAAACAATCAAAACTAATTTCATCTACAGTGATACCAAAAAGTTGAATTTTTTATTTTCTTCAGAAAAAAGTATCCCCATCTTAAAACTGCAGATGTTTAAAGGAGAAAGTAAAATGGATAGAGCTAAACTTTGATCAAGAAAGCAAAAAACCTAGAGCACCAAAGAAGCATTTTAGGCTTTATACCAAGGTGTCTTAAGAGTGGTAATACTGACATTGTAGACAAGATAATTTTTTGTTGCAGGGCTTTCCCGTGTATTATAGGATGTTTAGCAGTATCGTTGGCATCTACCTCATAGATGCCAGTAGCAGCCAACCCTCTCCCAAAGTCATAGCAACCAAAACTATCTCTAGGTATTGTCAAGTTTCCACTGGGGTGAGGAGATGTGTGTGCAAAAAGTTCCCAGTTGAGAATCACTGGTCTAAGTACTCTCACTCCCTTTCATTTCAGTTAGGGTGACTAACTACTCTGCCTTGCCCAGGGCTGAAGTGATTCTCTGCAAAGAATTTCAGTGCTAAAACCAAGAAAGTCCCAGGCAAACAGCTCAGATTGGTCACACTAACTAGCCTGTGTTGTATGTTGGACCTGAAGAAATACATTGTTATACCAACTTAAATAACATGCAGCAGAATTGCCTAGTAAGAATTTTCTTTTGCTCCTAAAATGAGCATCTGTTTTCTCCAGGATGGTGTTGGAGTGACAAGCTGCAAGTAAAAATAAATAAATAAATAAATAAAACAAAAAGTGAATTCAATGTAATTTTAGCAAATTGCAAATCCGGTAAAAGGTATTTCATTAAAACTTAACAATATGTAAAGATGGATATTATTTTTCAGTCGCAATGAAACCAGGAAATTCATCTAAGTAAAATGGTATTATATTGTAAAGGTCTTAATAGACAATGATTTTCACAAATAAGTCTACCATTCAAAATTCAAACACTTAAATAAAATTAAATGCCCAGCAATTTATAATTGACTTTCAGCAGAGGTTTCACAAAAGAATCACATATTTTTCCAGTCCATTCATTTATTTCCGTATGATAAAGAGGTTGAAGAGAAAATGATTTACTTAAGGGCACACAGTTAGCATTATGTTCTCAATATGTAGGCGTTCTAAATATAGTAATGCAAACTAATTGGAAATTTACTAGAGAGAGAAAAACTAGGTTAAATAGTGTTCCTTTTGCTGAAAATGCATTGTTTAATCATTAAATAAATAGTTGTTGAGATCTTACTGTTTGCTTGGGACACTGTTGAATGTTGTGGGGGGGAGTTCAATAATACTTTTGCTACAAGATAGCAAACTTGATGGGCACCAGTAAATCACTGATTGGAAAAAAGGAATTCAAAGATAATACAAACCTTTCCATAAATTCTTTGAAGACCCCTTGTCAGGGCAAGAATTGACGTATTCTCCTTTGTGTCCTGATTTCCAATAAAGTTATTGGCACATTGTGAGAGTTCAGCAAACATCAGCTGTAATGAACTGAAGTGAAATTGATGTATAACAACAGATTCAATTGAAAAAATATATATACACAGGTATATATGCATAATATGAAATTTTAAACCACTGCTCTTCTTCAGACACTGATCCAGGGAACATTGCATCTCTATTGGAAGGCGAATTTCCTTAATGTGCAGCACTGATGTGCAACACAATGGACAGGGGTTTAAGTTTGTCTAAGTTCTGACATTTATTCACTAAGTGAAGATAGTAACCCTCTTCACCATCTGCTTTCCATGTTTCATGCTTATAAAACCTACCAGTGGAAGTTTCTTTCCAGATTTAACGTTCGAGTAGAATCTGGTCACAACCTTATCCAGGCTCATTTGGTTTTATGATGAGAAATCAGTTGGAAACTTTCCAATGTCAGAACTTTCAAGAAAAAAACTTTAAGCTCCTTGTTTTGAGGATGTTGCAGATGCAAAAAATGCAGTCATCTCCATGTTTTCCCCAAATTCTCAGTACTATTCTGCAGATGGCACCATATGTTCTATTTTATAAACTCCATTTTATTTAGCTAAGGTGTTTTCGTTTAAATGCAAAGCACAGTGACTACTATTTGAGATCATAAAACAAATATAAAAGCAAGTTTTCGTATTCAAAAAATTAGAAAAAAGAATATATTGACATCTATATTTAAGAATACAGAAAGGAAAAGAATGGAAAGAAAACCATTACTCATTATTCATATCTCACACTGGATTTTTTTTTCTCTTCTTTAAGCATCCTCGTCCCTCTGTCAACCTCCGTTGAAGTGTCTATTCCTGTCAATTGTCTGTCACTGCTTAATGTCATCCTTAAAAAGACTAGCTAACTTTCTGAGTGACATTGTAACTTTAATCAATTTGCATTTCTGCCATAGTTGGAATTATTTTTGAAAACTTCTGCATCCTTCCTATGTTCTATGAGGCCTTAATTGCCTAGAATGTCATTTGATCTATAAACTTTCTGCAAGTGGTTTCATCTCAAAGAAGTCTGAGTGAGCATGATGAACATTTCTTTCATAAGACACTTTAAACAAGTTCTGAAATCATGACTGGTACATAGTATTATGAGATTTGGAGACGACCTATTGCTTGGTCTGTTGAATTATTTTTTAATATTTCTGACTTTTGGGAGATATAGCACAGAAACCTATGGTAGTTACTACATAGACTTTGAAATCAAATTGTTTTGAGATCACGGATTTCCCTTTCACCAATTCTGTAACTCCAGGTGCTTCACATCAACTCTGTTAACCTTGACTTCGACTTTGCAACACTGGAGATCAAAAATACATCACTGATAAGATTATTGTGATAATTAAGTATAACTATACTGCATGCTTCATAATTATAGTCACTCAATCAGTGCCCACTTTCCTTCCTTTGATGCCTGTCTCTGGGAAAGCTTTAAAAGATATCTGCTAGGTGCCCCAAACACAAAACCTGAGTAGAAGTCATAGATGTGGTGACAAAGAGTCCTGGCTATTGCTTACAAGGCCTGATTTAAAACATTCAGTTTATTGCTGCTATATAATATGCATCCTTGCCAGACTACATGTGCCATTCTTCATTCTCTGTCTCAGTCTTTCTGTCTGTTTTATTAATACTCCTTTTTCTCCCTTCTTTCCTTCCATCCTTCCTTCTTTTCTTCCTTTCTTGCTTACTTTCTTCCTTGCATGTGCTCCAGCAAATAGATGCAGGGAACTGACATAAAACTATGTATGAATTGGTATTTACATTTTACAGATGAAGAAACTGAAATACAGAGAGGTTTAGGAACTTATCCAAGTCTACCCATCTAGAAAGTGCCAGAGCTGAGCATGACAGCTCTGTCTGTTTTTTTCTATTGCACCTGCTGCTCTGTAGCAGCATTTCTTGGCCATCCTATTAGTGTCTCTGATGAAATGACACTAAACCTACCCTTTTGTTTCCCTCTTAGGGAAGAGCTGATTCCAGGCCTAATAGCAGCTATTAACATTCTCATACAAGGTCCTTTTAAAATGTAGGAATAGCTTTGAGATTAATTTCTTTTAAAGCAAACTTGAATTAGCTTTTCAGTTGATGCTGCGAAGAGGAAAATAGTCTTGCCCAAGGTCGATAAAGATTTGAAAAGTGAGGTTAATAAAGCAGAATTAGATGCAGTTTTAGTGGTGATATGTCATGTGCAAGCTCATAAAATAAATAGCAATTATCACATTAGAAAAACGAATGTCTTAGAATGGGAGCTGTTTGTGACAACTCCCTCTCTGTACCACTCTCCTCTGGCTTGCTCACTTCATGCCTCTGTTATTGACTAAATCAATGTACAACACTCCCCACTCTTGTGCTTAAGATGAAAGCTAACACATTCCATAAAAACTCAATAACTAGAGATAAAACCATGCTATGAAGAAAACACCCCTTTCTATATAATGTTTGCTAATACATTATTGGCTTAATGTATTAGCAAATATTGTCTTATACTTTTTGAATGAAATAAGGATTACTTGCTTACATATATGATATATATATAACATAATAAAAAATTCCCAATTAATGGTATCAGATATTATGTACAACATACTACATACTGAGTGCTTATTTTATGTTCCGTCTCTGAATTCTTGCAACAGTTCAACAAGGTAGTTATCATTATTGCTATTTTACAAATCAGAAATAGGAGTTTGGAGAGGTCTAATGACACATCAAGTTTCACAGTGCTGTAGAGTGACACTGAGAGAGTTTAAACTCAGTCTTGTAGGGATACTAGGTCTTAATCCTAAATGTATTTCACCTTCCTAGATTTCTCATATAAATGATATGATGGCCACTAACAATGGCAGACAGTCACATCTTTCCAAAGCCGGGAGACATTAGTTCTAAGTTCTTTAGTAGTCATATAAATACATATATCAATGTGGCTAAATTATCTTCATTTCTAAGTAATTTCAGTCAAGAGAAATATCTTGACTGCTTTTTGAGCCCTTTATAATAGACTTGTTTATTTGTTCCAAAGATCACGTGCTGTGGTAGCTTCAGGTCTGTAGCAGAATTATAATCCTCCAAGTAGGGCAGGACCCATAGCTCTTTCTCCATGGCATGCTTCAGTATCATAATGGCCACCACTAGACAACCCCAATGATTGTTGTCCCTAAGACAAATGCAAGCATTGTGGTGAATAATGTGACTCTAACAATATCTGAAGTACAAAACAATGTTACCTCACCAACCAATATAAAATGGCTTGCCAGTGCTCAGAGACAAGGTTGCCCAAGATGTATGCTTAACTGAATTGTTTCTACAGAGCAGTTGGTTTGGCAGCTAAGTAAAGGAGAAACAGTGAAAGGAAAGTCTGGCTGTCTGGCACTGTTGTAGAGGTTGCAGGTTCATACTCAGTTGTTGTTATCACAAGCTTTATGTCTACCTGGGGATATCTGGAGGCCATTGGTGCAGTCAGACCTGGAACCTAATCCATGAGCATTTCTGGAAAAGCACCCATCTTAGTGAAAGCAGAAGCATCTAGAGCAGGGGCTCTCAACATGCAGTTCCCAGACCAACAACTTCCACATTACCTGTGAACCTACTCAGGTTAGATTCTCAGACCCCATTCAAGACCAACAGAATCAGAAACCCCGGAAACTGGGCCTGGAAATCTATGTTTTAACAAGTCTTCTAGGTGATTCTGATGCACACTAAATTTTAAGAGCCAGATTTTAGTACAACGCTTCTCAAATATGAATGCATTTTTAAATCATTTGGGGAAGTTTGAAACTAATCATAATTGAATAAAAATATCTGGAGGTAGAGCCTAAGAATTTGTTCTATGTTTTGTTTGCTTTTTTTTTTTTTTTTTTTTGCTTGTTTGTCTAATAGATAAGTTTAATAACTATCTAGAATGTAAAAGTTAAGGGTGATAGCTCTGGAATTCCATAGATTTCTATTCAAGTCTAAATCATACCTTATCTCAGAGACTTTAACTCTGAACTTCTTTCAGCCACCATGTTATCTTTGTAAAATGAGATTAAAATACCAAAGATATTTTATCCTATGTTATGTGTCAGACATGGAATGATTGTTTTGCTTGCCTATCCCACCTTCGTAAGGGAGGTGTTAACCTTTTTTGCAGCTGAGGATACTGAGGCCCAGATAAGTAATTTTCTAAAGGTCACTGGGTGAGCAATTGGTGGAACCAAGATCTGAACACTGGCTTCTCAAACTTGAAACCCATTCTGAGCTACTATTTGGCAACAATCTGAAATCACAGAACAGGTTTCCCAATGCACTGGTTCTTTTCTTCCCTCCCAACATTTTAGGGCACATTTCTCATCCTCTTTCTTGCATGTTCTTTAGAAGAATAATGTTGAGCTGATGGATATTTTTTGTAACTCTGCTTTGTAGGGGCTAATCACCTAATTTCATTTCCAAAAAGAGAGAGATAAAGAGAAGGAGAGAGAGACAGATTCTTTTAACTTTAGGGAGAAAGAAGAGAGGAGAAGAAAGATTGTGATTTCATGGAAGATTTTAAAGTTTCTGGAGTTCAAGTGTAAGTGAAATAAAAAAAAAAAAGCTCTGATAGTATTCCATTCATTATATACTGCCCTATAATCTTTTACAGATTGTTTCCCTCCCCTACCAAACCCTTTTTTTTTTTTTTCATTATAGGATACAATCATTATAATTTACAGCTAGGAAACAGCTTTGATATGAACAGTAAAACTTGTCTCTTTTTGGTAACATTTTTAACTAAGCAATTGACAGCAGCGATAGCAACACAGGGAACAGGATGGCATTTCTATCCTTGTACTGCTACAAACATATTTTACCAATAAGCTACAGATGGCTTTTAGTACTGTCACTGAAAGGTTAGGCCTGTGCTCAATAGAATTAGTTTGTAAGTCTGATATGAAAGAGCACTATAAGAAAATAGAATAAAAATACTTTAACCTAGAAAAGAAAAAAAAATTGAGTGTTTTCAATGTGTCTCACACTCTTCTAGGCACCTGCCATGTATCATGTTATCTGATCTCCTTGAAACACTCTGAAGAATAGCTGTTATTATTCCCATTCTAAAGAACATTAAATAATTTCCCCAAGGTCATTCAGTAAGTGACAGAGGTAGAAGTTAAACCCAGGCACTTTGCTTTCAGATACTGGGCTCTTATCCTCTCTTGCTGAATATATTTTTCTAGCGGACTCTGTGTTGCTCCTAATATTTTCATTCATTTAATTAACTACCGTTTTTAATGTCTGTCCTGTGTTAGAGACTGCTGAAGGTGCTGGGATTACAAGGAAAATTAATGGTCACCCACATCTTGAAGGAACTCATGACGCTCTATTTAATATACTGAAATTATTCCTTCCCACAATACTGCATATAAACTAAGTTAGAGTTGATGCTGAATGTGTTTGTTCAGTGGATAAATGTATGATTGGATACATGAAATAATAAGCAAGCCAACCTGAGAGCGATGACCATATAAACGTATGCTACTGACTCATATGCCAATAAATGTTTTCAGCACAGACTCTTATTTGTCTCCCCAAATCCATTTCTTTCCCTTTTCTTTATAAAGAAACCTCTGATCTTTCTACAGTCTAGTGGAAACAAGAAATTTAAATCACATCTTTGACTCTCCAATGTCGTGAGGTGCTACGGTTTGAACGTATGTGTCCCTCAACAATCTATTTGTTGAAATATAACCCCTAAGGTGATGGTATTAAGAGCTGGGGCCCTTGGGAGGTGATTAGATCTCGAGGGCTCCACTTCCATGAATAGGATTAGTGCTCTTATAAAAGAGGTTGGAGGAAGTGCCCTAGTCTCCTTTCTCCTTTTGCCTTTCCATCTCTTCTGCCATATGAGGACATAGCAATAAGGCGTCATCTTGGAAGCAGAGACTGAGTCTTCATCAGACACCAAATCAACCTGAGCCTTAATCCTGGACTTTCTAGCCCCTTGAACTAGGAACAATAAATTTATGTTGCTTATAAATTTCCCAGTTTAATATATTTTGTTTTAGCAGAAAGAACAGACTAAGACATGAAGTATGGCCATCAACTACAAGAACCTTCAGTTAAATTAGTGAGAAATGCGGTTTTATGTGCAATTTTAAAACATTGTCCTGTAGAGAGATAGCCCACTTTTCTTTCTCTTTTTGTCTTTAGTGATTTCTGGAATGCAGATATGATGGCTGGAGCTCAAGGGGCCATGTTAGACTGTGAGGTGACACATCAAGAATTGTTAGGCTTCATCCTGGAAGGACAGAAGTCTGATGTTCATAAAGCTCCCTAATCTCTTTTATGTGAGAGGTGAACAAAATTTCTATTTTGTTCAAGCTATAGGTATTTGTATTTTTTTCTGTCACACGCAGTTAACCTTAGTGTTCAGATATAAATATGTATAAGGTGTTATAGAAAGGTTAGAAAGCATCTAACTTAAAAGATGCTGGTAAATAGGAAAAATTCCCAACAGGTAGGAGCAGATTCCCAAGAGGTAGTTTTCCAGTTTCCAAGGCAAGGAAATGTATTCAGGAAGCAAGTCATATTTCTAGGATTTAGAGGCTATGTATATCTCCAGGCCACTCTCTACTGATGATTTTTGATGCATAACATCCATTCAAAATGTATTCATTAAATATTTACTGAGCAACCAATACAGCAGACACCAATTCTATGCTCAATAGAAACTCACTGTTCTTCACAAACTGGACCAGTCTACCTCTCTAGACTCACTTTGTGCTACTGAGCCAACTTGCACTGTGTAAGTATTTAATGTGTCAAAACAGTAATTTTTTTCTTTTCAATTTTTTTATTATTTAAATTGGAACATGTTGATTATACATATTTATGGAGCATAGAGTTATATTTCAATACATATATACAATTCATAGTGATCAAATCAGTGTAGTTACCAAATTCAACACAAAAATTTATTGTTTCTTTGTGATGAGAACTAAGCTCCTCTCTTCTAGCCATTTGATAACATATAATAAATTTTATTAATTATAGATACCTAGCACTACTGTCAACCAGTATAACTTATTTTTTTATCTAACTGTAATTTCTTATTCTTTTTTAGTATATGTGCTGCCGAAGCGAGCACTGTAATTTCTTATTCTTTAACCAATCTCTCACTATCCCCCCTCCCTCTCCCTTTTCCAGCATCTAGTAGCCACAGTTCTGCTCTCTACTATTAAAAGTTCAACTTATTATATGTTTTATTTTATTTTATTTTTAGCTCTCACATATGAGTGAGAAGATGTGGTATTTCTTTCTCTGCCTGGCTTATTTCACTTAACATAATTTTCTCTAAGCCTATCCATGTCTCTGAGAATGGCAGAATTTCATTCTTTTTTATGGCTGAGTAGTACTCCATGATGTATATATATGACATTTTCCATATCCAGTCATCCATTGATGGACATTTAGGTTGGTTCCAAATCTTGGCTATTGTGAATAGAGCTGTGATAAACATGGTAGAACAGGCATCCTTTCTCCATGTTGATTTTCTTTCCTTTGGATATATACCCCACAGTGGGATGTCTGGATTGTGTGATAGTTCTATCTGTAATTGTCTGAGAAACCTCTATATTATTTTCCATAATAGCTGTCCCAATTTACATTCCCACCAGCAATGTTCTAGGGTTCCCCTTTCTCTACATCCTTACCAGCATTTATTTTATTTTTGATAATAGCCAGTCCAACTGGGGTGAGATGATATCTCATTGTGGTTTCAATTTTCATTTCTCTGATGATTAGCAATGTTGAACATTTTTTCATGGACCTGTTGGCTGTTTGTATGCCTTCTTTTGAGAAATGTCTATTTAGCTATTTTTACCATTGTTTAATTGGGTTATTTGGTTTTTTACTCTTAAGTTGTTTGAATTTCTCATGTATTGTGGATATTAATCTCTTGTCAGATGCATAGTTTGCAAACATTTTTTCTCATCCTTCTGATTGTCTCCAATGTTTCCATGTTGATTTTCTGTCTAAATGATCAGTTCAATGCGAAAACAGTGGTGTTGAATTCCCCAACTATTACTGTGTTAGATTCTATCTCTTCCCTTAGATCCAATATTTGTTTTATATATCTGGGTGCTTCAATGTTGGGGAATATATATTTATGGTTGTCATATCCTATTGCTGAATTGATTCTTTTATCATTATATAATGTCTTTCTTCATCTATTTTTATTGTTTTTTGTTAAAAGTCTGTTTTGTCCAATATAAGTATAGCTATTTCTACTTGTTTTTGTTTTCCATTTGCATGGAATATCTTTTTCCCTCCCTTCACTATTAATCTGTGTGTATCTTTACAGGTGAAGTGATTTCTTGTTCACAGCACATAGTTGCATCTAGTTTTTCAATCCATTCAGCCAGTCTACTATATATTTTAAATAGGAAATCTAATTCACTTATGTTCAAAGTTGTTATTGAAAAGTATTGCTTTACTCTTGACATTTTATTGATTTTTTATGGTTGTTTCCTATATCTTTTGTTACTTTCTTTCTGCTTTATTGATATTCTTTGCAGTTTGGTGGTTTGTTGTAGTAATAAGATGTCATTTCTCTTTCTCATTCGTATATCTGCTCTTCAGTTAGTTTTATTCTCTTGAATGTTATTATGATGCTAGTTATCATTTTTGTTTGTTTGTTTTCAGATTTAGAACTCCCTTAAGGACCTCTTGTAGGGCTGGTCTCATGGAGTTGAATTCTTAGAGTTTTTGTTCATCTTGGAAAGACACTATTTCATTATTTCTGAATGATAACTTTATTGGGTGTACTATTCTTGGCAGGTAGTTTTGTTTTGTTTTTTGGGGTTTTTTTGCCCTCCCCAGCACTTTGGCTATATTATTCCACTCTCTCCTGCCCTGTGAGGTTTCTGGTGAAAAATATGCCATTAGTATGATGGGGATTCCTTTATAGGTATTACACCATTTTTCTCTTGCTGTTTTTATTTCTCTTTGTCTTTGACTTTTGACAATTTGACTGTAATGCGTATCAGAGAGGACCTTTTTGGGGAGCATTGAAACTCCTGGATCTGATAGCATGTATCTCATCCTATATTCGAGAAGCTTTTAGCTATTATTTTGTTTTAAAAAGGTTTTTAATGCCTTTTTCTTCCTCTTTCACTTTCAGAACATCCATAATGCAAATTTTTGTATGCTTAAAGTTGGCCCATAGATCTCATAGGCTTTCTTCATTTTTAAAAAAATAATTCTTTTTTTTCTCTCTGATTTGGTAGTTTCAAAACACCTGCTTCAAGTTTTGAAATTCTTCTTGATATACCTGTTGCTTAAGCTGTCATTTGTTTTTGTTTGTTCATTTGTTTTGTTTTTGTTTTTTTGTTGTCATTTGTTGTTTTTTCATTGAATGAATTCTTCAGTTCCAAAGATTTCTGTTTGGTTCTTTTCTATGATATCTATATCTTTTTTGAATTTCTCCTTCAGATTCTAAATTGTTTTTCTCATTTTGTTTGGTTGGGTATCAGTGTTTTTCCATATCTCATTGAGTTTCCTTAAGATTATTTGGAATTCTTTTTAACGCATTTCATAAGATTACTTTTCTTTGGGTCTTGTGCTGAGGGATTATTGTACTCCTTTGGGGCTGTCATGTTTTCTTTCTTTCTTTCTTTTTTTCCATTTTTCTTTTACCCCATTGTTGATCTCTTAGCATCTGGTGGACCAGTCACTTTTTCAGCTATTCTGTAGTAGATTTTGAAGGCAGAAACTCTTTTCTCTAGATGTGTTCTATAGTAATTGTCAGGTAGGGTGTTTTAGGTCTGGTAATAGGTAAGCACAGTAAGTGCAGTCATTGTGTGATTTTTTTTTTTGACTATTTAACATCAAAGTTGTCTATGAATGCCTCCATAGACTAGGCATTAGCAGGCTGAGCAGCTTCTTCCTGGAGTAAGCAACACTAGGCTGAGTGGCAGGGGCCATGGACAGGGTCTTGAGCTCTTGGGAGAGGTATTAGGGTGCTCTGCACCATTTCAGCTTATAAATGGACATTCCTGAGTGGAATTGCTGAAATTGAGATTAGAATTTTGGACTTTGGGGGAGATAATGAGGTACTCAGTAGCTCCTCAGCTAAAGTGGGCCATTCTGGGAGTTCATTTGGGCTTCAGGCTATATCCTATGCCCCTAAAGGAGGTGCTGGGGCACTCTTCAGCTCCTCAGCTGAAGTGGGTGACACTGGGTGAGGTTGGTGGGGGTGCAGGCAGGACCTTGTGCCCCCAAGAGAGATGCTAGGCTCCTCTATTGTTTTTCAGCTGGGTTTGGCTTCTCTGGGTAAAGTCACTGGGGTCATGGGTGGGGCCCTGCACCCTCAAGAGAGACACTGGTTTGCTTTGAAACATCCCTGTTGGAGTGGGTCACTCTGAGAAAACTTGTTGCAGTTGTAGGCAGGACCCACTGTTAGAATGGGCAATTCTGGTCAACTATGATCATAAGCGAGACTGTGTATCTCAAGAGAAATGCTAGGTTTCTCTGCAGCTCCCCAGCTGGAGCAGATAACCCTGGGCAGGTTCACTGGAGCTGCAAATGGGGCTTTGTGCCCTTGAGAGAGGCCTGTAGGAACTCCACAATTTCCCATTCCAGTTTCATGGCTCAGGGCAGGTTTGCTGGAGCCAGCAGGTTATCAGTGCCCCTGTGAGAAGTGCATGGTGCTCCACTGAAGAGAGGAAGGCAACCAGCAGTGACAGAAGGCCTGTTTGCAAGTTATCTGGCTCTGGAAAGTGCACACACTAGTTCCCTCTCTCCTGGGGGTAGCCTCTGCATAGTGCTGGACTGCCTTTTCACAAGGTGCAGAGTGCTGCATGGGTTTGATTGCCAGAGTTCTGGTGGGATGAGGAGATATTGGACCCTGGGGAAAAAGGCATTTAGGTATTGGCTCCAATCCCCAAATGGTGAAGTGCTGCAGCAGCCCAGAACCTAGGCAGGGGATGGGAGTTTATATGTCCTCCCTGGATTAACGCAGTCACGTAGGTTCCCAACTTCCCACATTGAGCTCACTACCTGGAAGGACCGTGCAGCTCCCTTGCAGCTTGGATTGCAGGCATCTGTAGCACAACTCTCTCTTACCTTTTTCCTGAGGGCAGAAGTTTCCCTTGGTTCCCTGTTGCTCCTGGTTGAGTGATGGGTTAGTGGATGCCAGAAATTTTCTTCCCTTCTATGTGGTTATTCTGAGTTTGTGCACTTTCTAACATTTCTGTTGCTCCTTGTATGTGCTCCAGCACTCTCCTTTAGTTACTTTCATCTAAATATGGATATGTATTTGTTGTTTTGCTTTTCTTTGTGGGAGATATGAGTGGTAGAGTCTTCTAGTCAGCCATCTGGTTCTGACCCCCTCAGGAGAGTGATTTCTAACACACCATGACCTATCTGACTTCCATACTGTAACAGTTGTCCAGAATTCTCTTTTCCAGATGTAGTTTTTTCCAAAACTCTGTGCATTTTTCTTTTATTCTTCCTCTTATCCTTCCCTTCCCTTATCTTCCCAGACAATACAAGAGAAAGAAATGTAAGTGCCTGTGCCAGGTCAGTGGCAGCTGTGTAAGAAAGAACAGGATGTCAGAGTCCAAGCAGGTAGAGGACAGCACACAAACTAAGCCTGGAATATCTTGTGCCAAAAAGTAAGGAAATACTAACAGATGATGAGGCATTTCAAAAGGACACAGAAGCCTTATTTGAAAGGGTGTCATTGGGCAAACTTGAAAATTAAAATAGGTGAGAAGAATTTCTGAAAGTAACCTGCAGAAAGTGTGGAAACAGTTAAATCATCAAGATGACAGAATAGACAATTCCCAGCATCACTCCCTCTCATAAGCAATCAATTTAAAACTATTAGAAAGAAAGACTGCCAACCTGGAAGAACTGAAGCTGGGGGAAGAGGAAGAGAGACCTGCATAGTTTGTGAAGGTGTAAGAGGCCATGGTGACAGAGAGGAGAGACAACTCCAATTGTTCTAGGTCCTGGCCACTTCTGAGCCTCCCTGGAACGACAAGGGGGCACAGTCTGCAGGAAATTGTCCCAAGCCAGAATTTTCTCACAGCCTAAACATGGAAGTGATTAATAATTGAACAATTAAAATCTGTTCCACACTATAAGCCTTTCGTAGAGAATCAGCAGCAAATCAGCAATTTAGCTCAAGCACAGAGCTCAAGTTCTTGTTCCCACAGGAAGTTCCCCAACTTCGGAATTAGAAACAGTACAGCACATTAGTTCCAGTGTATAGTCTAGGTGATGGTGGTAGCTATTAACCATCCACAGAACAACAACAACTAAAAAAAAAAAAAAAAAAAAAAAAAAAAAAAAAAAAAAAAGACCAGAAAGAAACTCTTATATTAACCAGGAAAGATCTATCACCATCAAGGAACACCTATAAAACCTAGAGGACATAGCAGTCTTCTCAAATGCCCAGGCATCAATGTAAAGAAACAAAGATTGAGAAAGAGCAGAGAAATATGTCACCCCAGAGGAAACCAGCAAAGCACCAGCAGTGGACCCAAAGGAAAAGCAGATCTATGAAATGTCTGACAGAAAGTTCAGAATAACCCTCTTAAAGATGTTCAGGGAGTCACAAGAAAATAAAGATACAAATGGGATTATATCAAACTAAAAAGCTTCTGCACAGCAAAACAAACAATTAAAAAGAGTTAAAAGACAACCAACAGAGTGGGAGAAAATATTTGCAAAATATACATCTGACAAAGGATTAATATCCAGAATATATAAGGAACTCAAACAACTTTACAAGAAGAAAACAAGCAACCCAATTAAAAAATGGGCAAAAGAGCTAAGTAGGCATTTCTCTAAGGAGGATATACAAATGGCCAACAGACATATGAAAAAATGCTCAACATCACTCAGCATCCGGGAAATGCAAATCAAAACCACACTGAGATACCATCTAACCCCAGTTAGGATGGCTAAAATCCAAAAGACTCTGAACGGTAAATGCTGGCGAGGTTGCAGAGAAAAAGGAACTCTCATACATTGTTGGTGGGACTGCAAAATGGTGCAGCCTCTATGGAAAATGGTATGGAGGTTCCTCAAACAATTGCAGATAGATCTACCATACGACCCAGCTATCCCACTGTTGGGAATATACCCAGAGGAATGGAAATCATCAAGTCGAAGGTATACCTGTTTCCCAATGTTTATCGCAGCACTCTTTACAATAGCCAAGAGTTGGAACCAGCCCAAATGCCCATCATCAGATGAGTGGATACGGAAAATGTGGTACATCTACACAATGGAATACTACTCAGCTATAAAAACAAATGAAATACTGCCATTTGCAACAACATGGGTGGACCTTGAGAGAATTATATTAAGTGAAACAAGTCAGGCACAGAAAGAGAAATACCACATGTTCTCACTGATTGGTGGGAGCTAAAAATTAATATATAAATTCACACACACACACACACAAAAAAAAAAAAAAACTGGGGGGGGAAGAAGATATAACAACCACAATTATTTGAAGTTGATACGACAAGCAAACAGAAAGGACATTGTTGGAGGGGAGGGGGGGAGGGAGAAGGGAGGGAGGTTTTGGTGATGGGGAGCAATAATCAGCCACAATGTATATCGAGAAAATAAAATTTAAAAAAAAATAAATAAAAAGTAAAATAAAATTCTAAACAATGTTAAAAAAAAATTAAATGATATTTTGAAAACAATTTAAGAGCTGAATGAGAAACATAAAAAAGGAATAGAATCAATTATAAAAATAACAGAAATCCTGCAAATAAACAATACAATGCATGAATTGAAAAACAAGAAAAAAAATTCTAACAGCAGACTTAATCAGAGGAAAGAGTCAGTGAGCTGAAAGATAGAACATATGAAATTATTCAATCAGAGGAGTGGAAACAAAAAAGAATAGGAAAAAATGAAACAGAAAGATAGCAAATATGGGAGTCCCTCAAGCAAAGCAATCTCTATATAATTGGCATTCCCAAAGGAGAAGAAAAAGGAAGAAATCTATATAACATATTCAAGAAAATAATGATTTAAAATTTCTCAATTATGGTGGAAGATGACAGCATCCATGCAAGGAAGCACAGAGATCAGCAATCAAATTCAATCCAAATGGGATTACCCCAAGACACATAATCAAATTATCAAAAACCAAAGGCACAGAAAGAATAAAGAAAGCAGCAAGAGAAAAGAAACACATAACATTCAGTGGAGCCCAAATATGTCTCTCAGTGGATTTCTCAGTAGAAAACTACAGGCCAGAAAAGAATGTGATGATATATTCAGAGTGCAGAAGGAAAAAGACTGTCAGCCAAGAATTCTGTATCCAGCAAAAGTAACCTTCAAATTGAAGAAGAAATAAAGTCTTTCCCAGACAAACAATGCTAATGGAATTTATTAACAGTAGACCTGCCTTAGAAGAAATGCCAAAGGGAGTTCTTCAGTCTGAAAGAACACAACACTAAAAAGTAGCAAGAAAACATTTGAAAGCACATAACTCATTAGTAAAGTAAGTACACAGACAACCTCAGGATACACTAGGGTAGGGAAGGTGGTGAATAAACCACTTATATCCTTAGTATGAAGTTGAAGGACAAACCTAACAAGACAATGACATATAAGACAATGATATAAGAGACGGGCAATATTAAGAGATATATTTGGGAACAACAAAATATCCAGCAGTTGGGGGAAATGATGTCAAAGCATAGAGTTTTCATTGTTTTTTTTCCTTAGATATCAAAGTTAAATTGTTATTAGTCTAAAATAATTTGCTATAACTATAATATGTGTTTTGCAAGCTTCTTGGTAGCCATAGCACAGAAACTTAGGAGACATACTAAATATACAGTTAGAAATCAAACTATTCTGCTAGAGAAAAACACTAAATGACAAATGAAGACAGTAAGACCAAAAGAAAATGGAAGAAAAGGTCTTTAAAATAATCAGGGGAAAAACAACAAAATGGCAGTAATAAGTCTCTATACATAGATAATAACCCTAAATGTAAATGGGTTAAATGCCCTAATTAAAAAACAAAGTGGCTGAATGGGTTATAAAACAAAACCCAATGATTTTCTGTCTACAAGAAACTCAACCTATGAAGACATATACCAACTGAAAGAGAGGGAATGAAAAAGAAACATGTGTTATGTAAATGGAAGCTGAAAAAAGAAAGAGCAGGAGTAATACTTATTTCAGATAAAATAGACTTCAAGCCAAGGTAAGTAAAAAAAAAAAAAAAAGAGAGATAAGGAAGGTCATAATATAATGATAAAGGGATAAATTCAACATAGGGAATATAACTTTTCTAAATATATGCACACCGAACTCCAGAGCACCCAATTGTATAAAGGAATTACCATTAGACTTAACACCATAGACTCCAACACAATAATAGTTGGGGACTTTAATCCTCCACTTTCAGCAAAGTACAGATCATCCAGACAGTAATTATTCATAAAACATCAGAATTAATTATTGCTATATGTTGACTGAATCTAATGAACATATATAGAACATTTCATCCAACAGCTACGGAATATCCATTCTTTTCAGTGGCACATGGAACATTCTCAAGAATAGACTATACCTTAGAACACAAAACAAATATCAACAATTTTTTTTAAAAATTGAAATTATATCAACCACCTTGTCCAACCACAATGGAATAAAACTAGAAATAAACAACAAAAGAGATACTAGAAACCATACAAATATATGGAAATTACACAATATGCTCCTAAACAATGAATGGATGAAAGAAGAAATCAAAAAGGAAATTACAAAATTCCTGGAGATGAATGAAAATGAAAACACAACAAATCAGAACTTATGGGATATAAAGCTGTTCTAAGAGGGAAGTTTATAATAATAAGTGCTTATATTAAAAAAGAAGAAAAACATCAAATAAACTGCCTAGAATTATACCTCAAGAAACTAGAAAACAAGAACAAACCAAATCCAAAATCAGTAGAAGGAGAGAAATAGCAAAGATCACACCAGAAATAAATGAATTAGAGATTAAAAAAAAAAATACAAAATATCAAGGAAACAAAGAGTTGGCTTTTTGAAAAGATAAATTATAAAAGATAAATTAAAGAAATTGTTAGCTAGACTAACAAAGAAAAAAGAGAGAAGACTCAAATAAAATCAGAAATGCAAAAAGGTATATTACAACTGATACCACAGAAATACAAAAGATTATGAGACTACTATGAACAACTATATGTGAACAAACTAGAAAACCTAGATGACATGGATAAATTCTTGGAAATATACAACTTACCAAGGCTGAACCACTAGAAAACCTAAGTAGACCAATAATGAGTAATTAGATTGAAGCAGTATTAAAAAGTCTTCCAACAACAAAACCCAGGACCAGATGACTTCACTGCAGAATTCTACCAAACATTTAAAGAACTAACACCAATTCTTTTCAAACTCTTCCAAAAAATTGAAAAGGAAGGAAAACTTCCAAACTAATTCTATGAGGCTCTCATTACTCTCATACCAAAACTGGAAAAAGACACACTCAAAAAAGGAAAACTACAAACCAATGTCTCTAATGAACACAGAAACAAGGATACTCAGCAAAATACTAGCAAGTAGAATCCAACAACACGTTAAAAAGATCATACATCATGATCAAATGTTATTCAACCAAGGCAAGGAATGGTTCAATATATGCAAAACTGTAAAGGTGATATATCACATCAACAGAATGAAGGAAAAGCAATAATGTTCATTTCAGTAGAAGCAGAAAAAGCATTTGATAAAATCCAACACCCTTAATGTTAAAATAACTCAACAAATCACGTATAGGAGTAATGTGCCTCAACACAGTAATGTCCCTATATGACAAATACGTGGCTAATATCAATAATTGCTAGAACTAATAAATTCATTCCATATAATGACAGGATACAAAATCAACACACCAAAATCAATAGCCTTCCTATAAACCAATAACACAATAGCCAAAGAAGAAATCAAGAAAATAATAACCATTCACAAGAGCTACCCCAAAAATGAAATACATAGGAGTAAATTTGACAAAGGAGGTGAAAGACTTCTACAATGAAAACTATAAAATGCTAGTGAAAAAAACTGAAGAGGACACAATAAATGGAAAAATATCCTATGTTCATGGGTTGGAAGAATTAACATTATTAAAATGTCCATATTACCCAAAGCTATCTACACATTCAACAGAATCCCTGTCAAAATACTGATGACATTCTTCACAAAAATAAAAAAGAAATGATCTTAAAATTTGTAGAGAACCACAGAAGATCCCATTTATCTAAAGCAATCTTGAACAAACAGAATGAAGTTGGAGGCATTACACTTCCTGACTTCACAGTATACTATAAAGCCATAGTAACCCAAACAGCATGGAATAAAAACAGTCAAAGATAAACCATAGTAACCAAAGCAACAGGGATAAAAATAGTCAAGCTGACCAATTGAATAGAATAGAGAGCCATGAAATAAACCCACACATTTACAGCCAACTGATTTTTGACAAAGGTGCCAAACATATACAATGGGAAAAGGACAGCCTTTTCAATAAATGGTGCTGGGAAAATTGGACATCCACAAGCAGAAAATTAGAACTAGACCCCATCTCTTACCATACACAAAAACCAACTCAAAATGTACCAAAGACCTAAACTTAATTATGAGAAAACAGGAGAACCACTACACAAAATGGGAGTGGGCAGAGCTTTTTTGGAGCAAGACTGCAAAATATAGGTAACTAAAGCAAAAATACACAAACAGGAATAAATCGAACTAAAAAGCTTTTGCACAGCAAGGGACACTATCAACAAAGTGAAGAGACAATATACATAATGGGATAAAGTGTTTGTAAACCACACATCAGTCAAGGAGCTGATATCCAGAATATACAAGGAAATCAAACAACTCAGCAGCAAAAAAACAACCCAATTAAAAAATGGGCAAATGACCTGAATAGACATTTCTCAAAAGAAGACATATTAATGGGCAATTGGCACATAAAAAAAATGTTTAACATCACTAAGTCATCAGGGAAATGAATATTAAAACTGCATTGATATATCATCTCACCCCAGTTAAAATGGCTATTGTTAATGAGACAGAAAATAACAAATGTTGACAAAGATGCAGAAAAATTCTCTCCTATTTTGTTAATGGGAATGCAAATTGGTACAGCCATTGTGGAAAACAGCATGGAGGTTTGGTCTAAGAACTAAAAACAGATCTACCTTATGACTCAGCAATCCCACTACTAGGTATATACCCAAAGGAAATGAAATTAATATATCAAAAAGACACCTGAACTCCATGTTTACACAATGATATTCACAATAGCCAAGAGATGGAATCAACCTAAATGCCCATCAATGGATGAATGAATAAATAAACTGTGTTATATATACACAATGGAATTCTATGCAGCTATAAGAGGAAATGACATCCTATTGTTTGCAGTAATATGGATGGAACTGGAAATCATCATGTTAAGTGAAGCAAGTCAGGCACAGAAAAACAAATACTGCATAATATCACACATATGTGGAATCTAAAAGAAAAATAAATGTTTCTCATAGAAGTTGAGAGGAGAATAATGGTTACAGAGGGAGGGGGAGAGGAGAAGGGAAAGTGGTGGACTAACAGGCACAAAACTATGCTATTGACCGTAAATGGATCAATGAGCAGTATATGCATGTATTGAAACAACACACTGTACCCACAAATATGTACAAGTGAATGTTAAAATATTCTGAATAAAAAGATAGTTAATGATAATAACGAATTTTTATATTGAATGAGAAATATGAAATGGCATGTCCTTATGTCATTTGAAAGGTATGGCTCATTAGAAAGTTTTCTTAGAATTGGACTATATGTATAGTTTCAGGATAACTCCCCACAAAATGCTTACTAAGTGTCAACAGAAAATTAAGTATATTTCAATGGAGAAGTTTGCTAGACACTGTCTTTACCAAGTGAGCCTCGTTGACATCCAAGATATAAGACAAAAAGAAACTGGATGTTATATGATAAGATGCAATGAGAAGAATGCAGTACCATGTTTGTAGTTCTGGAGCCACAGATACATCACCTGAATCTAATCGTAGGAAATTATCCGACAAACCCAAATTGTAGGACATTCTCAAGAGTAACTGCCTTGTAATCTTCAAAAATAGTAACACCATAAAAAGGTAAGGTTAAGACTGAAGAACAGTTTTAGGCTAAAGAAGAATAAAGACACATGAGAATTAAATTCTAGACTGATCCCCTGTGCTATAAAGGATAACTTTGAATCTATTAGCAAAACTTGAATCAAATCTGAGAATTCAATGGTACTAATGTATCAATATTAACTTTCTGATTTAGATGATCAGCTGTGGTTATGTTGGAAAATGCACTTATTGTAGAAAATGCATAGCAAGGTGTTGGAGGGTGATGGGATATCACGTCAGATACTTGAACGTATTTTTAAGGAAAATAAGAAAAAAATTCACAAAATGTACTAATAATTTTTCTGTAAGTTTGAAATTGTTTAAAATAAATTATCTAAATAAAATGTAAAGTGGTTGCAGGTATCCTGTGTTCTTCTATGTTTTTTTTTTTTTAATTTTCATCTGCTCCTGAAGCTGACCTTCCTCCTGCCTCAACTAGAGAATAGCATGTTAATTAAAAGCACAATATCTAAACTTAAGCTGATATGGGTTTTAAGCTAAAATCCAATAGCTATTTTGTTTTTTATGAAACTCGTGGCAAATTGTTTATATCCTTGTGCCCAGTAACCTCTGTAAAAAAGGAAAAAAAATAGTGTGTCTCTTTTTGGTTATTGTTAGAATTAAATTAGCTATAGCTTGCCAGAAGACTCACACAGTGTCTGGACCATAGTATGCACTGAACATGATATACCTTAACTCCTTTAATTGACCTCTCCTGTATCCATATGTACTTCAGTATCTTCAGCCATCTCACTGTTGTCACGTGACCCATGACCAGCAAGGCACCCTGTGGAAATAAAATATCATTCAGGCTTCTCTGGTATAACTCCTTTCATCTACTTCAAGCTTTGAAGTTTCAGAATCCCTGATAGAAAAAAGAATGGCAGGCCAGCCCATAACCAGAGTGCCTTTTTCATCCCTGAACTCATTTGGTCCTTGCAACCTCTCTTGTAGGTACTCTTATTACCATTTTACAAGACACAAAACAGATCCCAGGAAATGAAAGATCTTATTCATTCAGCAAATGAATGGTAAAGCCTTGAGATTACTCTACTGGTTCAGGTCTTATATTCTTTCTACCACATTATGCATTCTTGTTTAACTGTGATTTCTATTCACTGTAAGTATGATACTGATGTCACTGCATATATTAAAAAGTGAGAGCTAGAGCAAAAGTGAGAGAGAGAGAGAGAGAGAGAGAGAGAGAAAGAGAGAGAGAAAGAGAGAGAGAAAGAGAAATGTGAAGGTTGGCAAGGTTCTCCAAGGAAACACATCTATTTGTTTCCCTTTTGATAATGGGAGAGTTCAGAATTTGAGTTCTGCAGGTAATGGAGGTCCAGTCCATTTGAGAACTAAACATGAACCATGAGATTGACATCCTGTATCCCTCTTTCTTAGAAAGCTGTGAGTGATGGTGAAGACATAGGGCTTGGAGTCCTCATACAGGGTGAGTTCTGGTGAGTCATAAGACACGGTACTATGGTAACACAGAGCACTAGTGCCCAAGCAATTACTTTCCTAGAACTATCTAATAAGAGGCATGACTAGCTGAATTGTCTTGATACATTACATTTTCAACAAATGCCTAGTGTTTATAAGAGGAATTATTGCCTTGAAGTCATTGTGATCAAAATCAGCAGATACTTTTCAAATAGCATTCTTTATATTATGTAAATCAGACCCATATTTCTAGGAAGTGTGGGACATGTCTTGAAAATAAACAAATATATCTTGATCTAGGATAATAATAGAGCACTTTTAACATTGTTTGAAAACAATCCTAAATGTATACTATCATTCTGAAAACATACAAGAAAATATGTGTGTTCTTCATTGCACACATCTTAATTGCATCTGTGGACACCTTCAAAATAGTAGTATGTAGGTGAAAATATCTTACTCAAGTTTACTCAATCTTTCTGTGAATATTTAAAGACAAAAAATATTCTACGCCTTTATGGGCATGAATTAAAAAAAAAATTACAAATCCTTCCTGTAATTCCATGGCCCTCTTGGGTGCTTAAAATCCACATATTGCAAAACCCTATTACACACACACATGCACACACACACACACACACACACACACACGCAGAAAGAGAGACAGAGAGACATACAAGCCTAGAGACTGAGAACTCTTGTCAGTTCTTTATTGTGATGGTTATATCCATTATAATAGTATGCTACCAGGGATTTCCTTGTTGGCTCAAAATATCAGTTGAAACAACCCCAGATTACATAAAGGTATTACACCAGCACTGCAGGACCCCTCTGAATATAGTGGCTACACCTGGTTCTTTGATTTCAGATTAATGCCAAACTCCAAGTTGTTGGTAAGAAGAACCCAGAAAACTATTGGCATGCATCAGAGGTGTCGTTATAAAGTTTTAGGCGTAAGAGGGTGTTCTGCTGTCTGTGTTTCTAGATATTTCTAACCAAGGCAAAGAGGTGGACCTAATGAGAACAACTTCTGTTGGAGAATGGAATTGCATCCCAGGTCTGGAAATTAGAAACTCACCAATAGAGGAATGAGAGGTGTGCTTCAGGAACTCACAGGGTTGTCCTGCACAATTACCGGAGCAGAGGGAGATGATGCACTTCCAGTGATTGGCATGCCAAAAATGAGGCAAGTGGGCACCACAGAAGGGCCCCCTAGCTGTACTCACCTTGAATAATTCTAACCAAGAGGATCACTGGAGAAAGCTAAAAGGGTATTGTGAGAGGCTGACAGCAGAGGGCAGCATCAGCGTCCAGTGGTGATAGAGGCCCCAGGGCAGACTAGTTTTGGGGCTTATATCAGCACATGTAGCAACCCAGAGAAAGGTAGAAAGAGCACCTCTAAGTAAAATGATCTCCCTGCCCCTTTCCTTCCATCCATCTCCTTTGCCCTGATACCTGTAGGACCCAGCTCGGTAAATTAAGTAGGAGCGAAGGAGCAGAAAGAGAGGAGGAATGAAAGAGCATCTCAGAATCCACGTACACAAACTGGCCTAAAGAATTATAGACACTGAGCTGGGATGGAGAAGCATGAATATTTTTAACTAGAGAAAGATTGTGAAGTTTTTATAGTCTAGTGAATTGGATATTTAGATATCTTTGCATGAGACTGTTTTAATACTGGAAAGTGTCAGGAAAAGCAATTAAATCTGCTTGATTCAGTGTCCATGATTGCATGAGAGAGATAGAAGAACTTATTGAAAGAACAATAGTAAAAACCAATACACATGTGTTCTTTCTTGTACCTACCTCTCCATCATTCATTTCTTGAATTTATTTACTCTATGTATTAATTTGTTAGGGTTGCCATAACAAAATATCACCGACCAAATGGATCAAACGACAGAAATTTATTTGCTGTTCTAAAATCTGGAAGTCCAAGATCAAGTTGTCAGTAGGTCTGGTTTACTCTAAGGCCTCTCTCCTTGGCTTGTAAATGGCTATCTTCTATGTCTTCGCACAGTCTTTGCTCTGAGCACTTCAATTCCTGGTGTTTCTTGTGTGTTCAAACATTTTCTTCTTATAAGGAAACCAGTCAGATTGGATTAGGGCCTACCCTAATGGCCTCATTTTAACAATGTAAAGACCCTATCTCTACCCTTTTTAAAGGCCCCATTTCTAAATACAGTCACATTCTGAGGTACTGGGTGTTAGGGCTTCAATATATGAATTTGGAGGAGACATAATTCAGCCTATAACACCCAATTTACTAAGTGCTTTCTCTATACCATAGAATATCTGCTTTGCCAATCATAACAGAGTGCCTGCACCTATGAAATTTTCAGTAAAACTTTGCCACGTACTTTACATGCATTATGGTATTTACATCTTACAATATGTTTGGGTAGATCAATCATTACTCCCTGTCTATAGAGTAGAAAACACATCCACAGAGGAGTTAGGTAAAATTTTCAAAATCTCATAGTTAACAGTAATTCAGCGGGAATTTTACCACAGATAGTAAGGTTCAAGCCAGTTTTCCTACATTTATTATCTCATTCATCATTGCATATACATAACTGTGTGATAATCTGCGCTTTGCAAAGACTCCAGTGAGGAGATGTTTCTAGTTAATTTCATGTGTTTGTAACTTTACTCATCTTGCAGTTGATAAAAACATGTGTAAAACTAATTAAGAATAAACCAAATATAGTTATATATACATAAAATTATAAATGCATATATCTTTAAACATATGGTGATATAATATGCATATATGTGTATATTTATACAAGTTAGCTGTTATGTAAAATGACTAAATTCTTTTCACAGTCAGAACTTGTACTTTTTGTTGAATTTTATTGTTGCCTTTTTAATTAGAGGAATTATAAAACAACTAAAGTTATTATATTAAAAAAAGACTTACTAACATTTATTAAGGATTGTCTGTGTGTCAGGACATTTGAACATTTATGAAGTGTCTTCAAAAGTTTGATGAAAAATGCATATTATAAAAAACTAGGCATGGATCGCAAAACAAGTTTTTTGTATCAAAATAAATTTGTACTAAATTATTATAATATGTCTGAACAGGATCTAGTTTGAGGCACCAAGAAGAAGAATACCTCAGTTTGGAAAGAGCCCCTATCAGAGCAACACGAATTCTGCTCAAATTGAAGCAAGAACAAATACCAAATTTATGGAGAAGCCTGGATGAAAGAGTGGTAGAATCACCGGTGCTTCATGAAAAGTTTATGAAGAAAATGTCTCAAAGAAATCAGCAGTTTACAAATGGATAACTCATTCGAAGAAGGTGTGAGACAGTGTTGAAGAGGAAGCCTGCAGTGGCAGACCATCCACATCAATTTGTGAGGGAAAAAATTAATTGTGTCTGTGCCCTAGTTGAAGAGGAACCACAATTAACAGCATAGACAGTAGTCAGCACCAGAGACTACTCAATTGATCCTGTTTACACAATTATGACTGAAAAATTACAATCGAGCAAACTTTCTGTTTGCTGGGTACCAAAACTGTTGTGTCCAGATCAGCTGCACATAAGATCAGACCTCTCAGTGTAATTTCTAAACAAGTGAAATCAAGATTTCGAAGCATTTCTTTGGAGAATTATAACAGGAGATGACACGTGGCTTTACCAGTTGGATGCTGAAGACAAAGCACAATCGAAGCCATGGCCACCAAGAAGTGGAAATGGTCCAGTCAAAGCAAAATCAGACTGGTAAAGAGCAATTGTCGTGGCAATGGCTTTTTTGGATGCTCAAGGGATATTGCTTGTTGACTTTCTGGAGGGCCAAAGAATGATAATATCTGCTTATTATGAGATGTTTGGAGAAAGTTAGCAAAGATTTAGCAGAAAAACAACTGGTAAATGTTCACCAGAGAGTCCTTATCTACCACGACGATGCTTCTGCTCATTCCTTTCATCAAACAATGGCAATTTTGTGAAAGTTTTGATAGGAAATCATTAGACATCCACCTTACAGACCTGATTTGGCTCCTTCTGGCTTCTTTTCGTTTCCTCATATTAAAAAAAAAAAAAATGTAAAGAGCTCCCATTTTTCTTCAGTTAATAATGTAAAAGACAAAGCAAAATTGCATTGATATGGTTAAATTCCCAAGCTCCTGAGTTCTTTAGGCATGGACTAAAAGGCTGATATCAGCACTTACAAAAGTGTCTTGAACTTACCGGAGCTTACGTTGAGAAATAAAGTTCATATTTTTACTTTTATCTTGTAATTCCATTTTTCCATGAACTTTTTGACGTCCACTTATATTTGGTTCCATCTTACCCACAAGTCTTTGAGGATTAGCACTTTACAGATAAGGAAACTGATTCCTGGGGGATTTAAGTACAGTGCCCGGGTACAGAAACTTGACTGATATTTACAGAGTCTCCCCTAAGATTCAAAGTAGGAAGATTAAGGATGTTGGTTTCTAACAGAGTGGGCAAGAACTTCTAATCCCTCTGAAAAACTGACCTGTAACCTCTCTTACGAAAAGAGCAGAATAAACTCCAGAACTGAAAGGGAGCTTTGTGCTAAATAAACAACCTGTCAAAGGTGTCACTATGGTTTGAGTATATCCCCTCCAAAATTTAAATGCTGCCAGTATGATTGTATTAAGAGGTGGGGCCTTTAAGAGGTGATTAGCCATGAGGACTTCTCCCTCCCGAATGGGATTAAAGCCCTGATAAAAGAGGCTTCATGTGGCATTATGCCAATTAATCCTTTCATCTTCTAACATGTGGGGACATAGTGTTCCTTCCCATGTGAGAATGCAGTGAGCAGGCCCTAACGAGAGGCTGGCACATTAATCTTGAACTTTCCAGACTCCAGAATTGTGAGAAATAAATTTCTGTTCTTTATATATTACCCAGACTGTGGTATTCTTTTACAGCAGCACAAATGGACTAAGACAGGTCCACATAAGTCAGGTGTCACAAGTCTGATAGAGGGTACAATTTCAGAAATTCGAGATTACTAGCTACTGAACTTCATTGTATATGTATCAGCCAAGATGCTTGTTAAGAATATTTGTCCCAGAACTTCTGGTCAAGATGGTGGAATAGATGGTCCCCACAGTCACTCTCTCCCACAAATCAACCAATTTACAACTATAAAATAGCAGTGACAGCCAAGCGGGGGCCCCTAGAGCTCAGGGAAAGAGGAGGAGAGACCTACAGAGTGCATGAAGGTGGGAGAAGCCATGATGAAAGAAAGAAAAAAACTGCTCTGACCATTTCAAGCCCTGGCCACTTCCAGGTGGGAGCTGTTGAGTGCATGGAGCATGAGCTGGCAAAAGCCATTGCTGTGCACTTCAGATGAAGTTGTTTGAAGGCAGCAGGGCAGAAGAGGGCCTTGGTGGCCCCCAGATCAGCAAGACCATGAGTAGGGTTCCTGTGGACCCACACAGGAGCAAGGAGCCACGACAACTGAAAAAAAAGGAGCTACTCAGACGGTGAGTCACGGAAAGTGACCAGCACCCAGCCTGTCCCATGGGAAGTGTTTGGAGCAGAGGCAGTGGGGGAGACGGGCCCACCAGGAGAACAATGGGGCACAGAAAGGACAGCTGATCTGTACCCCTATCATCATAGAACAAATCAGAGGAGACTGGTCAGGAATATAGAACTGCATGGGGTCAGTTTGATGTCAAGCCCAGTTTCTATACAACCCAGGTACACCAGATTTCATTAGACCTGAAAGAACCTATAAAGTCAACCATTAAAACCTTAACTGCACAAAAAGACTTCCCTAGGGAATCAGCAGCAAAGCAGCAATTTAGCTAAACCACAAAGCTCAAGAACTGGTCCCCAAAGGAAATTCTCCCATTTGAGAAATAAGCAAAGGACAGCAAATTAGTTACAGTGCAGAGTTCAAGACGTGGGAAGAGCATATAATCCAACAAAGAACTGAAAGAATAAAGGAAAAGTATCTGAAACCAGAGACAAAGTTTGATATTAAATAGTAAAGATCTCATTTCACCAAAGAACACCTACAACACCTAGGAGGACAAGAAGTTCCCTGTGCTACCAAGCCAAGAAGGGGGGAGGGCCAGGGGCCTCAGCAATGACCCCCAATGCCTGCAACCATTCTTGAGTGTGGGAGACGAGGGCTTCGGCCAGACACACACAAATAAACCAGCGATGATCACTGAGCTGCCGCTGGAAGCACCCCCAGCTCTCCCAAGCCAGGATGGTGGGGGGGTCTTAGGCCTCAGCCACATCCCCCCAACACATGAAACCAGCCCAGCCATGATCACCAACCTGCAGCAAGAAGGGCCCCAGGTTCCCGAGCTGGGGTAGTGGGGAGTGCAGGGTTTTGCCACACCCCCCTGACATATGCACCCAGCCTAGCAATGACCAAGCCACTGCTGGAAGCCCCCCGTCTCCCCTGTGGGAATGTGGGGGGTGACACAGGCCTCAATCCCACCCCTCCTCCTTCCTCCTTCTTCCATCACATTTCCTTCCCCTCTCCCCTCTCCCCCTCCCTCCCAACTGCTCCACAACAACATCCTAGAATGTAAAAAAAAAAATTAATAAAGTTACAAAAAATAATAATAAAAATTAAAATTTAAAAAATCAAATAAACATTGAGAGTAAAAAAAAAATACATAAAATAAATAAAATAAAGAGAATATTTGTCCCAGAGTACCTTTCTCAAAAACTGTGATTCAGTGAATTTTTTAGTATGCAAGAATTCATATACTTTATGAATTCCCCCTAGGTAATTACTTGAATAGCCAGCCTTGGTAATTCTGATTAATATTGCCAATATGCTGCACTTGAAGAAACATTTATTTATATTAATGATTCTTCACCCTGACTCTCAATCAACTGAGTAAATAATATATATATATATGTAAATAATATATACGTGTGTGTGTGTGTGTGTGTGTGTGTGTGTGTGTGTATCATTGTTGTGGGCCATTCTCAGAGATTCTCAGTTGATTGGTCTGAGGTGGGGCTTAGAAACTAGACTATTTTAAAGCTCTCCAAATGTTTCTAATGGGTACCCAAGAAGAAAATGCAGACAGTGGTCTCTTAGTTATAATATAATGGAGTCAGGAAGATCTCAAAGACCAAACTGATTCTCCCAAAGAAAGCATCCCAGTTAAAAATGTTGCCATTGAAGATTATTTTTTCCAAGTTTAATGCTGTTTTTTTTTTTTTCTCACTGATGACATAACACCTCCAAAATGGATAATGTTAACGTTAAGAATATCAATTTCAAATTTCTACTATGCAAAAAGTCACAGAAATATAGATAGTTTTTACTAAAGGGGAACTTGAAGAAAAAAAAAAAAAACTTCAAAAAAAAATTAAATTGTCCAAAGAAGATTAGAAAAGCAAAGAAAAAGAAATAGTGCTGGAAGAGACAATAATTGTTACAATGGAGAGTTTCTACATTGAGCCAGGTTCTGTGCTAAGCCATTAATATGCATCATATTATTTAATCTTTGCAATAGTACTGTGATATGCAACTCATTGGATACATTTTACAGCCAAGAAAACTGGACCATATTCACAGAGAACATATAGTGACTCATTGGGACTAGAACTCAAAGCTTATGACATCAGGTCAATGGTCTTCCTATTATAAGACACAATTATTGCATTCTTGTTTCCAGAAATATGTGTGGGACTTTTCCATAAATGGAAGAGAGCTGGGCTCTGAGATTCCAGTTATGAAGAAGAAATTCACAGGAATCAAAGTGACAGAGAAGGACCAATCATGGAGTTGTTAAGGACCTGAAGTAAAATGATGGCAGCCCAAATGGGAAGCCCACATCTCTTCCATTTCCTACTCCCCACTTTGGGGAAGAACCACTTGTTTGGAATCCAGATTCCAACAGTCTGCATAAAATACATGTGGGCTTACAGACTCTTGCTTTATTTTTGATCCTGAACTGACTGCTCAAGAGTTGCTTTACCACGACTTAACAGTGTGCCAAGCATTGTACTGGGTACTCAAAACATACAGTACAATTTCTACTCTTAAAGAATCACCTACATAATCAAGAGGAAATGACGACTACATTAAAGCAATGGGGTGTTCATGGTAAGAGCAATAAGTGAATAATTTTTGTGGGGGAGGGATGACAAAATGGAGAGAGGAAGGAAAAAATAAATGATGGAGAAAAAGAAAGAAGGAAGTTGATTTCAGAAACATAAGAGATACATGAGGGGAAAAACCTGAAAACTGCAAATAGGGGCTTGATATATTGTACTACTCACAGAGAACCGACCATTCTTAATTACTCTTGACTTTTTGTCTTGTAAAGATAAAGAGCCAATAGCTTGTTAAGCCTTACTGATAATGATATAGTGAACCTTCACCTCTCCACTCATCCACTCAATCCTTCAAAAAATTTCCAATGTGTGAGAAGTGCTTTATAAACCACCTGTTTTCCTCTGACTGCTATCATTATGGGCCAATTTATTTAAAAGTTTTTCTAAAAAACATCAACCACTGACTAACAGGGATCTGCCCATGATCAGCAGAAACACTATGACAACAGTGCTGCAAACACAATGCATATGCACTTGTTTTCCTCTTCTAGTCTGAAAGTTATTTTTTGAAAAGAAAATATATTTATATATACTTTTTCATATTTTTCCCCATATAAATTGAATAGCTCTATTCTTCCATTCCAGGAAAACTTTTTACTGGTTATTCCTGTTAGGTGGGGCTATTGAAAGAGATAAGAAAAGTAGAAATTCTCTTCTACTTTAATCCATCCCAAGGCTTCTGCCAGGTTGTACAAAGTCCTGAAGTGTTTGCTATTCAGCTGTGCATGATTCAAGGAATCTACTCAGAAACTATACACATGTTTATATATCTTCTATTTCACTATATTTTCATTTTGATTGATTTTTATATTTCTCCTCTGAACTTTATGACTTGGAGATAAAACGAGGTTGGCACTGACCACTTGATATTAAAGAATGTACTGAACACTTGCTCTTAAGAGAAAATTGGATCCGTGATGTGACTATTTTTATTTAATGTCAGGTAGTCACAGCTTGTTAAGACCTGCTTTTCTTAAGACTTTGCAATTGCACTTATAATGAAAATTCATTTTCAGTGTTTGGTGTATTCTCATAGCAGAACTTCATCTGTAAATTACCGGCGATTTTCCTTTTGTACTACGTTGATTCCTCATATAAAATCCTAATACTGTAATATGGTTTATTTGCAATTATATCAATATGAATTATAAAAACTTAACAGTAACCGGATGATTCCAATGGTCTAGTTAGCAGTGTCATACCAATGCCAACTTCCTGGTTTTGATATTGTTTTAAGTTTATATAAAATGTTACCATTGGAGGAAGCTGAAGGAACCATACATGAAACTATGCGACTATTTGTGCAGTGTTCTGTGAATCTATAATTATTTCAAAATAGAAAGTTAAAACGATTAATATTAAAAATAAAAGAAATAGGTAGTATTATCATGTGATGAACACAGACTTTGGAACATTAAAATTTGGGTTACTGGCTCCACCACTTAAGCCTTCAGTGACTTTGAGAGAATTGTTTGATCTCTCAAAGCCTCATTTTATTCCTCTCTAACATGGTAGTAATAGATTGAGTTGTGAAATTAAATTTGAAAATGTATCCAATGAACCTTGCCTGGAAAATCTGTTAAAACTATGTTCAGCCATTAGTGTCACAAGATAACATTACCACCACCACCACCATCAACAACAACAATCTGTGTTGAATATCTTATGTTTAAGTGTTTATCGCCAACACACACACTGGGCCTTAAACAAAGGTATTTTTTAAGGTGTGACTTTAAGTATTTACAAGCCTCTGAGCTCCCTACCCATTTGTGTCCCTATTCTTTGGTTTTGGGATGATCAGAGGATACATTATTAGTACCAGGAAGAGAAATTTAATCTTTCTTGGCTTCTTCCTTCTCATCACAATACTTCCCTACTGGGATGCCCAATCCCACTGATCACAGGAACAAGACTCAGGCATATTGGCTAAATAGATTATTAGGGCCCTTTTTTTACAATTAAAACAGACAAAACATTGTAATTAAGCAATGTGTTGAATATCATCTTTTGCAACGAAAGCAAACCCTGTAACTTCTAAGTCTTGGAACACCGAGGAACAACAATTTTTCCCTGTGATAGTACAAGTAGAACATGGAACAGTAAAATATCATTTGGAAAAGGACATTGAAGCTTCTCAATCATTTTCTTTCACCCATTTCCTATCTAATTTTGAATATGCCAGTGCATTCCTCATGAGTATCATCATTATAAACAGATTTCTCTAGAAAGTGCTTCTGAAGCTGTATTGCATGCTAACAAGGAATACTAACTACAATAAAGTCTAACATATACTGCATAAAATACATTTTAAAAATTGTGTACAAATGCAAACATATACAGTATATACAATTTCCTTTTTTAAGAAGTCATCCTCCTCAGAAGAATGGATCCCTTCTCTTTGTAGCCATAATTGAATTTCGTCCCTCTGTGCAGAATTTCCATGTCATCGTTTTTGTCTTATCAAATCCTAAGTGAAGTGTTCCATGATAAACCACGGACCAGTGGTTGAAAGTTGTAATTGATGTGGTTCCAAGATGCATACATTCTTGACAGATACATAGATCAATTCCAAATGCGTATTTTTAGCCTCTATTTTCCTAAGTGGTCTACACACTTTGACAAGCATTTTCCAAAGTGTTATCCACAAGGAATATTGATTAATAAAATTATATTTCCAACATAAACAAAATAATGCTGATGACCATAATATACAACTGGATGAACATTTATGATCCTATCAGAGAACTAGTAGAACAGCTAAGACATCTGGAAATAAAACAATCGGGCACAAGAGGCTGGTACAAAATCTTATACAGGAACAAAGGGAAAAAAATCCTTTTCTGATTAGTAATAACTTTGACAATAACAAAATCACATATTCAATACTGTTTATAACAGACTTATTTTAATGAAGCAGATCAAGTCACTATGACGTTAAAACCTATGCAAAATCAAGATCTACACTTTCCCACTTATTTCCTGAATGATCTTAGATAAGTTATTTAGCACCTAAGTTCACAATTTTATCTTTAAAATGAGAAAAATTTTAAAAGCTTGCCAATTATTTTGCTGATAAAATGATGCCATGCATCCAAACTATTTTATACCATTTTATAGTATGAGTGAAGCTACAATTATATTTCCCTCCAATTATATTAAAATTGGCTACCTGCCAGATTGGTAAGAATACAGTTCCAGTGTCAGGCCTCTACCATTCTTTCTTTGTCCTTAGAACTTAAGGATCATAAGTGAGCCCTAAAGGCCTTACACAGTTCAAATATCAGACAGGCTCCTATCTAAAGACCTGTGGTTGGAAAGGGGGATTCTGGTGCTATCAGCAAGTTTCTACGGATGTCCTTACTCCACCATGCCACAAGGTGTGCTCCTCGGTGTGGTCTTCCACTAGTCAACCACTGCAGTTTGTCTAGGCTATAATGAAGTCTCTATACCCCAGATCTGGGAAAATGTCTTGGAACATGTGAGAATTTGTTCTGCAAGTAATGTCCTTTCATCAGTGCTTTGTTTGACTTTGGATCCCCTCACATTATTCTGTCTGTCACACACAGTTGCAGCCTCCTTCAAGTCCCCCTCCTCCAGTACAATAGCTTTATATGCCATGGGTGAGTACATAATCAATATCCATATTTCTAGATCCAGGGAAGCTCTCTCCAGAGATCAGTTTCTATTTTCTTGTTCTTTTTACCTCTAGAAATAGTTCTCTCCCTAGCAATAGAGCTTTTGAGCTTCTTTAGGGCCCTGGAACTCAAAATCAGAAAAGCATATTTGGATTACAAGAACCACAACTGTGACTTAATTTAAGAGTCTGAGCTTAAATATCTTCCTGCAAAACAGCTGGATGGTTTCTAAAGTGACCCTATTTTAATTTTAAAGGAGAGACATGTTTTCAATCCCAACCACTGCTAACCTTGCATTCCTTTCTCATGGTAACTGATCATAATTTCATGAAAAAAATCAAGGCGTGACAGTTAATTTTATCTGTCAACATGACTGGGCCATGATGCCCAGATATTTGATCAAACATTATTCTAGAAATTTATGTCAGGATTTTTTTTTTTTGAATGGAATTAACATTTAAATCAGTGGACTTTAAGTAAAGCAGATTGCCCTCCATAATGTGGGTGGGCCTCATCCAATTGGTTGAAGGCCTTAATAGAACACAAACGTAGCTCTCATAAGTGAGAAGGAATGCTATCAGTAGACCATGTTTGAACTAAAAACACAACTCTTTCCTGAGTCTTCAACTCGCTGACCTATCCCATTAATTTCTTTACTTGCCAAGTCTCTACAATCCTGTAAACCAATTACTTAAAATCTCTGTCTCTTTCTCATAAACATATGCACACACACACACACATACTTACATATACATATAGATACACACACACATACATTCTGTTGGCTCTGTCTCTTTGAAGAACCCACACTAATACAGAAGGCTTTCTAGCTCTTTATCCCCTAGAGTTGAAAGTCTTTACCTGGGCACACCAATGCAGACTAACATACATGTTATACCCAAAACACCTGGCCAAGTGTTTGCCTCAGTAAATATTCTCACTTACAGAATGCAACTCAAACTCCTTAAGTAGCATTTAGTCTTGTCACAACCTAGTCTCACACTGTCTTTGAAAACATTTCCCACTGACTCCCATATTATAGGTAATGTTTCTGCCCTTTCTTCTCACCCTTAAATAATCTCCTACGAGCCTAGGATTTATTTTGAATCTCTACAGGTATAGGAAGTAAGTAAGTGAGTGGAGATTGGCTCCACTTTCATATATCTTAATTTTTAACTGGAACTTAAAAGTTACTGTGGTTACTAGAGTTGGGAAAGGGGAGGGGGAAGGAGAGGAGCGGGGCGGGATAATGAGAAGCTGGTTAATGGACACAAAATTACAGCTAGATAAGAAAAATAAGTCCTACTGGTATACCGTCGACCCAGGAATCTATAATTAGCAATGATTTACTGCATGTTACCAAATTACTGGAAGAGAGTAGATCAAGTGTGCACAACACAAAGAAATGATTAAGTTTTGCAGTGATGAATATGCTAATTACCATGAATCATGCATCGCATACATGTACTGAAATATAACTCTGCACCCCATAAATATGTACAATCAATATGTTTCAATAAATTTTTTTTTTAAATATTGCATATGAAGGAAGAATGCCTCCTTTTATTTGGGTGATACTGAGACCCTATTCAAATAGAATTGAAGTTCACAAAATAAACCCATTTTCATGACTGTGTCATTCTTTTTTTTTTTTTTGTCCTTTTCGTGACCGGCACTCAGCCCGTAAGTGCACTGGCCATTCCTATATAGGATCCAAACCGCGGCGGGAGCGTCGCTGCGCTCCCAGTGCCACACTCTCCTGAGTGCGCCATGGGCTCGGCCCCTGTGTCATTCTTTTACAAATCACATTTTCTATTCTCTCATGTCCTAATTTAACCTAATCTTTGGATCTAAAGTAAAGTATTTGTGGAGTAAATGATGTCTCACAGCACCTAAGTATTAAAGTGAATTTGCTTATTCTAATTTTCACAGGTTTTATATCAACAAAAGAGGATTTTTCCTGACTAAATTGACTACAGAGACTTAAGGAAATTGATTCATATACAAGAAGCAATGGGTTATAGCTACTGATTGTATTTTATAGTAAATATTCCTAGTATACTTTGACTTCTTCTAGCCCTATTGATGCAGATCCTAAGATTAGCAGTTTTCCTCCAGGTAACAATTATAGTACATAAAAATTGGATGGATAATACTAAACTTATATGCTGCTTCGATAATTCAAATTTTCTTCACTTTTAAAATTATTTCTAACACTAGAATATTTAAGCATACTATATTCAAGCATCATTTAGCCAAACTATAATATTGAATATTTTATTGTTTCCAAAGCTTCCTTTCTACTATGAATGTTCATTTTTTTCCCTGTCTATTTTCACTTATTTGAGAGCTATTCTTAGTGCTAAAGTATTTGCTGAAACTTTTCATGAAGAAAATAAAAGATATTGGAGTGCCTCACAAGGCCATTAACAAAGAATCATCCCCATGCATTTTTCTCTAAAATGATTTTTGTGCATTGTGTAAATAACTCAATATCAATGTGTATTTGTATAATATATTTTGTGTTATTTTTTAAAAGAGGGTCAAACATCAGAGAGTCTGGTTTCTCAAGGCCAAAATATATAAAGGATCAGATCATATAGTTATGTTATTAAAAAATAAAAATTAGTTGAATTTTCACAGTAAAGAAAACATCCATGCGTTAAAAATGCATGTATAATGTATAAAGTTGATAATAAAATCTTTTCTTGAAAACTGACATTATATATAGATTTGGGGATGGGCAAAGATGGCAACTCTTATGCATGACCTCTGACATTAGGAACTAAGAAGGGGAACTTTTTTTTTTCAGTTAGTTTACTGTACGTCAGGAAAATCAACATCCAAGTGTATTTACTTTATTTTCTTGGAAAAAAAATAATAAAGAAATTGTTTATTGTAGCACTGGTACCATTGTCTTTACCATTTAGTTAATGGAAAAAAGTTAAAGAAGCCACATTTCTTTAAACACAAACATAACTTTGTGATGTTGAGTGTTGTGTACGTGGTGCTCTGTAGGTAATCTCCAGTGATATTTGTTTTTACTTTATCTGCACAGTAACTCTGCAAGGAACAATCGTTGTCAAAAGACACAATTTTCATAGAGATATCATAATGCACATTCATTGAATAACTGCGCTGTCCTTGGAAATGATCCATTTGATTTGTTAAAAATGCTGATTGGTATATAGTGGTATACCATTTTACAGGTGAGTAAATAAAGACTCAGAGAAGTTAAACAACACTATTTATTTACACTTTCACTTAAGGAACATTACTGAGAAACTAATTTCAGTCTGTTTGTATAAGACATCGTGTTACAAAGATGAACAGAGACAAATTTTCAGATGTTGCAACGTCTAGAGTCAAGTGAAGGAAACAACTATTGATCATGTAACCCCGACATAAATGAATAATGAAAAGTTAACAAAGGTGATATGAAGGTAAAGAATGACATTTTGCCATAGCATATAATAATGAAACTTGACTGAACATTGCAGGCCATGGGAAAGCTTTCTCCAAGAAAATTATCTTTAAGAAAAGGTGTAAAAGAATGAAAATCCTAAGGTGGGAGCCAGGAAAACTTGGATTGGTTCAAGCCATGCCAAAAGTTTGCTATATGTTATTAGACAATTATTTTATGATTTTAGAAAACAAAATAAGCAAAACAAACCAAATAAATCCTTAACAGATCTCTAAGGACCACTTCAGTTCTAATAGACACCCAAACTTTCAGATAGAAAAACTGAAACCCTAAAAAGTGCAAGAACTGATATAAAGCCATTAGAATGCAGGTTAAAGGTCATGACTCATTTCTCCCCATCATATAATAGAATAGACAGGGATCCCACTCCCACCTCCAGCCCCAGTTACGATCCTTGGACAGAGACAAATTCTATGGACTTCACCACTGAACGTTTTCATTTTTACTCATGAATTCTCTTTTTGTCTACTGACAATTTATAGCCCACATTATTCTTAGTGAGTAAATATCTGGCACTCCAATCCTAAGTCTGGAACAAATGAGATGCAAGTTAACATTCTGATGCTGGTCAATACTTTCACCATACATGTCAACGTATCTCCTCAAAACACCCTATGCCCTAAGAATCCCTTAGATGAAAATGTCAGCTGAAATTGTTTTATTTTTTCTAAGTAAAAAGGAACAGAGCATCTGAATGGAATACCTGGGACTAGTTGTGAAAAGACAGCAGGAAATATAGGTCAGAAAAAGTTAAAGCAGGGTATTCATTGCCATAACCATCAACATGCCCCCCTGGGCTAACCTTTCCTGTGATTCTGACCCTAATCCACCTACAGAAAGTTCCTGTGCAAATGAAAGATACCTCTAACCATGGCGTAGCAATAGAGATATATCTTTCAGTAAGATCCAGGAGGTAGTGAAATAAGGAGTCATAAATTCCATGGGTGCTTATGCCTGCTAACAGAGAAAAATACAGGAGCCTCAGAATGTCGCAACTGTTTCCATCTGTTCTGTTTATGTGTAACTGATGTAAGAAATTAGTGACTGCCAGAAGTCACTTGGTTCGCTCAATTACAGTGTTTAATGATATTAGTATAAACTAGGAAAATGAGCTACTCTATTCTAGAATGGAAAGCATAAATGAAGGTGAAATCAACTTTTGAGATGCTATATCATTTATGACATCCTGTGTCGTTACCTAAAGCAAAGGTATGTTCTCACTTTACTTGCAGAGCAGATGGAATATTCCTAAGACCTGCTGATATATGATGAAAGGAATTTTCACGAAAGCTTCTGAATTCACATAACAGGTCATAAGAGCCACTGTATTTGTCTGATATGGGTCCAAACAGGTAGGTGAAAGGGAGATAAAAATTATGAAGCTGATCCTGTTGCAAGTTAAACTTTGATGCCCTAGTGCTTGTTTTATGGCATAATCAAATGCTATAATTTTCATCCTTGTTTTTAGACCGAATCTGGCAGGTCACCTATCCTGCAATTCTGACTTTCAGTAAAACTCCTAAACAGCAGTAGAAACAATACATTAACCAAGTGCAACCCTTGATCAGCCATTTCAGAAGAAAGAAAGGCAGAAAAATCATCTGTGGAATGGGTTTATTAATCTCTGCCCTAAATAATACACACAATGATGGTATGGTTAGAAGACATGGACTGTGAATGGTCATGGTGAACCAAGCACTATAAAAATACAAGTGGCCAAAAAATAGTTTTTATCCTAAAGCATGAGTAAAATAGAGATCTTTCAGAGTATCTTCTAGTCACAATGGAACAAAAAAATTCAAAAGAGAATAACTATTTTAATAAATATTTTGTCTGTGAGAGGCAGTAGATTTTAGCAGAAAATGTATTCATTTTGGAGAAAGATAGATATGAGTTTGAATGCCCAATCTGTCACTTATTAGCTGTATAACTTAGTTAAACTGCTTAACATCTCAAAATCTAAATTCCTAATTGTGAAGTGGAAGTAATTTCAACAAGACCACCTAATTAGCTCAGTTGGTTAGAGCACAGCCCTGTAACATCAAGGTCGAGGGTTTGGATCCCCATACCAACCAGACACCAAAAACAAAACAGAAACAAATAATTTCAGCTGTCTCATTGTACCACAGTGGAAATTATATTTGTTAATGGGAAGATCCTGAAATGCAATAGGAGATTGATGTATCCTCCTCTACCTCTTTCAACTACTCAAATCCTACACTTTTAAAGGATTTGATATTTGGAGGGTCACTGAAAATCTAACGAAAGCTTTCTTATAAAAACTGTAAACAAATACAACTTAAACATTTCTGAAGGTTCACAGATGACTTGAAATCCATTAATGTGTCCATACATAGTCTGTGCATCCCTGGCTTAAACACAGTTGATAGACACAAAGAAGGTGAAGGGCAGGGGGAATGTTTAGGGTGTTCTGAAAATTCTTCAGACTCATCACGCAAGAATGCACAGAATATCTCTTATTAAAATAGTAAAATATATTCTTAGAATTTAGCTGTACAGTAACAAACACTACCTTTATGAAATGAACTGCTAGAATGTAAAATCATGGCAGAAAAAAACAGATGCACATTTTTGCAAAAAAACGTTTGATTCTGGTGCACTTAACATTAGTTTTATCAAATTTATGGGCCATTGGCTTGCATTCTCATATTTAGCAACATCCCTGCTTCTGAATGCACAGAGCATCAGCAAATAGAAAACTTTGAGACCTGAAAATCAGGCATTTGGGCAATTCCTATTTAGAACCCCTGTACTAACCCACAATGTTTTGCTGATTTCTTTAGGCACATTCTCCTCTGAAACCTCTGGACATTAAAAATATTTTTTATTGAAGATTTTCCTTAACTGATTCACTTAGCAGTGTAAAAATCCCTTCAATTATTGTGGTTTTATTGAGTTATTATTAAAACAAAATAATGGGAAAAGTCATCCTTATATGCAACCTAATTTCACATTAATTACAATTAATAATTATATTATTAACAGCCGTAATTTCTACAATTTTGCTGAAAGTATTAACTTGAGAATTTACACACGATTATTTTAACTATCCTTTTGAATAAAATGTTTCCAATTAAATATTTACATTAAAGTATTAAAATTATTATTTTAGAGTATCTGTTCCTAACAAAGCCTTGACACTCTTGATCTTGGGGGTACATTTATAATCTTAGGGGCACATTTACACACACATCTTTAGTTAAATAGTGGAACAAAAACAACTACAACAAAGTCCTTTTGAAAAGAAAGGCATGAGTTAGTTTTAGATTAGTTAAACTGGAGTTGTGCACATTAAATATAGGGGGAAATATGTAATGTAAATAAATGGCATATAATAAAACACCCTTTATCTTTACCCAGAAGCAAAATATAAATATTAAAATAATTTCACCATCAAAGACCCAATTTTCTGGTCAGATTGGGTTATAGAAACTAAAATGTGCATGCGCCTGCTGCGTCATTAAGGGTTGATAGTGCATAGAGGCTTGGCTGCATACAGATATGCTGTTGAAACCCACAGGGACAAAGGTGTATTTGGAGCACAGTCATTTCTAATATGTGCTCTTCTCAATAAGAGTGTCATGCTGCAAAGAATCACTGGATGGAAAAAGCCAGCCCTCAATGGAACACCCAGTTTTCCACTGATAAATAAAGCCTTCTGCTGCATCTTTCATTCCATGTGTGTAAGGCAGACTTTGCTGTGCATTGATCTTTTAAATGACCAATGGGACCAGTCTATATGAGGGTGCAGAACCATTTGAGGGTGAGAGCTGACCACTCCTTCTAAGGGTGTGCTTTTCCAGGGGCATGGTCAGAGACATTAGTTGTTAAATGCAATACAAAAACCCAAATGCATGCATTCCCCCTCCATCCCTGCAAGGGGGTTAGAGAACATGATGTCTTAGAATATTTCACATGAGAGGTTGGGGAGATGCATGCTCCAATTACTGTGCCCTCCTTTATGCTTTTTCCCCCCCTGCGGCCTCAGCTTCCCTACAATCTTGATATATTTCTGTAAATGGTGTATATATTGAACACCAATTATACATCATACCCTCTGGTAAGAACCATGGATTCAGAGATGACTAAGAGAAAACTGCCACACACAGGAATTTCTAAATTTGTGTTGGAGAACTTGCGAACAGGTTATCAGAGAACAGGATGGTAATATCTCTGATAGAGGCAGGAAAATTGGAATGTGAACTCAAGAAAGGGGCTAAATAACTCAACTATGGAAAGAATAGGGTTTTGGAAGCCTACTCAACGGAAGTAAATTATTAAGTGCCAGGCCTTCTCTGGAGATTCTTTAGGAAGGAGAAATGTATTTTCTTGACTGCCACTCTACCATTATGCTATAAGCAACTCTAATGGCAAAAAGATAAACACATTAAGTGCCAAGTTGATGGCAGCCTCTCTAATGACTAGAGCATAACAAATGATATGGAACTTACCACCTGGGAGAACAGGGAAGGTTAGAGAAAGCATTCCCAAAGAGATCACATCTGAGTTAAATATTGAAGAACAGGAATTAGCCAGACAAAGAGAAAGGGAAACTCATTCTAGGAAGAGGCTTGAAATAACTGGATATGTTCATGTCCCTTCCCTTCCAGAAAGTTTGTTCAAAGTTCTCTTTTTCTTAGGAAAATGTTGATTCAGATTCATTAGGGTTTGCTAAGGGTCAAGATTGTAAACTGTCTCAAGGAAAATAGTTAAACTGATTTTTAAAAATGAAGGGAAATCAAAGGGAAGATTCAATAGGATGAGAATGATGCCTTCCTTAGGGAAAAGGGGAATTAAAACATGTGTCTTATCTCTACCACAAGGAATGAGTGAGTCTTCTATAATTCAAAGGGTTCTTGGAAGGGATAAATGAGTTAAACTTCTTCTCCCCGTGCCTGGGAACTAGTCAGAATTTATTAAAAATCGTCCCCTCTCTCCCCTCCTTTCCCAAGCATCTTTTCGCCGTGAATATGGTCTGAAGATCTCATTCATATGTTTGTAAACATCCTGAAAAAAACATACGGTTTTTGTCAGAAGAATAATATCACATAGCAAAGAAAGATGTTGCTGGTGTCATATGTTAGTTTTATTCCACTCAGGGCCCTAAAATATGGCTTATCACAAGAAGGCAAACAAATGAATTTTTTCACTCTTGCTAACTTTCATGTACATAATACATACATATTGTAAAATGTGACTTCTGGGCTGGCTTGTTTTCTCTTTTCCTCATTTCCCAGTACATTTTCAGAATTCTAAGAGCACTGTCATTACTTTATGGAAATAAAACCATGTTTAATTGAGTTTTCAAGATAGGTAAAAGCTTATCTGTATAATTGAGCTTTTCAGATAGGTAAAAGCTTATCTGTCCTAGAAGCTAGAACCCATATGGTGCTTATTATATCTTGACACTATTATAATATATTTATCTAATTTTTATTACTACTCTGTGAGTTCTGTTCTGTTATTATTCCCATTTTAAAGGGGAGTCACAGCAAATAAGCTATGTAAGATCATACGTCAAATAAGCAGTGTAGCCTGGACTTGAACCCAGGCAGTGATGCTTGAACGTCTCTGATTTTAACCACTGTTCCAAAGAAAAAAACTCATGGTAGAAGAATCTATAGAGTGGGTTTTTTAAATGCCCCCCCCTTCCGTTTAAACTTTGATGGTTGAGGTTGGGTTCTGAAAAAGCTGTCTAACACTCCCTAGGCACACCCTTTGGAAAAGTAAGAGACTGGTGTGTGTGTGTGTGTGTGTGTGTGTGTGTGTGTGTGTGTGTGTGTGTGAGAGAGAGAGAGAGAGAGAGAGAGAGAGAGAAGGTGTTTGTGCACTGGACATGCAAATAACATTAAAGAAGCGTATGTGTGGCACTGCCTCTTTCATCTCTTTTGATTCCTACAGCACAGCTATGATGTAGACATCATCATTCTGTCTGCCAACGAAGAAATTGAACTCAATGCAGCTAGGTGACTTCTTTCAGGTGTCAGAGTTTGTATGTAGTAGAGCCAGGATTTGAGAGTAAGTATTTCTACACAAAGGAAGAGGCAGTATTATGAGACCATTTAACAGAATGCAACACATTTGTTGGAAATGGAAATAGATTCAGGGATGGTTTTCCTGAAAGTTGAGTGCTTGCACTAAGATCTGAAACATGTGTGCAATTAATTCAGAATGGAGGGATTAGTGGTTTAGGCAGAAAGAAGCACGTAAGCAAAGCAAATGTCTGTATTGCATAAGGAACATAGCAAATGCTAGTTTTCTCCAACAAAGATAAGAAGCAGTGAGTGGGTTGGTGCAGGATGAGGAGAAGTAGTCCAGATATTTACTGTTAATGTAGAACACTTCTACAGGAAAGAGTTTCTCCTTTCAAAAACTACTTTAAAAATTAAAAGAAATGACTGCTTCACAAGATGCCCAAACATCAATGCGGGGATTTGAGAAGCGTGAAAAAAATAAGGAAATGTGACACCCCAAAAGGAAGGCAATAATTTTCCAGTACCAGATCCCAAACAACAGGAACCTATGAAATGCTAGGAGGATATGACAAAAGTGTCCATCTATATACTAAGAGGAAAGAACAACCACAGCAGGATTCTAAAGAGTTTTGTGAGCAGAGAGGAAGAGGGCTGAGAGGAACAGTTATGCAGTTACATGAGCAGATTTACTTTTTTGAGAGCTGATTTTATGGATTCATGTAGACTAGTTAGGGAGCTTTTGTAATAATGTATCCAAGAGATGGAGAGCAATTAGAGTAGAGCAATGTCAGTGGTTATGCAAATGTATTTGCAAAATATTAAGGAGCTGTAAACAGCAGCTGAACTTACTGAGAGAATATATGGTTGGCAAGAGAGACTAAGGGATCCAGTCTAGACTTCTGGATGGGTGAACCTCAGCATCATTCACTATGAATTGAAGCATGGATTATAACTGCCCACCTAGCAGGAAACATGGAATGGAGGAATTCTAAATGGTTTTGAGAAATATGCATTTACTCATGCCCAAGCATTTTCACACAACCAACCAACAGACATTAAAAAAGGGGAAATGTATCATGAAACAAAAACAGTAAAATCTGTGTAACTTATATCCACTGTAATCATACAAAGGTTATGAAAGAAAAATCATCATTGTTTCTAGATTTTCAGCACCTGGAACACTAACCTCCCTGAAACTGAGTTCTAGGCAAACGTGAGTTCCCCAATTTCTCTAAGAGGTCAGGATTTCCCCCCCCTTTCCAACACTTTATTTGCTCCTGAGAAAGAAGAACAGGTTTGAGATACTAGCAGCTACAAATACCACCCCAAATCATGCCCTCATTTCACAGATGAGAAGGCTGAGGCTCGGTGAACAGATAACACATGCCCAGAGCCACAGGGCATCATTCTATGTTTTAACTCTACTGAACTGTCAGGGATCATGAAATTTAATAATAGGATATGATGAGAATGCTTTTTATACTTTCCTATACCATGCATCTGAAGGCCAGGGTTTCCCTATGGATCAGATATAGTTCACTCGAGCACTGACATGCACATTTCCTGAATGGATTTTTGCTTTCTTAATACTCTGGAAGATTCAGTAATGCTATGGATCTGAGCCAGTGTCACATCCAATATCTCATAAGTTAACTTACTCAAAACCATTATCTTCTGTTCTCTAAACTATATATATTTTTTAGATTTCCTTTTGCTCTATTCATTTGTATTATCAATAACAGTAATAGCACTTTGCTTAAGGTTAAGATTTATATCAAGAGGAAGTTTTGTTTATTCATCTGTGTTTGTGTGTAAATTTTATGCTAGGGAATTTAAACATTTAAAAATGAAAAAGAGTAGAAACAACACAGGACATGAATGTTGGATGATCTAGAATTTGATTAACACAGAGAACTTGATTTGTCTTCTTGCTTGTATACCAATCTTAAGGACTCTGTGACATTAAAAACCAAAAATGATGCATCAGGACAATGGCATACTAATAAGCCATACAACTTTAGGGCTTCTCTCAATGAACTGGCAGGACAAAACCTGGACAGTGGGATGTCAAGTCCTACTCTATATACTTGTAGATAGAGTTTGGTTATAGAGCAGTTCCTTAGTACAGGCTTAGAATTGCAATCAGAGTTTCTAGATCCTAACCCTCATTATGGATGCCCAACCTGCAAGGCTTAGGGCAAAATACTTTAAATCTCTGAACTTGAGGGTTTTTTTCCATAAAAGGGGAATAAGAATTGTACCTACTTTGTAGTGGTCTTGTGAGGATTAAAGGAGTACATGTAGTAAAGCCATTAGCATTGTTCCTGGCATAGAAAATAACAGCATAAATGTTAGCTATGCTGAGGACGATGATAAATACATGCAATAAAATGTTGGGAAATACTAGAAGGTCTAGTTAATGCTCCAAAGATAGAGATAATTTGTGACTATATTAATGGAAAGTAATATTTCTTCATATGTCTGGGCTAAGGAAAACTCAGTTTGTAATGGCATTCTGAGTAGTACTTGGACTACTTCTGCAAGGAATTCACAATTGCTCTTTAGGCAATGTCTTCTGTAAGTCCCTCCATTTAGCTCCAGTTTACTATTCAATTGATTAACCTCAGAAAAAATATATCATGAAATATATGTAATTAATCAATTGAATAAGTATTAAATATACTCACAAATAATGCACCATATGTATGTTTAAATTTATTTCATTAAGATCATGAACATTAGGAGATGTTCATTAACATTAGGAAAATCGGCACACGATAACTAATTTATTTTGGGCACTGTAATGAAACTATTTGGAAGATTTAGGTGGCAGAATGGTTTGGTGGAAATTATGTGGGCTTTCTAACTAAAAGTAGGTTAAGCTAAATTCCAGGATTTATTCTATGCCTTTGGAGAAAATTATTAGTTCTCTCTAATTATCTCATTCTCAACTTAAAAACTGGGGTCTATCTTATATCTTATAACCTATCTTATAGTTTTTGAAATGAATGATAAAAATAGATAATAAATATTAAGTGCCAGGTATCCAGGAGGAACTCAAAAAGGATTGATATCCAACTCATGCAAGAAAATATATGACATAAGTGATGCAAAACTGCTTGTCTTCCCCCCCCCCATGAACAAATTGAAAGGATTTTTAGGACATACATAAAATGAAAGATCTCTGAACCATGAGTCAGGAGCCCTGGATTTTTATTCTGGCTTGGAGCTGTTATGGTTCCTTATTGAGTAGAAAGCATACAGCACAAGTCTCTTGTGCCAAAGCTCAGCTAGAACCAGCACTTCCAAACTCCTTGTGTGATCCGAAGTAAGTTTCTTGCAGAACACAGATCTCAGATTGTACAACTGTAAAATAAATCAGTGACCGACATTATCTCTAAGTGCCCTTCCAGCTCTGAAATGGTAACACCGAATGTTTTAAAATATTTAAAAATGGATTTTGCCTTATTTATTTTCCTGAAAATTGACTTTAAAGTGTTACATAAGCATGTAGTTGGAGGAAGTATGAAGAAAGACAACTCCTCCAATTTCAATTGTCACTCGAATCCTAAGCCATTGAAAGCAGATTTTCCATTAGAAAGAGTTAACTTGGAAGTGCTTGTGATATGTGTGCATATTTTATAAACAGATCTTTTCTGTCCTCAGTGAAAAAAAAAGTATGCCCAGTCAATTTTTGTCAGCTACTGTGAGACGATTTGTTTATGGCTCAGTGTCCATTTTACATTTGCAGCATCCTGCATTTTAATTAAAAGTGCCCTCTCTACCTGCCACATAGAAATGAAAGTTAGTGTGTTGCAGAAGACGGTTATTCTGGGTGAAAAGAACCAAGCATCTCAGAAAATGGACTGTATACATAAAGTGAGTAAAAATCCCAGGGAATTACAATGAAAAATCCAATTTGCATTGAGCTGATATAAATACCCCCATGTCAGCGGCTCAATTTCCATATGTATGCGGTAGTGATGAAAGTGATCACTGTTACCATTTATGACTCTACCTTAGTGCTAGTTATACCGTACACATGTTATTTTACAGATGCAGAAATTTAGATTTAGAGAAGTAAAGATATCTTATTCAAAAATGGAGATTACAACCCTTCTCATTTATTTAATGAAGTTTACTCTTCAATGAACTGTACAGTGCATGCTGCTCTGGTGGCCACACCATCTAGTTGAAATGGAAAATCTCTCTGAATATAATGAAAAAAATGAATTGAGGGAGAAAGGAAAAACAAAAGAGTGATGCAAAAATGATACACAACCCAAAGGAAAACAGCCTTGACAAAATAAAAGTGAAAGGAAAGATGGAAGGAAAAAAAGAAAGAAAAGGAAGAATGAAAGAGCAGAAAGATAAGAAAGCTATTTGCAGGAGAAGAGCTGTGAGCCAAAAGGAAAGTATTAGAAATGGAAGTGTTGTGTGACAATGCAGAAAGAGAAAGAAGGAGCAAGAGGATTTGCTTCTATGCATGTTAAAATCTAACCGTTTCCCTTAAGGAGTGTGTATTAGTGTCTCTTTTGATCAGTAAGTCAATGCTTCAACTGTGATATCACCGCCTTCCTTGTGGCTTTTAATAATCATTCTTGAAATAGAAGTGTTTTTGCAGACATATTGGGAGATGCTCTTCTCACTTGACTGATTATTTAATCCACCCTGAAGCTGTCTGTCTGTCTGCAGGACAAGGTGTTCATGCAGATTGAAAGCCAGGGAAAGCCAAGAATGGGGCTGACATTCTAGAGCAAATTAACTCACATAATGGGCCTGCCAATCCACCCTCCCTTCAAATTCCATTTTCTTGGTTTATACTAAACTCGATCAGTCTCTCGTTGGGTTTGCATTCTTTCCCACCCAGCAGCCAGTTATCTCAGTTATCCCGGCTTCTTTGAACTCCTACTAAGTGCTAGACACAAACGAGTGCCTTAAGGAATACAAGGAACATTTCCACCTCCACCAAGAAGCATGTCATCTTGCAGGCAGAAGGTAACTGTGCCTACAACAGCTAGGGAGCCAGACCAGAAAGCAATAGATAAGGATCGTCTAAGTGTGTGGACCTGTGCTACAGTAGGTCAGAGGGGGTGATTCTTCCTCAGTTAAGGAAATCAAGGCAGTTTCACAGAGGACGTGAACTGGCAGGATTCCTAACCATGAGCCTGATGAAGTAGGCCATTTCAAACCGAGGCAAGCATGTAAGCTTATTTGGCAAAGAAACTTAATCTAGTTGTCCAATTCTGAATGATTTTTAGTAGCTGTCTTAAGTGCTGCCTTGAGATAAATGTTAAAAATGCATCCATGCTCAGCCATGATCAATTAGATGTGTCTGCCGTGGTTATAGGACTGCAGAGGTATCTGTATTAACTTCCATTTTCAAAGAATTTTAAAAATCTGGTCAGCCAAAGCACCAACTCCTGCATTTTACACAGTGGGTATAAGAGATTGGTTAGTAGAGGGAATTTGGGGGCAGATTAAAAAGGCCGTGGATGCCAGGCTGAGGAAATTATACACTGTGAGAAAATTATACACTCATATATTTGTACTTACTATATAATGTGTGAAAAGCCAGCGGGACAAACTTTGTTTGACTTAAGCCCTTAGCTATTCCATCCGCACAATTTAGACACTGTCAGTCACTTATCATTTCCCAAATGTTAACAATCCTTTAAGATATTTTATTTTCCTGACTGCATATTGGCTTGTGTGTAGTTCAAACTTACTTAAAGTTATGTATGCTCCCTGTTTTCCCAGATTTTTAGTAGATGAGATAGGACAGATATCAGATATCTAGAAGATACTGCAGTGTGCTCCAAGTACAATAGTCTTGATGGAGCGATCGTGGAGGGCAACAGCTTCTTACAGGAGCTCCCTTGTCAGCAAGTTGGACCTTGGAGGTCCAGCAAGATGTTCACATGCATAAACTGTAAGGGACAGGAAAGAAGAAATTACAGCAATGAGCAATGATGACAGAGAAAGGAAATAGCAATGGGTACTGTTGTATGCCTGTCTGACAATACCTGCAGTCATATGTTACAGTAGAATTGTACGCTTGGAATTGTACACAGAATTTAATGATACTTCTGACTCCATCACCATGGTGCATTTGGTAAACAGATGTGAGCTATTTGCCAGGTACTAAATTCAGCCCTGTTAAAACATAACAAAGATAATAATAATTTATAGAATCCACGGTGCTTGTCCTGGAGCTACTATGATATAATAGGCAGAGAAACAGTAAGTCCAAAATGTACAATCACATAAAAAGCGTGTTTTCATAATGCTTTAGCATGGTTCTCCAATTGGCCCTGAAATTCTCTTGTCTAGACTATTGCAATATAATATAATGGTTAGATGTCAGATCTCTGAAGCCACGCTGTGTGACAGACAAGTTACTTAACATCTCTGTACCTCACACTTCTGACCTGTAAAATAAGGACAACAAACATGCATATATCATAGGTTTTTTTATGAGCAGTCAATGAGTTAAAGTACTTAGAACAGTGCTATTTTATGTTTGTTGTTGTTTTCTTGGTATCACAATTACTTATTAAATGGTATCCCTGCCTCCTATTACTCCTTACCCAATATATACTTCACCCAACTTCTAGGGCAATCTTCGTAAACAGCTATCATGAAGGTCACACACACACACACACACACACACACACACACACACACACACACACACACACCCCTACCTTCTGGATATTTTGCAACATGAGAAAGTCTTGGCAGATTAATGTCCAAGTTTCTCAGCCTGGAAGACAAGGCCCCGTGAGCTGGCCAATTTAACTTTCTAGATACATGATGCTCCACTCTTCTTGTACTCTCCCATGTATCCTATGTCAGAGAAGATAAGGGACTCGCAAGGTTAGGAGGTTACAAGGCTATTCAGAGAGGTTAAGTGACATTTTCAAGGATATTCCGGCTCCTAAGACTTCACTGTTTCCATCAATCCATTCTGCTACAGCACTTGAGAGCTGTCGTTGTACCAAGAACATGTGTTCACATTGTCTGTCTCTGCCACTGACTGAGCTTTTGAGGGCATCTTGTCTCATACATCTCTGAATTATCTGCACCTGATTCTAAGTAGGAACCAACATGAGATTTAATGCATGTTCGATGAAACTGGGTAGTCATGTAGATGTATTCTTCCATGGACTTATCTATACATTAATAAAACACTGACTTCTAGTGGGCTAATCAAACAAACTAAATGCTATTACTGCTAAGCACTCACATAATGCCTTATCTCTTAATGAGAAATGCTCATAGTAAAATTTTCAAAAAGAATGGTAAGACAGACAAAGATGTCTGCTAACAAGGGAGATTTTGGCCCCCACATGTGCCTGGCCCCACACTTTCTGTCTGTTTGCAACATCATGAAGAATGACAGACAAAATATTACACTCAACATTTTAGGAAAATAGGAAGGATTTTTGTTTCTTGCTTTTGATTTTACATGTTAACATAAATAACTGTGTGTGTGTGTCTGTGTATAGTTAACACAGATTTGTCACATATATTTCATATTATTAGAATTTTGCTAAAATTCAGTGAGAGAAGTGAGACAAGGGTTATTTCTTCCAAATTACTGATGAGGAGCTCAAACTTCAAGAAGGTTAAATGCAATCTTTTACTGAGGGGTAGTGGAATTGGTTACTATGGAAAAAGAATAAAAAAGGCAAAAGCTCTGTATCAAAGTGACATTGACAAAAGACTGCCATAATAAATTAGCATTCCCATCTCGACTGACTCAATCAGCAAGAACAAATTCACAGGGCAGGTAGCAGAGAGAGTGGGGAGGGTCCTGTTACAATCTGTCAAGTAGTGACGTCCAGAAACTCATTTTAAAAAGAGAATCAAATCAAAACAACAAAAGAGCAATAGCTAATTTACCATTTAAAAGTTCTGTCCCTTTAGTAAGTGAAAGGACTCAGGATATATCCTAAATTTTTTGACTCCAAACTTGTACAATCCTAAAGTGCTTTACTGAATTGTGTACTTCACACCTGGCATTGATAGGAGATGTGCATGGTTCACAATTGTGTATATCCCCACAGAAGTGCACAAAACTGCAAGGCCTTGGGCACAGCATGCAAAACCAAGGATCAAAAAGAAACCAGACCCAGTCTTTACCACTATTTTCCATTCTCTCCGTCTTTCTCTTTCTGTCTCTCTTTCTTTCTCCACTTCTCTTTGTAAAGGGTTTGTTTTCCTTACTCAATATAATGTTAGTAAGTAATTTGAACAAAAGGAAAACATAAATGGTAGTTCAGTATTAAGTCCTGGGAGATTTAAGTGATTTATATTCTTTTTCTTCAGCAATATTTGCTATAAAGCTACTGAAGGTAATATTTAGAGGAAGTGGATGTTTTGCCACAATATCACCACCTAATCCTCAGAGCAGTTCCTTGATATCTATCAGCAGTTCAGCAGTTCATAAAGACTTAACCACTTTATGAGCAATATGCTGACTTCTCTTTGGAATGGTGGGGAAAAAAATAAAAATAAACTTTCATTGAAGAGGACCACAATGTCTCCGCAAATGAAATCGGGTAATAAACCAAGTGAAATAGGCACAGAAATGGAAGTTTTAGTTTGTTTTCACAAACTCTGCTCCAGATCTGTACATTGGGAAGATTTATTTGATTTATTTAGCTCAGTCTTTTCTGATAAAAAAAAAAAAGGAAAAAAGAAACTACAATGGGATTTTTGTCTATGTCCAGGATGTTAACCGAAGATGATGATTATTGTTTTGAAATATTAGTAAGGGAGGCAGGGAGAAACATAATAGTATAATACTGTTTGTACCTGAAGACTAAAAGTATTTCTTCATTGTCCACTGGAATCGGTTATACTATTCCAAATTTAAACACTCCCAAACCTGATATTTATATTTTTAAGAGTTGATTTTATAGAAAATCAAAGTAGAGATATTTGGAACACTTAATATTTAATAAAACCAGTAAGCTTAGTAATAGCTTTTAAAAATTTTTATGTAGTTTTTATTGAAAAAATAATTTTTTACACATATGTGGAGGGTAGAGTTGAATATTGATACCTGTATACATCGGGTAATGATCAAATCAGGATAATGGGCATGCTCATCATTACAAAATGTAATCATTCCTTGTGTCCATTAACCAGTTTCTGGATAACCCCCCTCTACTACTTTAAATATATATACCCCTGAGTTTAAGGGAACAATTTACTTGATAATGGTACTTTGAAAGTACATTGATTTAATACAGCTTTTTCCCCCCAAGCTGCACTCATGTATATAGTTCTGTGCTGTTTTTTTTTTTGTCTGTACACCATCTGTATGATATAATATTTCAATCGACTCATTTCTTTAAAGACATAAAATAAACATTTGCTTTAAAAGGGAATTCTATATCCATATCTAAAAATGAGAAATTATTTTTACTTGCCATAAATACAAGGTAAACGTAGAAATAAATTGAGAAGGGCCGACCCTATGGCTCACTCGGGAGAGTGCGGTGCTGGGAGCACCGAGGCCGTGGGTTCAGATCCTATATAGGGATGGCCAGTGCGCTCACTGGCTGAGCGCAGTGCGGACGACACCAAGCCAAGGGTTACGATCCCCTTACCGGTCACACACACACACACACACACACACACACACACACACACACACACACAAAGAAAAAAAAAAGAAAAAGAAAAGAAAAAAAAAAGAAAGAAAGAAATTGAGTGAATGCAAAACAATGTTCTTAACATTCTAACAAGGCACTTGGAGTCTGCTTCAGGCTCAGAGCCTGAGGCCAGCATTCTGCTTGTTAGAAAGATCAGCACTGGCAGGAACTGAAATGTTCCCTCTTGACAAAATCAGAGCCTTGAAAGAGAATAGGAAAGTGAGTTACTTTCCCACCAATTTATTTTCCGCATGTCCCATCAGAAATTGCAAGGGGGGTGCACTACCTGCAGCATGACAAATGTTGTGGTCTCCTAACAAGTTTGGGCTGGACCCAAATCACAGATAGAAATACTACACTTTCCACCTACCAGATATGGGAATTGGGGAAGTCAGTATCCCTTTCTGAGTCTTACCTCATTTATTTAAGAAATTGAGGTAATAACATCTGCATCTTCAAAAGGTTATGTGGGTTAAATGGAAAAACACCAGCATACGAGGGCTGCTCAATGGATTCTAGTTACCATCAACCCTCAACATGTTTTCTCTTTTCATTCTATCTGTTCTACAAACGTGAAGACTTCATCCATTCCAAGCTGCTGTCCTTACCATTTGCATCTGCTTCCTTCACAGGGAAATCTTACTTTATGTAATTCACCCTACAGTTTTGCTAAAAAACTCGGAGGCTTCCATAGTCCTGAGGAAATCACATCCCATATTCTGACAGATTGCCCAAGTATATTTGCCTGTTCTATGGAAAACTCCAGTGGTAAAATAAATAAATATATGATAGATTTTTTTAAAATCTAGTAATAGTATAATAAAATCCAGGTTAACCATCTCTGTGTAGGCACAAGTGGAATGATTTTTGAGAGCAACAAAACTATGTTAGGAAATGAGACTTTGAAATCACGTCATTTGGGTGTAAGTTCATGGGGAAAAAAATAGGTTCCTCTTCTTAAGATAAAAACAGCTTTAAAGTCCCATTAGGCTCTTTTAAAAAGGCTTCTTGAACATCAAATATCTTTCTCAAAACACTTCATTGATTTAAGTGTAAATTAACCAGAAATGCATGGATTTCATTTCTCTTAGAATACACATGGATTTTTACATCCAGATGAAAAATACCTTTCCTGTTTTCCATCACTTCAAAATTTGAAAGGGTGCTTTAGGTGCTCAAGACTGACTCAAAAGTGCTAAGCCTTGCCCTTGATTCTTGCATAGGATGAAAAGTAGTAATTTTGGCATGAAATTTTGTTGGCCCTCTATTTGAATACTAAAAAAAAATGCTGTCTTAGAATTCCTAACAGAAAAGAAGTAATTAATAAGCAGTGTGGCCTCGGTAATCTTTCTAGGCTGTAGCATGGCACTGAGGAAAAAGTCAATGTGTTCAACAATCCCAGATTTGTTTTCTTGCTTGAGTTCTGACCAGATGTCTCCAGTTTCCTCATCTGAAAAGTGGCGATACAGGACAGGAACTATTTATCTTGCAGCTTGTTGTGGGATAGATGTAAGATGACACACCAATGAAAATGCATTGAGCATCTCTTCTGTACTACTGAGGATTCAAAGATAAATGAACAAAATACTTTTCTCTGGTTTTAAAGGAAACTCCTTGTTCTGGAGGAAGAAAGCACTCTGAACTCTGTCTCAGGTCTCTGCCTTTGGGATGGGGAGATGTGTGAGAGTCTAAGAACTACAGAGACATTATACTCTGCCTGAGGAATCACTTGCTTGCTGAATGGCAAATTGCTTCATAAACACTCAGGTACTAGATTATGAGGTGCTAAGGAGCAGATGGATTCTCATTAATGCTTGTTGTCATAATAATTATAACTACTATAATATTACTATTACTGTTATGCAAATCACCGTTTGGGGATCTGAATTGTTTCCCTACGTTCACACTTAATTGTGTTAGTTGGATGTATTTTTAGTTTTTCTCAATTGTTCAGCCTCTTAGTCTGTTATTCTGTTATCCTCACTGTTCCATATCTGCTTTGGAAGACTGAGTTTCCTGGTTTTGATTCTTTTCACTTTGTTTTACCATCTTCTCTTCTCCCTCTCTCTTTTCCAGTGAAATCTGTTATTCTTGTTGAGCTCCCCACACCAATCTGCTGGGCCATCTGATTTTTCTCACTCCAAATCTAGGTTTATTTCTAGCTAACTGTTGACAATAATACCATAGTTATCCTTGCAGTTATGTTCATTTGTTCATTATCTTAAATAATATAATGTGTGAACTTAGAGAAAGTATCAGGCTTTGGATTAGATTTGAGATACAGACATGGATAGTAGAGACACTGCCTTCAAGGAGTTCATTATCAATCTAGTGAGGGTGTCAGACAAACATAAAAAGACAGGACAGTGTGTTAAGCCTCATGCTGTAGATGTGTGCAAGAAGTAGCAGGAGCATGTTAGTGGGGACGTAGGAGAAGACTTAATAGAATAAGTCACATTTGTGATCCATCTGGAAAGATAAGATGGCTACTATTCATAAGGAGGTATCCTGAGAGAGGAAGAAAGTCATCTCTCTATGATCAGGGTCTGTTCAACAAGCTGATCCCAATTGCATCCCCAGAGAATGGAGCCAAGCCTAGTGGAAATTCCAAGGAAGATCTTGTAAGTGCAGGGAAATCTTGAGCTCCTCTGTAGTCACCAACAGCATGATAGCAATGTGTCTCAAGGTAGACATACAATGTGTGTAAAAATCGGTGTTTTTCCTATGCAAATTCAGGTTCCAGGCAAATCACCAGACAAACCAGACCCTCCTCCTAAGCTCCAACCTAGGCATTTCAATCCAGATTTCTTCCCCTGAGACTGTCAATGTGTAAGGCTGGTCAAGTCCAGTCACCAAGGTTGGTGACATCAGGTATTTGGATAAACAAAAAATCCCCAGCAGAGTTCATCAATGGAAAAATGGGTATGAGGCTAACCCACCACTGACAGGATACTCCTCTGAAGCCCTAAATCGGTCAAGGACACACCTACAAAATGTTCTAAACCCTAGCATGAAGATGAGTGGCCAGTCCTTTTCCATATCTTTAAACTCTGGCACTCTCCTGACTGCAAACTGATACCAGATCCTGTTTCATCAGAGAGCTAGAACTCTCCTTCATTAAGGATCTTGGCCCTAGCCCTTTCCTTTCTCTCATTTATGTGTCGGGATCCCAGTATTTCTCCTTTAGATTAAATACAAAATATTAATTTATATTTCTTATGAGATTATGATTAATTCTTACCAGCTACCCTTCTAACATTAGCTGCATTTAGTCTTGTATTAATGAAGGCAGAGGCCAGGGGAGCAAATAAAACAAGAAAAACAAAATTTTAATCTGCAGGAAGGAATGCTATTGTATATGTAAGGCATAAACTGTTTAGAACAGGGTGATTTGAAGAAACATGAAAGGAGAATTTTCCTAGAGCTCAGAATGTACCGGAAAACAGTGGATGATACCATTTAAAAGAGGACTGATTGAGATCTGACTGAGTGCCTTGTGCTACAATGAGACAGAATTATACAATTAAGAGGAGTAGCCTAGCTGTAGAGATCTCTGAAGGAAGGATATGTTCTCTGGCCATCTGCTCTTCATAGGTAAGCTTCAGTGGGCTATCTTGAGAGGAAACTAAACATTTTTCTTTCATTGCAGCCCTTAATACAACAACCCTATCAGTTAAATATTTTTATATACAAAGGCAAATGCAACTCAGAGAGGTTAACAAACAGGTTAACTAGCTGATCCAATACACAGAGTCAGTAACATATTCAGGCAGGTCTTGAAACAATATCTCTATGTCTCCAGATGTCTTCGCTTTCTTGCAATCTCACTTTCCCAGCCCCCCAAATACGAAGTTACGTTTTCCAAAGTACTGAAAAATGTTTAGTTTGGCTGGTGCATACTGGAAAAATAGATAGTTTTATGAAGTGGTATTGGAAAGATAAGTAGAAGCCTAATTGGGATTTAGAGAAGTAAAATGCAGTTACCTTCACAATTTCTTCATCTGAAAAATTAGGTTGTTAGTGTAGAGAATAATCGAGAAAACGTTATGTAAGTCAATCCCCACAGTGCCTGGCGAGATATGAAACACTAAATACTAAGAACGTCAAGTACAACTGCTAGTGACATTTACTATCACTTTCTACTCCAGACAAGAGATTATACGCTTTATGTGATTTGGGGGGAGAAAAGAACACAGTGAAAAATAAGGTGTTCTTTGCTCGGGCACAGTAAATGCATGGGGGCATACCATTATACAAAGATTAATGAGGAGAAATTCACCAGGCTCCATGATTTGAGCAAGTCATGTACATTTGTTTTTCCTGCTTTGGGAGAATATAGGAGTCAGTTTTACCTACGTCCGTTTGAAATGAGTTATTGTTCCTGTTTGAGTTTCCTACCATAAGATCCCAGAGAAAGTTTCAGGGTACATCAGAACATAGGAGAGCACGATTATGTTGTTGTTTTTCTCTGGTTTCCTAATAATCCTCACTCCGAAAATCTGCTGCACCCAACATCTGCTTTGATGAAGCTTTTGGGGCTGCATTAATGAGCCAGACTCCAGGGTACTGAAATAATTCAACCAAGACAAGACGAATTGGTCCGAACAGAGACTAGGTGATGGGAGTAAATGCAATCTCTCTGGAAAATGAAAGCAGACTTTCTCTAGATGTCTTTAATTTGGATTTGAGTACCTGAACTATGTTTCGTTTTGTTTCATTTTTCCCCAATCTTCTGACTTCATATTTTGAAGATCATTCAGTTTGTTAGCTTAATAATTTTTCCCTGAACCATATTAGCAGGGGCAAGTGATATTCTTACATCCTTAAAAAACCTAGGATCTGGTCTTGTTTTTTTCAAGAGCTTGCTCTGTAACCTTAGGTTCAGAAGTCAAAAGCCTTACCTGATTTTTTCCCTGTAAATTTAAAAGTTTGAGCCAGATGATCTCTATGGGCCCTTTTGGCTCTAAAAGCCTGTAACTCTATAAAACATTTGGAATAATACATCTTTTTCTCATCTTGGAAGATAATTGCAGGGATCATAAGAGAGACAATGTGCTTGGAAATGTACAGTTACTCAAATCTAAAAAGTAATAGCAGAGATGTGACTTAACCTGGGACTCCAGCACTGAGTTAAACAAGGCTTTGATGCCATTTGGTTTCATTATTCCCAAATGGTCTCCAGAAAGGTGTTTGTTTTGCTGAATCAGAATCACCTTAGTAGCTTTTTAAAAATACACATTCTTTTTGGAGAGTCTGATTTAGTTGGTTAGCCATGGAATCTGGGATCTACATTTACAAAACCGCATGCAATTAAAGATTTTGATTCTGTTTGTGAACACAAAATATTTAGCTCAACTTTCTTTGCAATTTTTGAATCCTTTCTGTAATGAAGTAATACACTGATTAGAAGTAGGTTATTATAGTTACTTATGATTACTATTTTAATATTGAGATGTAGTACTAGGTATTATTTGATGGTGGAAAACTTTGGTTTAAATTCCACTGTTTAACTCCTTCACTGTCTAACCTTGAGCAAATCACTTAAGTTCTTTCAGCCTCAGTTTTCTCAAACTTTAAAGGATACCAACAATAGCTACTATTCACAGGGCTTTAATAATTAAAGAGATACCGTATGTAAAGATATGGAGTATGTTTTAATATGTTAGCCTGTCTCCCTCTTTGCTTGCTCTTCAAAATATCATAGCTATGAGGATATTGATAAAACACAATGCTTCATAATAATTATATTATCAGTAATGAAATTTCCAAGTTGTGTAACAGGTGTCTAGATATCCTATTACGCGGATGGATGCCAAGGCCAAAGTTTGTTTACAGGTATCTCCTTCTCTCTCAGAGATTAAGCATTCAGTGGGTGGCACAGAGTGAATAAAATTACCTTCTGTTATTGTTAGTTTGTTTTAAAATTTAGAGAGATATGCCCAAATGTATGCCTTGCAGGAATTTCGCCTTACTATTTAGTAATATTTATTCATACACAGACACGTTTGCAAAAATAAGTACATTTTTCTTCTCCAAATATTCTTTCCCATTCCCTACTATACCAAATCTCTTAAGCAAATCCACTATTTACAATAGAGCTGTTTTAATGACATATTTATTAAAAAATAGATCCTGATCATAGTTTCCCTATGGACTACCAAAGACAATTTGAAACCCTGTTAGTAGATGCAATATAAAAGATGGGTTCAACTGTATATCATATTGCATCTGAGGATCTGAAATTTTTTTATAAACCTCAGTTAGGCCTCATAACACACCCCTGAGGCAAAAAAGTATTGTGCACTTTTATGGAGACACAAACTTAAAACCCATGGAGAGGTTAATCACTTTGCATCAAAAGCCTTGTAGCTGGTCTGCGGTGGAGTCAGGAACAAAACTGAATTTCTTCCTAGGGAGCAACTTACCTTCTTTTATTTGCCTGATTACTAGAGTATATAATACTTCTGGAAAGTTATGATGAATGTTCAAAAGAAACCCCTGAGAAAGGGTTAACATTTGTTTCCCAGTTTAGTAAATGAGTGATTTGTTTTCCATGCAAAAGCAATAGTATCTTTTTTGTTTTGCCGAACACTTATGTTAAAATGACCCCTTTGAGGAAGAAGAAAAAAATAGCAGAGCAATTCAGGAATTAGGATAGCAATTGGTAGAATATTTCTTTTTCTTTCTTCTTTCCACCTCCTTCTACATAGCAACCTGCACAGATATTGCACGCTAGAGGGCACTTGAGGTAGAAGAAAAAAAGCCTTGACATTCACTCTAACAGGACCAGTTGCCTGTGCAGGCAGGAGGCAGCAACCTAAAAGCAATACCCCGTTTTCCACATAGCAGCATCTTTAGTAAACAAACAAACAAACAAAACTCTTAGACAGCATTATGCAGCTTTGACTAATAAAGAAATCCTGTTCACATTCTGTATAATGTAATTTCCTTTCACATTCTTAGAGCATTTGTGGAATAAATGAATATATACCTGTTTTTCTCTTTAATAAACAACTTGATAATAACTCTTCAGAACTATAAAATTCATTTTACGCATGATAAACTGTTGCGCCCCCCATACATCTGTAATGATACATAGTATAAGTGTGCAAATTTCACATAATGGTAATCTAAACCAGACATAAAATTAATTAAATTTACTTATTATGTTTTAATATTGTATACATTCTGCTATAATAAACTAGTAGCATATGGGGGGAGGGGGTTCTCCTTTTCTCTTCTTATTTTTTCCTTCTTCTTTCTTATTTTTTTTTAAACACAATGTGAACTATTTTTATTTCTTTTCCTCTTTTTGGCTCCCAAGTTTAACAAAAGGGGTCTAGAGACTTAGTGTAGTTACTGTTCTTTGTCCGGAGAAAAAGAGAAAGGAAACAAAAAACTAAAATGCAAAGTCTACAAAAGCTGGGCTGGCTTACTTGATAGCCAGTCCCCTTAAATCTATTGACTGCCCCCACCCCCTTCAGTTTCTGTTTAGAAGCTGAATTGAGCTTATCTCTTTTCTAGCACCTGGGAAGATGGGAGATAATGCCATTTTGAAAACCTTCTCCAAAATGCTCTCAGCACAGATGTTTTCAGAAAATGTTTACACCTGCATTTACTGAAAATACAATGGCAAGTTCAAAATTAGTAATTATAGTCAATATTCAGAGATACAGGCCTAATTTCAGGGACAGCTAAAACCAGCAGCCAAGAAATGAAGGGCATCTCAACTCTGAATAGCAAGCTCAATGATGATTTTGCCCCAAGAACTCATAACCATTTGTAAAGAAATCTGTTTAGTTGTTCAAATTGGTGAAGCAATCACATGATAAATTTAGTGTGCTTACATTTTTTTTTTAAATTTTATTTTTTAAAATAGTATTTTGTCTTAAAACAGAATATTCACAGAATATAATACACCACTTAACTTTTTTCCTTCTCTTTATATATATCACATGAGAAAGGAGTCAACTAAGGCAGTGGTTCTCCAACTTTAATAAGCAACAAAATCTCCTGGAGCATTTGCTAAAACCCAGATTTCTGAGCCCCACCTGGATTCGGGGCCCATGATGTGCATTTCTAACAAATCCCTAGAGGATACTGAGGCAGAAGCTGGTCCAGGGATCACAGGTTAAGAATCAGCGGCCTAAAGGAATCCCTGTAATTGCTCACATTCACTTAATCTGAGTACCACAATATCTTCTTGTGATTTTAGTAAGAGGCCTATTTAAAACAAATCCATAAGTTAAAAATACAAAACAAAACAAAACACTATTCTAAATGTATTTAAACATTTCCAAATTTCTCAAAACTGCTTTCTTTTTTTTCCATTCTTATGCTCCAATAATGGAATTCAGAAGAAAATTTCAGTTTCTTACGCCTAAAGCCACACTTGTTATATGATACCCTCCTCTACTGCAAAATAAAGAATTTGGTTTCAAATTTCTTCATCCTAGTGAAATGTGGGAAAAGGACTCTGCTTTCTTAGAAAATATTATATATTAATTTGTGTTGCATTTATGTTTTGGTCTTCTTCATATTTCAGATTCTTGAGGTTTTTATTTTAAATGATAATACCCCTGGCAGGAAACACATTGTAAAATCCATTTATTCATAAAACTTACACTCCTCAACTTCATGAATATGTTAAGACAATATACCATGAATTCCTTAATTCATCTAAATTTAAAAGCAATCCAATAAACCTGAAAGTTCTCAGTAATAATACCATGGTAAATACACGTTCTTTCGTTTGTTTTGTTTTAGACTGTTTTACGTTTTAATTGTGTACTGAAGAGTGAAAACTAGAAAAAGTTGAATTTTAATGCAGCAAATGACAGATATGATCCATTCTGCATCTCCTGTTTCAATTAGAGAAGTTGGAGTCTCCCTTGCTCTTCTCTCCCTTCTGCGGTTCTGTTTCCTACAATCCAGCTGACTCCTCTCTCCGCAAGTATCTGACCACTTGGTTTACTGTCTCCCTTAGTCAAAATTATGACATAAGTTCCAGCCGTAGTGAAAAAGACAAGTGACCTTTACCACATGGAGTCTCTCTCCATCTCATTCACTCTCAACTGCAATAGACTCTTCCACAAAATTGTCTGCCTGTCACTGAGCCCCAGTCTGGAGGCATCCCGCCTCGTCCCACTTTTTGCATCAGTCAGCCAAGGTTACTCTGAATGCGATCCTCCCTCCCCCCAAATCCTTCTCTGATTATACTCCTGCCCTATCAGACAATGCCTCACCCTTCCTCCTCCGCAATGCTCCACAACACATGCAATTTCAGTCGCCATTCTAAAAGGCCTGTGTGGCACAGTCCTTTTCCCGCTAGAAGGCTGTAACCCTGAAGAAAATGTTGAAAAGAAAACACTTTCTTAAGGGGATAGGCTCTCACCATTGTGACATTACACTGCATCTTATTAAGAGTGGGTGGAATTGTTAAAGAGACAAGCGCCTTGTCTTTCAGCATCCTGATTATTTTAGAAATATCCTTATAGGGCTTTTAATCATTATCCTAATCCTCTTTCACACTGCTTAATCATCCAGACCTCTTTTAAGAATTAGTCAGAAAATTCCTACTGCAATGCTTTGAGCAGAGATTAGCAAGTGTAGATGGGGTTACCTTGAATTCTAGGAGGCCAAAATTCAATGAAGACAATGGATATAACGGCTGTAAAAGTAAATATGGATAACGTGAATCAAAACAAACTCATGGTAATCCAAGGTACCCAAAGCCACTGGATTCTGACATTCTGACTCTTTTCACTTTGTCAGCACAGTTTTTTGTTTGTTTGTTTTCTTTAAGAAAATGAGATTTGAGGATGTTGTCTCTTTAACCCCCTGGCTGTCTTTAGAGGTGAGTTTGTTAGTTTTGACAATCCCCAGCCTATAGTAGCACATGACTTTTTCTTTAGTTCTCATAGATGTAAGAAGGTATCCCAGAGAAAGATTCAAACCATTTGTTTAAAGTGAAAATGAATGTCTGAAAATTAAGCACAACCTAAGATGTGATCTGTTTCTTTCTCCACTTGGAACTGTCTGATTTAGCAGCACTTATAATTTGATTGAGGTTTGACTGCTGTTCCTTTTTCCACGACAGAATTAGCCAATTCCAGAATACCCCTGCAAGCAGATGCAGTCTGAGCAGAGAACAAACAGTTACTTAGTGACTGCCTGGCAAAAAAAAAAAGAAAAAAAAATACCTCCTGGTTCTCTTCACCTCTCCCTCTCTAAAATAATTCACTAAGTTTTTTGCCTATGACATCTAGAATATGAAACAAACAGATATTACACCTACAGTCTATATTCTTTTCAACATTTCACAAGGGGACATTAGATGCAGCATAAATAATGTCAAATTTGCATAAATATTACCAGCATATTGTGCCTATTTTCTCATTCTGTTCACTTTGTCTCATTAATTTGAGTAAGATGTACAAGCTCTGCAGTGTGTCTGGTCCTCTCCACCCTTTTCCCCTTCTGTTTTGGCCCTGGCCCTAGATGGCAAAATCTACCCTCAGAGCTCACCTCTAGGATGGACAAAATCCGAGTCTCCTGTGGAGGGGAGTGAAAAAAGGGTAAGAATTAGTTTGTCTTATATTTCACTAATTTCATTAAAAGATGATCACAGTGGCTGCATGTTAGCTTCCGTGATGAAAAGAAAAGAAATCTGGACCTCCTGATTCACGATCCCTTCTTTTTGCACTGGCTCTCCCGCGGGGTGGCCGTTTCTCAAGATCTGAGAGGAACGTATCAGCGGACGTGAAGGGGCCACAGACAGGGCCTCTCTTGAAAGGGGCAGGGTGAGCCTGCAAATGGATGGTAACTGAGAGGCGATTCGGACGGAGGTCAGGGCACATTGAGAAGAACTAGCAATGCCTCCCCTTAAGAAACAAGCAAGTTCTGCTTCCCCCGCCCCCCCCACACCCACTTACTGCACGCCCCTCCTGGCTGTCCCTCTGCTGTCCCTCATCCCATCTCCCCAAAGGAGTAGAAGGTCCAGGACATCAGGGAACATCAGGGATGTGTTCCAGAACAGGACCAGGACACACAGCCTCCAAAGCGCAGCGTCTGAGTAGTAGGCAGTGGTCTCACAACCGCCTTATTCTGAACACAAGAGGAGGAATGAAGAGGAGGCACACGACCCACACGCGTCCCTTTGCACTGTCGCGCCCTCTCCCTCTCACGGAAAACAGCCGTGGGCCACTGAGACGCATTTCAAGATAACGCTAGCCACAGAGCTCAGGTGAGACCTCGAGAGAGAGAGAGAGAGAGAGAGAGAGAGAGAGCTGGCGGGTACCTCCTCCGCATCCTTTTATCATCTGCCAGCCCTCTGATCCCGGAGCTTGGCCCTCCGCGGGCTGCGCGCACTGCACGGAAGGGCGCCTCTTGGCCCGGTGGCTCTGACGGCGGAGGCGCGCTGGGGCGTGCTCGGAAAGCGAGGAGCGAAAAGTTGTGTACCCACTTGGTAGGGGGAAAGAGAGCCACCGAGCGAGCGCGCGACAGCGAAGGGGGAAGGCGGGAGGGGGCGGGGAGGGGGGACCGCTTACATGAATTTCCAAGTGATAGACCTGCCTCTGCGCTCTGCCCAATGAGATCCGTCAGGGGAGGTACCCGGCTCACTTTTCCACATCACTTCACAGTTACATTTGGCAGGCAGGCAGGCGGGCTCGCACGCCGAAGCGCTCAGCCCAGAATTAGCGGATTTATTTGGAATCTCCCTGCCTCCTCGAAGCTCCTCCGCGGCGGGTTTGTGCACAGACGGTAGCGTCGCCCCACCAGCTGCACTTTGGGCTGCGGACACCCAGAGCCCAGCGCGCCTGCCCCGCGTCGCCGCACCGAGCCCCGCAGCTCCTAGAGGCATGCACGGAATCCGGAAACGCCTGCTCAGCGCGCGGGGACCGGTCGGCACTCTCCGCTCTCGGGAGCCGACCCCGAGCTCCTCCAGCCATTTGTGAACCTTGGAATTCTCCAGCGCCGAGCCCCGCAAGAGTAAGTGTCTTCCCCCCAATCCCCCCCCCCATCCTCGTTTTTCTTCATGCCCCGAGGGCCCAGAAGGGACTATTTCTTTTAGGAATCCCCATAGCCCTTCCGACACCTTGCGCACCTCCTTCCCCCCAGCTGGAGGATGCGGGTTCCTAGTCCAGGCGCGAAGCTGAGCTGCGTCTTCTTTCGCGGTATCCATGGCTGATGCGGACGCCGCAGGGTTTTGCCTGCCGGTTTTTACAAACTGCTCTGACAGCAGATCCTGGGGGTAGCAGGCTCCAGGCTGTGCCCCTCCAGTTCTCGGGCCGGTCTCCCTCCTCGCAGTCCCCTGGCGATTTCGCCGCCTCCCAACACAGGCAGGCGCCGCTTCAGCCGCGCGCCTTCACTGCGGGGTCCGTGCGGTGACTGGAAAGCACCCGCCGCCTGTGGCGAGGAGGGTGCGAGCCCGACAGGAGAGGAGGCGAAGGGGCCGGAGGTGTCTTATCGCCGGTTTTCTGCAGCTCCTCATCTCCGAGGCGAGGGAGGGCGACCCCCGCGGTGGAGCTGCCGGGGCCGTGGCTCCGTTGCGAAAACCCCCCAGCTTTCCCACAAGTGGCTGCTCCAGCCTTGGAGGCGCGGTGCTCTCTGCAAACTTGCTGGGCTCACCCTGCGGCTCTGCACTCGCCAAGACGCTGCCGCGCACCCGGGCAGTGTTCTCCCGAAGCCCGCGAGACTGCGCTCACAGAAGCCCCCTGAGCCCGAGACTCTTCCGTAGACCCTCTCCTAGACACGCAGAGCCGGGAGCTGTGCCTTCTGTCATCCGGCCGCTCCTCATCCGCTAACCTTTGGGGGGCGGGCCGCGCCCCTCGCAGGACGGGAGGAAAAGAGGGTTCTCCCTGGGTTCTGCTCGTGCGTAACAGGTTCATAAGGGACCCACTCGCGTTCTCCCAGGCTCCCGGCAAGCCTGGGAAGCAATGAAAACCTGCCGCTCCCAACGCTGATGCCAACAGGTATCCACATTTTTCTCCCCTTTTTCCCTCCCCAAATACCAAACCTTCCCCCACTCAAGCTGGCAGAAACCTCAAAGTTTCCTTGTCGTTGACCCTTCCCGGCGGGGACGGGGCTGGCGGCATGTCAAGGACTAGCCGTTTGCCTCCCCAAGCGGAGATGGCAGCTGTTTGCTTGGGTTGCTAAATGTAAGAAATCAAACAACATTAATTGTTTATTGTTGCAAACGTACAACATTAGTCCGTAATGGAAAATCAGGCTGGCAGCTGCTCACTTCAGCTCCAATTAGAGGATAGAGCTTATCACTGAGCAAGCGGGAGGGAGAAAAGGTCTTTGCAACTTTACCACCCTTTCCTCAAGATTCCACAAGAGTTTCCTCTTCAGGAGGCACGATCCGACAATCCCTTAGCGCGCCAGAGCTGCTCATCAGATCAGCCGGCTCCTTCCTTTCGCCGGTTTCACAGTATTTGTTGGAACGAGGGGACGCTGGAGAATGTATTCGAGAGTAGTGCCCTCTCGCATCAGGCACCATTGGGAAGCAGATAGGAGGAACTGGGGTTGTTTGGGGACGGTTTGAAGCGCTTGTCCGCTTTACAACACTCCTGACAGCCATCTCAATGGTTAAAAACCCTCCCTGGGCTGTCACCTCCAGATTCATTATAGGAGCTTTTCAACCGGAAAACTATATGTTGGAAATATATTTATGTAAGATTCGATAGTGGGATTTTCCATACATTCAACATCGCTGCCGTATCTCACTGCATGCAAAATAAGCCCTGTCGTTCATGCTAAATACCACTGAAATTTCTGCCTGGATATGCCTTTCATTAGCTGTGTCCAGTGTTGCAGGCATTTCACGGGGGGGGGGGGGGGGGCGGTGAGACAGAGAGAGAGAGAGAGAGAGAGAGAGAGAGAGAGAGAGATTCTTCTACTGAGGCGACTGATACCTTTGAAGGATGTTCTCTGAGGATTACATTTATTTATTTATTTATTTTTCCTTAAAGGGAGTTCTCTATAATCACTATGTCCAGACATGTTTTTCCACTTCCCTGAGCTCTATGGCTGAAAGAAATTCTAGGGCTACCCCCCTTATTAAATAATAATTCCGCTAATAATATTCTGTAATTCTGCTTTAGCAGATTTGAAGCTCCTGTCACGCAGTCATTTCATGCTGGAGCAATTGCTGGATTTTAAATCACCTCTGTTCCCCCCGCCCGCCCCTGACTCTGAAGAGGGCAGGAGTTTAGGGAAATCCCTTCGTAAAACAGGAAAGAGTTTTCCGAGCAACTGCGGGGTATTGCCTCATTTAGGGCTGTTCAATGGCAGTTCATCTTCCCCATTCTGTTCCTCACACCACCCAAATGATTGTCCAGGTATCTTCCATCCATCACAAATATGCCAAATATTTTAGAGTCACTGACTAATGTTCTCTGGAATTTGTGCTGTAATGCTGTCATTCAAACTTTTAAATATTAGCCCCTTGCAAATCGGATCTTATACTTCTAATTATTATTATTACAAATCAATGCTTCAGCTTTATAAATTTACAGTGTCCTAAAGCCCTCAAGAATCCATATGGGTAAATCTCTGCACCCAAGACTATAACATTTCTTGGTTGCATTTCTGGTGTCTGGGATGCATTTCTTGAGTTCTTGAATGGATTTAGTTGTAGAACAGACAATTTTATAGCAGTCCTCAGTAGAGTAGCAGCGAGATTTGCCTACTGTATACATATTTTCTCTGAAGGGCAGGAAGTCCTGACCCTGGAAAATAACTTTTAGTTACTAGGTAAGTCTGTGGTCAAGACATTATTCATCTCCAACAATTTAGCACTGAATACAATTAAGATAGCCAATGGCAGCATGGTCGATGTAAAAAAAAAGAAAAGACAAACACAAAACCCATAAAACGTACTCAGCAGGATGGAATAGACTTCTTGAGAAGGCATTTGTAAAGACTGTCATATGAATATACTTAAGAGGTAACATTTCCTTGAAACTATGCATAGATTTAAGGTCTGAAACTCCTTGTTAGCCAGGAGGATCATATTGTTGGAGCAAAGTACAGAAACTCCAAAGAACAAGAATATAATGATTCTGTTCAAGAAATTGTACCTCTGTGCTTTTTTTCCTATGTTTCTTTCATTGTTTATTGGTGGGGAAAAAGAATACACACATATTGAGAAGTTAGAATCCATACTTCAACAACTGTTCAAAAAACCTTATCAATATAAGTAAATTAATGCTTTAAAGAAAAAAAAAATCTTTTTAATTTTTCTACTCAAGGTGGCACATCTCATGGCTTTAACATTCCCATTTGAGCACATTCTTCATGCAAAGCCAAAAGGTTTCAGTGGGTAATGTGATGTTCAATTTATATTTCCAACCACACTTCTCTGGTCCATCAGTAAAGTTTTCTGTTTTACAAATCAAAGAACAAGTATAATCAGAGCAGACTGTCAATTATAGATGCAATTTAAAGTCACAAAACTTTTTTAAAAAAAATATTGTGCTCAGAGGTGCTGCTGATACGGTTTTAGTCATTTTGTATTTGTTACAAAGTTATCCTATGCAGCAGGGGAAAATACAATTTTCTTTTTGCTTTCAGCAATATTGACATTCAGAAGAAATGGACTGACTTTGCTACTTAATTTAGGAAAAAGTTCCTCATTTTGGTGTATTATACACTATTACAGGGTAGAAATAAACCTAGGCGGATTCTTGTTGCTCTGTATTGTGTTGTGTGCATGCACATACACACACACATGCACACAGCTTACTTCTTGAAAATGTGCCCAGATAACTAACTCATTTATTGGTTCACGTCTGAGATTTTTATCATGTTCCCTTTGCCATTTCATCTGCCTTGGATTATTTGATTTGCCCTCCTGGTTATTCAGATTTGTGTATTGCTCAGTCTTCTATACCTGTGGTGCTGAGAATTTCCCCCTACAATCCAATAAATGTATATTTATGAAGTAGAACAATTTTTTGATGGATAAAGGCAATCATTTGACTTAGCAGTGCTTCATTAACCAAAGGGCTATTAGTCCTTTCTCATTTCATTCTCACAGAAAGTTGTGATGCACAATCTATTTTCTGCTGAACTGTTGGTTCCTGTCTCTGGAACCTGCTTCAGATGTAACCATGAGGAGAAAATTAGTTGAACCTGGCAACTTCAAAAGGTCAGAAAAGAAATAAGTTCAAGGGATGCCATTTAGCTTCTTCTCCCATATGTTGCTGCTCACTAAATCTCCATTGCCACTTTTTGGCAAAGCACCAAGGGCAATACTGTTTCCTTTTTCTATGATGCCCCAAGCATTTATTTTCTGAGTTTTAAATGTCATGCTGTATCATATCATAAACACCACCCACCCTCTTGCCTTTAGAGTCTTGTCTTTTTTTATGTTTTATTAGAAAATAGAAATATAAAGATATGACTTTATGTACCTTTTTGGAAAGTATCATAAAAGAATAACTATTGTATTTAGAAGCTTCAAATACTTTCCTTCCTTACTCCCACTGCTAAAGAAAATTGCAAATGCTAGAACAATGGTTGGTCCAGGGATAAGCATGGAATTAGTGCTCAGTAAACATTTATTTAATGCATTAACAAATTTAGCAAAGACTCTGTTCCCCCTTCTTATGAGGCTATTTTCAATAAAGGGGAAAGAGGAACACATTTATATGCAAAAATACTGTGACTTATCTACCACAATTTTCTCTACAGAAATTTCATAAATCCTCCTAAGTTTATTTTTAGACTCAGCTTTTCTCATTTTTTAAAAATCAATTTTATCCATGTTCCGTAAAGCGTATTCTTTTCTCCCCCACAATCACTTTTTTTAAAAAAAGATATGAGAATATAAAAAATAACATAATTCAGCTTTGTAAAAATGAGATTGCCTCCAAGACTAGACCTGTATCAAAGAATGCCATTAAACTATATCTGATGCAAAGTTACATTTTATTTGGAAAAATGTTCTCATTGTGGAATTGTCACATGTGTAACTCATGGTTTGTACCTTTCCATGGTTGGGAATATATAAAAAATAAACAAAAATGAACTTTCTTTCTCTCTCCCTCCTTGGCTCCCTCTTGCCCTCCCTTCTTTCTCTCTTTAATATATATTTGTATTCAAATAAATCACTTCACATTAACCTCATGTATACTTTAAATCTGAATGTCTTAGAAGACAATTCTATAGTCCTCTAAGTTGATTTTAACCAACAGGATACCTGGCCCTTACATATACACACAAGGAAAATAATATATACAATAATAAGGTGTTTCTCTGGACATGTTTATTGATATTTTAGGCGTGTTGAATATATTGAAAGTATGTTGAATATATTGCAATGGAATATTAAATTGGATCTCCTTAATATTTATTATGTGGGCCGAGCCTGTGGCGCACTCGGGAGAGTGCTGCGCTGGGAGCGCAGAGACGCTCCCGCCGCGGGTTCGGATCCTATATGGGAATGGCCAGTGCACTCACTGGCTGAGTGCCGGTCACGAAAAAGACAAAAAAATATATATATATTTATTATGTACATCAAATGAAAATTTCATGATATATTTATGTTCTATTAGCAATAAGAACACTATTTTCCATGCCTTGTTTCTTTCTAGATAGATCAATGCAGAAAATATGATTATTTGATTCCTGATGTGACACAAATGACATAAAATAAGTAGATGGAATAGTTGGAGATGAGATTGTATATATGAAGGGAATGATTTTTTCTGATGTGCAATCTCATTTCCAAAATTTGATATAAAAGTTAGAACGCATTCTATTCTTTATTAGTCTATTGCTGTTTGAGCTTGACAAATAGAATTTAACTTTGTATTCAACTATTTCCATCTTCAAAATGGGGATGCTCAAAAAATTGAAAAAAATAATTGACTTATTTTGATTAGAGTAGTAAAACACACCTGTCTGTCTTGTCTTCCAGTTTCACTAAAATATAGTAGCTGAAGATAGTATAGTTTAATTTTAGAATATGCATAAGCAATTTCTTAATTTTCATGAACTATACATTCTGGATGATAACTCAATATTATTTTTCTCAAATAATTGCTTGCTGTCTTTCTGACTGTCTACCTATTCATCATCTGTGTCCATAGTTCATGTTCACAGTGTTAGTGGGTGGTTTTTAAACTATAAAGTCTTTGAAACATGAAAGAATGACAGTAAGGTGCACTTGTAAGCATGGCTACTGCACAGTATAATCTAATTGGCCGAATCTTGACTTATTATGCTGGGATACTTGGCTGCATTTCAATTTCAGTAGAACAGACTCTGTAGCCCTGGTTAAGTGATATAACTGATTTTAACCATTTTCACATTTCTTAAGCAAAAAGGGAAAGCTTCTAATTTCTAACTATTATTAGTACTGCTAAAATTCCTTGAAATAAATAGAAAAAATTTGTTGAATATTTTTTGAAAGAAGACACTACCTGGACTCAGTCTTTAATTAGCATTATCTTCTCTGAGCTCCTTTCTAAGTTATGCATGGATATCACCTTGGAGTCATCTTAGAATTAGTAGGGAGTCTCCAGTTACACTGTCTTCACAAGAATGTGGACGATTATGAAATGCGATGGAATTTATCATGTAGAAGAGAAGTACCAGGCCATGTTTTTAATAAGTGGTTACAATTTGATTGAAAGTGAATAGCTCTGACGTGCACTGGTAGTGCTTGAACTTTGCCCTCTCCACCAAAAATAGTAATGGACAATCCATGTCTTCTATAGAAAGGAGAGACATGGTTGGCTCTGGAGAGTAAAATCACAGCCTTTCAGAGGCATAATAAAACAGTTTGAAGTTATTACTAATTGTATGTTAGCTGTGGATAAGGCAAGCTCTTTATGAAATGCTCTTTCATTTATACTCATTTTAGTTCATTCCATTTTTTTTTAATCAAGAGTTAAAAAAAGTTATTTTACTTATTACCTCTCTACATAGAATATTGGAATTTTCCCCAGTGATGTACACTGAATAACTGAAATAAAGTAATTTTATAAACTCACTTGAAACACTCAATAAATAGTAACTATTAGTGCTACACTGACAAAGAGTTTTACATACCTTATTTAATTTTTTCTTCAATCCTTCAAAGTTGGTAGTATTAACCACAGAGCATCTGTTTCCTCATCTGCCACAAGTGAGATGACTTTGTCCATCTCACTCACCTTACGAATGAAAGAGCTATGATTCAAACTAATGTCTGACTCAAAAGTCAATGCTCTTAACTACCTGTGGGGCTCCCCACAGTTCAGCTGTATTGCAAGGTTGATAAGACTAAGTTTACTTTAATTGGTTGCTGTGATTTAAAGGGCCAGTACAAATTGTTTTCACTCACTAGGTCTTTGGCTATTAAATTTTAAAAATATATAATTTAAAGACAGCTTTTAAATGAAGAATGAGGGAGGAATTTAGATTAGCCTGTAATTGGCAAGAGTGATGTGAAACTTATGCACATCTTTTTGTGATGACCTAAAAACAGTTAATCCTTAAGGAAGACCAACAGAATAGATTTCCCCTCAATGTCTCTACTAAACATAATTACAAGGAAGTTTTATAAATGAATGTCTGGGTCTATAACACTAAAGAAAAGGTCTTATTTTGATATTTTTGTCTTTTTTATAGGCTAGTCACCTCCTTCAGAAATTTCTATAACAGAAAGAAAAGCATCTATATGAAGAATAAACTTCTGATCTTGGGAAAGGAGGAGGAAAGGATATTTATTTGTTTATTTTGCTAAGCTTACCAGCAATTATAGAATTAAAGGAAACAAAAAAAAAAGTTTTAGGAAGAAAAGAAAAGCATGTAATCACACAAGAAAAAGTGAATTTGGCAAGTGTTACTCTGGATGGTAAAACACACAAATGATATGCTTTTAGACAGATTGACATCTGGATTAGTATGTGGTCTAAAGCCAGAGAAAGATGACGAGAAAGGTTGTGGCTGAGGGAAAAGATAAATAACAACAATAAAAAAAGAAATACATTTGTGTGTGCGTGTATGTGTGTGTGTACATAAAATACAGTATTTTAGCATTTTTTTCTGCCAAGGGACTCTGGTCAGGGAATTCTGAAGCCTCTCAGAAATGTGATCTTTTTGTATTATTTATATTTGGATACATACAGGTATAGTTCCTCTCTAAAATCCAAAGACCGTCCCTATCTCTTTGGCTTCAGTCATGCAGTTTTTGGTGTGAATTTCGATGGGGCACATACTGAAACACATCCCCTGAGTCCCTGAAATACCAGTTTGAATTCAATGCGCATTTACCTGTTCTGAAGCAGGCTGCTAATGACTCTAAATTCAAGGTCAGTAACATTTTTAATAGAAACTCTCTGGTCCTGCGTGTCATTTTGCTTCCGTGAAATATTGTGGCCACTAAGCCCAGTGGATAATAAAAGCATAATTTCCTGTCAGCCACAGTAATCTGCTGGATTGAATCCTGAAGTGTCTGCAAAGCCTGTTTTTATTTTAGACTTCCACCTATCAGCATGTGGTTCCTCATTTGGAACTTTAATCCACGCTGCTTACAAAATCGATGGTGTAATATGTTTTTGCATAATGACTTACATATCTGAGAATTGATCGAGATCACCTTAAACAAAATGTTGGGGTCAGCAGAGTGAGAGCCAGGCTGTAATTAGAACTATATCTACAATGTAAGTATAAACGAAAAGTTAGATTATAAGTATTTTTTCCCAAGAGAAGATATCTTCTTATGGGGGAATTCTAAAGACATTGTTATACGTAAGAATTCCAGAGACACTGAAAAATTTGTTCATCTCACTATCTGCATGTAAATCAATGCAGCAGCATTATAATAAAATGGATTGCTTGGTCAGACATATATACTGTGGTTGGAAAATGTAAAAATAAATTGATGTTTTACCCAAGCTTTACAACCTTGCTCAATTTCTTCTCCCTTGCATGGAATTCAGCAATTTGTGTATGTAGCTACTATTCACAATGATTATTAATTCTGATAACAGTGACATAACATTCAGTTGCATCTCAAGATTTCCTCTAAAGCTAATCTCTAATGTCCTAAGAGGAAGGAAAACATTAGCTCTGCCCATGGCAGAAGTACAAATATACGAATAATAGTATTCTAAATGTTGCAGTAGAATCCCATTTCTCTCCAAGTGGCAGGATCACCTTGAAGGCAAGTCGCAACACTCCCTGATTAGTATGGCCATGCACGTGCACACACCAGTTAGCTGCGCAGTTTTCCCACTGTCACACATAAGGTACATTTGGGGCTGGGGAAGGGAAGAGAGTGTTATAATATCATATAAAATTCTGTATGTTTATGCACCCTGTTACAGGGCTTCCCAAAGTCTAATGTATGCGTGCACTCTTGTATGCACAGTGATGGTAAATAGTGCATGGGCATGACATTAATTGACACGGAAGAGAAAGTGACTCTCTCCCATACCTGGAATCCTGCAGGTAATCCCAAAGAGGTAGCCTTTTTCTTTTGAACAGCTTGCTACTCAAAGTGTGGTCCTCAAGTCAGTAACATCTGCATGGCAGGACAGATTATAAGAAATGCACAATCTCAGACTCCACACTAGACTAAGTGCATCACAAGCTGCATTTTCTCAAAATATCCAGGTGGTTGGTATGCCTATTAATATTTGAGAAGCACCCCACTAGAGATGTGGTGGAGTTGACTCTTTACTGGGCGTATAAGATCTTATGACTAAATTTTCAATAATTGCCAGAGCCAGTTAATGGTCACATTCGAATCTTGAAATTGGTTATGTTGAAAGTATTTATACATGGAAATCAGAAAACACTACAAATCAGCGATTTTTATTTTCTTTCAGAGAGTCATTTGTTAAATGTTTACCAGCCTTCCTCTACTTTTGCTGGTCTTTCTATTTAACAAAGGGAGAGATGAACTCAGTCTTTGGCAATATCTGCTTTAGTGAAAATAAAACATTATTTAAAATACTAATCTCTCTGTACTTTAGCTAGCTTATCTCTAAAGTAGGAATGATGATAAAGTAATAATAGTATGTCATACAGTTATTTTGAAGAGTAAATAAGAATTCTGTGTATATGTGAGTTTATAGTCCTTCTTTTTTTTTGTCTTTTTGTGACCGGCCGCACCGCGCTCAGCCAGTGAGCGCACTGGCCATCCTTATATAGGATCCAAACCCGTGGCGGGAGCACTGCTGCGCTCCCAGCGCCGCACTCTCCCGAGTGCGCCATGGGGTCGGCCCTATAGTCCTTCTTTATGACTTAGTATTATCCAGGCATTTTCTAAGTATTCAGTATTAATCTGATAATTTTACAGTCATATTTCATGATGGCAAGTAATATTGGCTTTTGATTTTATAATAAATATTTCAAAAAATGAGTTTATTTCAATAAAATATAAAGTGAAAATACAGTTAATTGAAGAATTTGGCAAAATTTAAGGAGGTGGCCCATGAGACTTTTAGTCGCTAGAAGCTCTATACAGCGGGAGGTGTGGGAATGACCACTGAGATGAAGAAGTGTTTTCACTGACGAGCTAGTTTCTCCCCAGACCAGGGGATTGGCCAAATCACCCTCTCCCCTTCCTCTGAAAATTGAGAAGTTGCGCTGGAATAGCACTCAATTGTTTCCTACACCCTATCTATAGAATGGCATATATTTTTCTTCCCCGAACCTTTGGAGAAATCAAACATGCTCTTTTCTTCATAGAGGACTGGCAGGAAAGAGGGCAACCTATTTGACATGTACTCTGTAGAGACCCTGACTAGTATGAATTTGATGGGTAGGGAAAAAGGTGGAGTGACTGTTAGCTGGGTGATCTTGTAAGTGATAATTTGAAAACTACCTTAGATTCTGACTCATTCAGAGATCCTTGATTATTTGGTAGTCTTGTTCCTGGCCATTGGTTAACTAAAATGTCCTTTCACACCTACCCCATCCCAGTAAGCTATTTTTTTTCTCAACGTTTAGATGACAACGCCTCCAGGAAGCCTTCTATGATGCTGTCATGAAGAGTGGCATACCCATCACTCTGTATTCCCCTAACCCTTCTAAGACTACATTTCACTGAATATTGTAATTCTATATTTCTTTGTATTTGCCAGTTAGATTCTTTGCTTGCTGAAGATAGGAGCTCTAGCCTGCTTGCCTTTCTATCCCGAGCACCTAGCACACAGTATATGCTCATCAAATACTGATATAATGAGAGATTTTTGGAGTTACATTCCCAGGGTTCAAATAGTAGCTCTTCTCCTTACTAGATGTGATCCTTGAGCAAGTAATTTAATTGTTTCTGCTTCAGTTTTGAACACAACAAGCAAGGTGTAGTAAACTTTACCTAACCATGAGATATTGTGTTAGTGGATACTATTGTGGCTACACACCTATTCCTTTATTCATCTCTTCATTCTAACTAATGAAGATATGCCATTGTATAAAATCATTTCAGGGTCTATTACCACTTCTTACCTAATACTGGCAAGTCTATATAAATTTGTCTCAGGGTCTATTATCACTCTTTACCTGATTCTGGCATGTTCGGGTAGGGTACCTATCATGTTATATTTCATCCTGAGTGTCACTTGTTAGTTTCCATGAAGGAAGTGTCTATTGTGAATTTAGATTGCAATTAAACCTCTTTATTCCAGAATCATTAATAAAACAGATGCCAGAGTATACTTGCAGAGTATTTGGCACAATTTAAAAGAACTGTACATGCTTGTCTATCCTAAGACTGTACCTTAAGTGGCATGTGGAAGGTTAAGGGTGACATTGGTGAGAGAAGGGCTGGACTATTTCACACAGATGGTTCTAATCTAGTCTAGGATATAGTTGAGCATCATTGTGCCACCCTTGTACATTGTCTGTTTTTATTGCCAAGGTCATGCAGCTTTACTCTTCGTTCATTTGTCTTATTTTACCAGAGCTTCTCCAAGGCAGGGACCATTTCATCACCACCCTCATAATCTGGCTCAGATAGCCACATGCATTACAGTTTAGTGAGTGCTTCCCATGTTCTGGCTGCTTTTCACGTGTCTTGGTTCTGAACCACATTACTGCTCTGTAAGATAGGAATTATTATTATTGCCATTTTGCAGAAGATTAAACTGAAGCTCAGAGTACTTGAGTATCTTGTCCAACATTCCAGAGACAGCAAGTGGAGTGAGCCGGAATTCAAACCCAAGTCTGTCTACCTTCAGAGCAGACACTCTCCAGCATACTACAATATTTCTTCAGCACTGCCCCTAACCCATGACTAGGAGAGAGCATGGCATGAAATGGATGTGCTGTTTAAGTAAATAAGCGGATTGATAATTCAGAAGATACAAATATCCTGGGATTTATTTATTAGGACTTTTGAATATTGTTTCATTTTAGTTTTAAAGCCTACAGTGTTTCTGCTCTCACACTGGGATGAAAGCAGGTCTTAAGGAAACTCTGGATTAAAGGAAGACTTGATTTCCCCAAGCATGCTGCAATTCCAGGAAAAGGAGAGGACATTGCACTGGACTCTGTTTTCTGAGTTGGCTCCCTGTTGAAAGCTGTTCTTCCCTTCAGCTTCCAAAACTGAATGACTGCTACTTGCAGTGGCTCCCCTGTGCATTCATCAGGGTAGGGCCCTTTTGAAGTACTAAGTCTTAGTGATTGAGCTGGGCCCAGGCCAAGAGTGACAAGCAGGTCATTTGGTTAGATCAGATACTACCTGTATTTGCAGCAGGATCTGGGTCTACCCTTTTCAGCTGGCTTCACTAAGGCTGCTTACCAGCCCAGCCAATGTTAATGACTTTCTTGCTTTCCTATTCTGAGGCAGAATGGAACCAGGGACCTAGAGGTGAAAGGTCCCCTACCCTATTATGAATTCCCTGAGCCAAACTGTTCCCGATGGTGTCCTGAGCAATTATTTTCCCTTCTAATCTAATCCAGCAAGGCTTCTCTCTGGAATCTACAGTGAACATTATTTCTTTAAAAATGATTTTTTTTTTTTTGAGAGGGAAGAAACATGTTTTGCTATGCTGAAGGTAAGCAAAAAATGTATTTGACACCTCAGGTAATGGGGATTTATTTTTCATTCATTAATTCATTCATTTATTCATTCATTCATTCATTTATTTGCCCATCCCTTTCTGAATCTCTTCAATTGGAAATTGTATTTTTACATGAAGCAGATTTTGATAAGTAACATAGCTACAAAGTGAGTACTAAAATCTAAATAGAGTTTAAGAATAAAAGGATTTATTACTTTACTCATTCTAATTCTTCAGATCCACTTTGTTAACTCAAGAGTTTGGGAAGTGTCTACTATTGTTCACTTAGGTGCTTCTGAAAAGCAGAAATTTTGTTTTAAAACCTGTTTTAGTGGACCCTTATCTTTCTTCCTTTTTGTTTTCACAGGAAATTTTAATGAGAAGGACAGCCAGTGGATTGTGGTCTTAGAAAAGCTGCTTAGATGATGTCTGTTTCCCATGCTATAAACACATGGCAGAGCTGTAAGTAAATGCTCAGCACTGCATGATGAATTGGATGGCTGCAGACCGGAGACAAAAAAAATAATTGTCTCATTTTCGTGGTGATTTGCTTAACTGGTGGGACCATGCCAGAACGGCTAGCGGAAATGCTCTTGGATCTCTGGACTCCATTAATAATATTATGGATTACTCTTCCCTCTTGCATTTACATGGCTCCAATGAATCAGTCTCAAGTTTTAATGAGTGGATCCCCTTTGGAACTAAACAGGCTGGGTGAAGAACAGCGGATTTTGAACCGTTCCAAAAGAGGCTGGGTTTGGAATCAAATGTTTGTCCTGGAAGAGTTTTCTGGACCTGAACCGATTCTTGTTGGCCGGGTAAGCTTCATTTTTAAGATCCCAATTTCAGGGTCTGTTCGTGGTCTTTAGATGTTTAACATCAGACTGTGCACAGTTGTTGCCACATTTCGCTTTAAATCCTTTAGGTCAGATGGTTAGTTTACCTGTTGGTTCCCTTACAAATATGAATAATCCCTCAGTAATAATTTTAAATGGTCTTCTAGGGATAGCTCCACCCCCAACTTTTCCACCCCTTGTAGGTAAAATACAACAACACTTGTGTAATGCATAAACAAATAAGGTTTTCTTTCTCACTATGCCAAAACTTTTCTCCAGTGTATAGCACTTGGAAGAGGTACACATTTTTGCCCAGTTTGACTTCCTACCACCTCAATTACTAAGTTGTTATTTTGTTTCATTTCATTTTAAAGCCTTGTACATGTCTTCAGTTTCAGGTAGATTTTTCTCCCTTTTTGTTTCATTGTTTGTTGTTTCAATCATTAACCTAGGACCCAGAAAGAGAAGTTCTTGGAGTAGATGCTTAACAGCACTTTGTACTATAATTTGATAAACTTTGCAATATGAAACTAATTCATACATGTAAGGTGGAATCAAATGTATGTAATCAAAATTTCAATTTAGTGGTATGTATGTATGTGTTTGACTGGATTTACATATGTTTGGCAGGTTAGACAAATGTTCTTCGTGTAGACACTGGCTGCCTGCTTTCCAAAATCACACTGTGGGTTATAGAAAATTATACAATTTTATTCCTCTGAACTGTTCATAAGCTACAATTTTGACATGTACCATAGTTGTAGATAAAATTACGAGCCTACCAATGGTTAATTTTCCTAATAAGTCAGATTCAGAGTGAATCATGCCAATGTTATTCATTTTCCAAATGCAGTGATTTAAAAGAAAAATACGAGAACACTTCAAAAAGTTCTTGGAAACATAGAATTAAAAGATAATACAAATCCTTCTGTGAACTCTTTGAAGTTCCCTCGTAGAAGGGGAATTGAATATTGATCTTCAAGACTTGAGTTAACATTTTGTGTTTCACTAGGAACTTCGAAGGCATCCCTGCATCTACCCTGTTGTCTTGCAGCACAAATTAAGCCTCCCCAAGGATTATGCGTTCTCGTTTCATATGATTCTGCTTGGCTGAAGAAAGCCTCGATGAGGGGATATCATGAATCATTACACAGATATTTATCGAACCTTTTCTATGTGCCAGGCACTCTATTAGGCACATGGTGACACATCATTGAGCAAAAAACAATGGTCTCTGCCTTCAAGGAACTCAAATTCTGTACGATACTGTTTATTATGTGGTTAGCCCTATTATAAAAGCACTTTGTGGGCACAAACCTATTAAATCTAACAATAGCCCCCCATATTGTTATACAAGTATGTATATATATTTCTGTGTGTGTGCATGTATGTCTATATATGCATATACATACACATACAAACATATACGTGTATAAAACAGGTCTGCACTCTCTTTTTCATAAGTCCAAAATACAAAAATCTCCGAAGGAATTTTTTTGTATGCTTTATACAAACTCAGGTAGCAGAACTGACCCGAGGCTATTTTTAGTCATAATGCATCCTATAACTGTAACTGTTCATATATTTCACTGCAGAAACTTTAATGGGGTTGATTACAGGGCGTGGCCCCAGACCCTGCTGAGGGTTCTACTTACTATATAGTTTATGTAATTAGTATGTTTCTAACATATGAAATGTTCTGAATTCCAAAACACATCTAGCCCTGTAAATTTTGGATATGGGCTCCTTGACCAACGTTATCCTTTTTGTAGGTGCAGAAACCTGCAAAAGATGGAATAGAGGCTTAGATGGATAAATAAAGCAAACGAAGGTTGCAGAGCATGTAAATGATCTACCTGAGTTTGAATCCTGTTGGGGATTACCACGGCCATAATTTTACCTACCTTATGCTGTTAAATACTGGTAACTCATTACCTAAAGTTTAGATTGTAATTTGCAGTTGAGATATTAAGTTTAAAATGCAAAGTCCTTAAATTCCTACTTCTGGCTATTCAGAACTTTTTAATCAGCCTAAAGCAAGTCATTTTCATACCCTACGAAATTCTGGAAATATGTATATATATACATGATGGATGGATATTTTCACATTCATTTTTATCTGAATGGAAAAAGTAATTAAAGAGCAGTTTGTTTAGGACTCAGAATCTGATAAGTGAGTTCACCTCCAGCCCTTAAACGAAGTAATAGAGCTAGAAAGAAATGGCAAGGCATCCTGCATCCATTTGGAACTTAGTAACGCTTGACAAGTTCATGTCCGAATGACAGAAAAGTTTCTATGAACCCTAGAATTTTAAAATGACCAAAATGCTCCTTACTCTTAGCAATCGTTTTTATGAATTAGCCCTTTCACTGCTTCCTACCATGACCAATTCCCAAACCATTGTTAAATCAGAATTAAAATTATTTTCTGGAGAACATTTCCAATCATCTATATTTCCACTTAAAGGAAATTGCTCCTGAATTATGACAGCCTAGCCTTTGAGGATCTCGGGCTGTAGCAAAGCCAAAAATACATTTAAGGCAACTGCTTCGGATTATGAGTCAGGCTGAGCATGGGGACGATCCGTATCTGGGTGCCCACCGGTGCTTTACAATATTATCTCTGTGCACACTCTTCCACATCCGACTCTTTAAACCACTTCACTGCTGAGCTTCTCCCCAGGAACCATCTGAGAAGCCTTAGTTACTTATGAGCATACCTGCTCTTTAAAAGGCCCTCCCGCCAGTCATCATGGTGGGGGCCTCGGACCTAGCAGGCTGAGTTCAAGCTCGCGGGCAGAGCCAGTTTTTGAGTGATTGGCTCTTTAGAGCTTCACATATACCCTTACATCATTCATCATCTGTTTTTGCTATATTGGTAGGCAGCTGGATGCCAAGGAAGCACCTGAAATTAGTGGTGGACTCTTCAGAGGTTTGAATATTGGCTTTGCCACTTTCTGAGTGTTAACCCTGGGAAATTGACTATAGCTTTTCAATGAGGAAGAAAATAAGATAAATAAGAGTATACATGAGTAAATAGAGTAATAGATGCATAGTGCCTGTCTCATAGTAATTGTAGTTATAATTGTATTCTTAATTGTGTGTGTGTGTGTGTGTGTGTGTGTGTAGTTGGTGTGGTGGACAAACTGTCAGCTTGTCCACCACACCAACGAGGTGAGCACAGGACTCTGGAAGTCCAAAGAGGGGCTCCTCCCAGGTTGTTTAGGATGGAGGTGACGTTTCAGTGGGTCTGGAAGGGTAATTGGCACTCAGCCCAATGGGGTCGGGTGGGGTAGGTGGGAGGTGAGGTCCTCCAGCTGGACAGAGGGTTTAGGCAAAGTCATGGGGATAGAGGTAAGGCGACTGAGGGTTTCCTCAGTTAGAAGCAACGTAAACCTTTATATTTCCTGTCAAATTAAAATGAAGTTGAAAGTCATATTCTTAGGGCTTTCCTGCCCATTCTGTCTAAAATATAATTGTTTCTCCTCCAACATTTCATGTCTTTGTCTATGCTTTATTTTCCCTCTTCCTGATGATCATTATTTAACATACTCTTTATTTCACTGGGTTTACGATTCGTCCTCTGCTAGAATGCAAGTTTCACACACCCCAAAAAGGATTTTTGTGTCCTTTTTTCTATACTATACATCCCCAGAACTAAGAACACTGCCTGCATAGAGGAAGCACTCAGTAAATATTTTACATGAATAAATGGATGAATAATCCACCTACCTAGTGGAGGAATTTATAAAATTCATGTAAACTCGATCAGACTTAAATTAAATGGCACTTCTCAATAAAGGAGCCAATACATTGTTTTCATGTTATCTCTTTCATATTGATATTTTATTGACCAGCTGAGTAGTTTAAACAATTGTTTCTATGTATTGATTTCAAAAGTCTTTCTTTGAAGTAGTCAGAATGGAAGAATTAATTCGCGAAACAACTCTCTTTCAAAAAGTACACAGATCACCTCTATGAAGACTGCTTTCTTACCAGTGGCATGAAGCAGCATATTATCTTTCAAGTCCGTCTTCAAAATTCTGTTTGTGCTTATAGCACGAGTTAGACCAGAAACCTTCTTTCTGAATTTTTTTTTTTTTTTTTTTTTTGACCGGTAAGGGGATAGCAACCCTCGGCACGGTGTGGTCCGCACCACGCTCAGCCAGTGAGCACACCGGCCATCCTGATATAGGATCCGAACCCATGGCCTTGGCGCTACCAGAGCCACACTCTCCCGAGTGAGCCACAGGGCTGGCCCCTTACTGAATTTTTGAAAAACTAATATGGGCCAGAAGACTCCACTCCTGTCTTCAGTTCTCTATAGAACAAGGCGGAATAGGGCCTCTTCATAAACACATAGATACTGAGCATTCCACATTAACACATAGCTCCAGCATTGACTGTCTCTAGAAATTCTGGCAGATAACAATGTGGCCCATGGGATCCTTAAGCCAAATATGCTTATTTGCTTTGGTGTTAGAAAAGAGAGAGAAAACCCTTGGTATTTTGATAAATCTTGTAACTGAGACAAAAATATTGTGTTTGTTGTAAAATGTGCATAGAGTCTTTGTGGTAGACAGCTTGATGTCATCATGAGAACCCTTTGCTGTAAGTCAGGATGAAAATTGATAGAATCATTCCTCAAATATTTACTGAGCACCTGCTATCTGCTAAGTATTCCATTGCCAATGGATTCTTGGCTCTGAGCAAATACATATCTATGCCCTATGTCATGAAACTAATAAACTATTGGGGGAGACAGACATCAAAACACATAATCATATGAACATATGTCCATTAAAACTGAGACAATACTCTGAAATGAATGAATATAGTTCTGTTGAAGCATATACAGAGGAAGCTGACCTTTTCTGTGGGAAGATGGAATCTTCCCTAAGGAAATAACCTGTGAGCTGATACACAATAACCCATTGAACCAGGGTACAAAGATAAAGAGAGAACACTCCCAACAGAGGAGGGAGCATGTGCAAGGCTGTTTATGGATCTGAGAAAAGGTAGGGATAACTGGGTGTCTGAGTCGATTCCAGCTGCTATAACAAGTAAACGTAGACTGGGTGGCTGATAAACAACAGAAATTCATTTCTCACAGTACTGGGGGCTGGAATTCTGAGATCAAGGTGCCAGCCTGCTTGGAGTCTGGTGAAGGCCCTCTTCCTGGTTGCAGCCCACCATCTTCTTATTGTATCCTCATATGGTGCAAAGAGGGTGAGAGAGCTCACTGGGGCTTCTTTTATAAGGGCACTAATGCCGTTTATGAAAGCTCCATCCTCATGACCTAATTACTTCTTAAAGGCCCCACTCACTAATACAATCACATTGAACATTAAGATTTCCACATGTGAATTGGGGCAGGGTTGGGGGGGCACAAGCTTATAGTCCATTGCCCTGGAAGACAGAGAACCAGAGTCTTTTAAGTCAGGATAGAAGAATAGGTAAGAATCTCTTGGAGATCTGGCTTATTTCTATGTTAGCTCTACTACAAGGTAACTGGGAGAGAAAGTCACTCAGCTTCTCTTGGCCACAGTTTCCTCACTTTTAATTGTATGATTGATAATGGTGTTGTATATTTAAGATACAAATTTCTATGGAACAGGAGTATATATACTTGTACAATTGGCCCTCCATATTCGTAGGTTCCACATCCTTGGATTCAACTTACTGAGGATTAAAAATATTTGGGGAGAAAAAACCCAACAATAAAAAATAATACAATAAAAAAATACAGTATAAAAATTATTTACATAGCATTAACATTGCATTAGATATGACATGATTTAAAGTATACAGAAGGATGTACGTAGGTTATATGCAAACACTACCCCATTTTATATAAGGGACTTGGGCATCCACAGATTTGGGTAGTGTTTGGGGGGTCTTGAAACCAATCCCCTGTGGATACCGAGACGACTGTGGACTGAGTATATATACACTTGTGTGTGTGTTTGTGTGTGTGTGTGTGTGTGTGTGTGTGTGTGTGTGTGTGTGTGTGTGTGTATGTAGCATATATCAGTTTATCAATTTTTGGCCCAACTTGCCTAAGCCCTTTTGCTGTGATTCTCAGTTCCACATACTGCTTTATTTTCAGGGAAAAAATAGTTTCCTCTCCAGGTGGTTAGAGTTCTATCCTAAATCCTCTCCCTTATATAAACTCCTCTGCTCTCTTTTCTCCCTTTTTGCCTCCTACCTGGGCTTCTGAGCTGTTCCTTATTTGGATGTAACTCTCTCGCTGGTGATGCCACATCTATTTATAATTTTCTTCCTCCAAGGCACTGACTCATTTTCTCTCTTTAAATTTGACCTTCTAACCTTCCCCCTTCCCTGTAACTTGGAAATCGTTTGGGTGGTGTTTAGTATGAAGGACACGAGATGCCAAATAATTACACTATATTACAGTTTACGATGTCAGCGACTGGTGAGAAAATTGCACTTGACATGCCATTATTTTTGCTGGCCGTTTGCATGTTAAGAGCACTGGGCTACGCAGCCACAGCCAAATTGTATCTTCGGCCTTGTGAGAACAATTCACTGTCAGTTTTGTGAAGCATCTGCCTACTCAGACAGAGCCTTGTGCACCAATAAGTTGGCAGGAACGCAATTCAGCATTTCATGTCTCAATCTGGCTAAGCAACGAGAGTTGTCGGTCTTTTGCCCAATGTCCTGACTTAGAAATAACAGGCATCCCAGAGCTATCGGAAATCTTTTGAGGCTAATATAAATAAAGGGAATAATATTAGTCATTTAAATCAGCAGAAATTGTAAACACATAAACACACACACACACACACACACAAACACACACACACATTGAAGGTCTATATGAGTGTGTAACTGAGATTGTACATGATTAAAATCTCAAAATCTCCTAATTCTTTCTTTATGTAGCTCCAGACTCTCACCCTGTTTGCCCCATTCCTTACCAAGGGAGGTGAGAGAGAGTGGATAATCTGTGCTTATCTCTGTAGATGCCCTGAGAAATAAAATTCAATCAGAAGAGTCTTACGTATTTTGTCAGTCTGGTGAGACTCATCTCATTGAGGCAGATATTTTTACCACTTGAAGCAAAATCATTCCAGTCACATGTTTATGGGTGAAAGTGCCAGATTATATAATACTATTTTATGAATAAATAGCAGCAAGATAGTCAATATGGAAAAATAAATTGATTTCTATCACAAGCATGAAAACAAAAATTCACAAGAATTGAGAAAACATAATTACTGCACAACTAGAAAATGATTCATGCATATTCATGTGACAGAATAGTATGAAGTCCTTAAAAAAATAAGATTTATAACATGAGGACATGTTCGTAACATAATAAATAACAGAAGCAACATATATAAAATGTGTGTAGAATGTGATTATAAAAATCCATGCGTGATATGGTCAGAGTGCCTGGCACATACGTAATAAGATATGTCTGTGCACATAAAAATATATATTTTTTCAAATACTGAAAAATATGTATATACATCAGCCATTTAATGAATATATGTTCAAACACTGAACACATATATGTATGCATTCAAACATTTACCAAAATAACAAATGACTAGTACTTAGTACTTTGCTTACCCATTTTCAATAATTTTCACCATTCTGCTATTATTTTTTCAACCCCCCACCCCCATAAATACACACTCATTGCTAATGCTCTTTATTTTAAAAATTAACATAGGGACAATGCTAAATGTATTGATAACCACCACCCACAGTTTTTGATGTAAAGATCTCCCCAATTAAAAACAACATAGGATCCTAAAAATTACCAAATGTATGATTACATCCAATTAGTAAATGATATCCAGGTAACCCACCTTAAAAAAAAACATGAGGAATGAATTCCTGACATTGATTCAGATTAATGACTATACCACAAAGCAATAAAGGGGAACCGAAGGAAACAGCAGTATATTCAATCTCTTTTTCCCATATGTTTGGTTGGATTTCAGTTGTAAAAATTAATAGTGTGCATTTTGTTTTCTGCAAAAAATAAATAATAAAGTTATATGGTTCAATATTCCTTAAATGAATGCCATCCAACCACAGTATTTTGTGTGATCATTATTTAATATGAAACTCATTTGGTAAATAGAATCTTATTTTAAAAAGACTACACCTGTGTTAAACACTTGGAGAGCCAATCTCTTCAATTAATACATTAAAGTGCTAAATATATTTAATCATTGTAATGAAACTATAAAGAGTGAAGGAACAGCCAGTCTTGCTGCACTGCTAAATGCTGGTAAACAATTTCCGTTACCATGGAATAAACCGAATATTAACCAGACGTGAAGGTATTATGTTTGGCCTTGCCATGAGAAACTACCTCACGAGTGTTCAAGTAATATATTTGGCCTACGTGTTGCATGTTACCTTTCAATAAACAAGAATAACATAGAAAAGTTATTTATGGAATTATATTATTGATAATATAATAACTTTTATAAGGTAAAAGTGCAACAACATTCACAGGGTTTCTTTTGGCCTGTCTGTGAATGTTTTCTAAACAGTGGTATTTTTAAAATATTTAGGTATTTATCATCTGTATATATCATTTCTTTTATCATTAACTTAAATTCATCTCTGGCACACACGTACACCTTGGCATAATTTGGTCATGCATGTTCCTGTCCCAAGCTAAGTTTCTGAATATTTCAATATGTAATAAAGTCAGCCTTGTCAACATTCGAAGATCTGAACATTCAGTTAAGATGTGGGCATATTTTCTCATCAGCACTTGCTCACTCACTTCAGATGTTAATTATTTAGAAATGCTTTTAGATGTCATATCCTGAAGGAGAAATATAATACACTACATTCTTATTATCCAAAGTGAGGTCTGCAGACCACCAGTAGCAGCAGTACCTGGGAGCTAGTTAGAAATGCAGAATCTCATTCAACGCCTATACACCTGACTTACTGAATCAGAATCTGCATTTTAACAATATCCCCAGGTAATTCTTGTGCGTGTTAAAGCATTAAAACTAAATACATACTTAGTTTTTAAGAAATCAATCAATCATCAATCAGCACCAGCATGGCTTAATCATGCTTTTTGCTCTCTGTATCCAACCCAAGTCCCTTCTGAATACTGCTCGATTAAAGAAAAACGTCTTGGGGACTGGTGTTTGCAAAAACCCCAGTTGAGGTTTGGCTAGGAAGCAGCTGCTTATGTCATTTGAACCCCATGTGGTAGGTGCTGAACTTGGTAGGCTGCAACATCAATTTGCAGATGGAACTCCTTCCACGCTGCAGGTGATTGTAAAGGCAACAGCATGTGCACCCCCCACCCCCGCACCACCCCCCAGCTTGGTTAGTTAGTGCCAACTGTTCCCTGCCCAGTTCCATGGACTATTCCTTTTCTCTGTATGAGTTTACCACAGCGTGGCAGATGTGCTCTGAAATCTGCAGAGGATCAAATGTCACTGGGCTTCCATGGGTGACAGTAGCAGAATCCAAATGAGCCTGATCAGAAGGGCTGAGGAATATTGGGGAACAGCAGGGAATAAAACACTAGATGCATATTTCTATTTCCTCTTAAACCTAAAAAAAAAGCTCAGCTGTGTTGCATAGATGTCTTTTACCATGAATATATGGTGGAGACTATGAATTTTTTGACATTGTCCAGGGACATTAAAGAAGGGGAGAAAAAGAGGTTTTAAGTAACCCAAATAGTATCTATTGAGTGTTTACTATATGGCAGACACTTATAAAGATTGCTCATTCAATCCTCATAGCAACCTCCAGATAAAGGTACCATTATCCCCTTACCAGATTGGGAGAGAGTTATTTCCATTAGAAGGCACAGTTTAGGAAAACAGTGAATAAATGATGAAGCCAGGAGTCACACCTCGACATGGTGACCACAGATCTTATTCCTGTAACCATGACAACACATGATCTCACTTGAACCCATTGGTAGGTGCTCCCTGTGCCAGGCTGTGACCCCAATTTGCAGATGTAAAAAGTGAGACCACTATAGTAAAGGTGTAATCTCATGGCTAGGATGTAAAAGGCTTAGGAAAGATTTGAGCAGACAATTGGAGATGTCTTTCTAATTGCAAAGACAATACACATATTTCCTGTACGTACCTCTATATGCTTTGCTAGTCAGAGGCAGAGGTGTATATAAACTCCTTGAGAGAAGAAAAGTGCCCTTGAGGCTTATGCATGTGGTGGCTTTTTTATTTCCTTTATGAGAAGATGACACTGCCATAGTCTGTGCCTGGTACCATATACACAGTGATTTATGGAGAATTCTCCAAATATAGGGGCTAGCACAGTTTCTCTTTTTTGCTTTAAAAGTATATATTAAATTTATTATGACAATAAGAAAAGAATGACATAGAAGAAGGAGTAGCAGGAGGAGAACAATATTTGCATTGAACACTTTAAGCATCTTGCTTGGTGCTTTAAATATATTTACATAAATGATTATTCCCCATTTTGTATATAAGAAAATCAAGACTTTTGGACTGAAGGAAATTCTCATTAGTTAGGCTACTAGAGTGAAATGATTCTGGCTTTGCCTGAGCTGGACAGAGTTCTTAACTACTCCTGAGCTGTAACATTAAGTCAGAGAGCTCACTGGAAACTTTGGCCAGAAAACTGGGCAATTTTCTAGGTTCCTCTTAAAGTGAGTATCACCAGAACAGCAGAAAGAAGAGTGGAACGGTTGAGTGGAATGAAAAATAAATCGTGTACACATAGACAGGAACTAAAAGAAGACAAAACACTTGTGCCCTTCTGTTGCTTGAACTAATTGTGCTAATGCTGAGTAATTTAGTAACAATTCCCTGGACTCTGGGAAACTGAGTTGGTAGACAATATCACAGACTTCAGAAGTGGGATCTGTAATTGACTTAGCTCTCTTCAGTGACTTTTATGATGCCCCTTGCAACTCCATGAGTCTTTTTACAAAGCATGTGTCCTTCTCTCATTCCTTTCTTCCGTCCCAGCCTTCATCATGGTGACTTTCCTCTAGGAAGCTCTGGTCATGTCCGTTGCTACTAGTGTACCTTGAGTCACTGAGAATAACGCTCTTATGCCTTCAGCAAATTCTCTCATGAAAAGTAATTCGGTGAAAGAGCAAGCGCAGCTATTAATAATGACCAAATTTTCTAAGTCCTCAAAGCAAGTCAGACTGTCTAGTCACTAAAAAGCTTTATTTAGAATGTGGCATGGTTATTTATAGTGGATTTTTCTTTGATTTTTTTTCCTTAGGTGCTTGTAGGAACCTACAAGTGTAAATGAATTTCTCGTTACAGTTTGCCTTTTGTTACACTGTGTGTGTGTGTGTATCCCATTATTATTATTATTTTTTCTTAGAGCAGCATTGCTTTGGCAGAGCTCATCCTGTGATTGCATCCCTGCCTTTGCAGGAACATTAATAATCAGCCTCGCGACTTTTTTTCAGAAATCATTAGACATTTGCAATGGCGGGTCCTATTGATCAAGGCCACTGTTTCTCTCGTCTTCCCTTCTGCTTTTCCTGTCATTAGACTTTTTCTGTAAAGGTCTTAGTTTTTTGTAGCTGAACCCAAATTCCACATTCCAAGTAGATTATCACAGATGTATTTAAAAGTTCCCATCCTTTCTTCCATCCTACCAGTTGGAGGAAAGACATAAGCCAAAAGAAGCTGAAAGACCAAATAGTAAACATTGGTCCCTCCACCACATACATTTAAACAAAATGAGGTGGTCAAACAGGGTCAAAGAGACACAAACCATAGGGGCATGTGGTAAATAGAGAGTGAGACACAAATCCTGAAACACACAGAGAAAGTCACATCACAAATGATACAACGTGAGAAAGGAGCCTAGACACACACAGACACACACACACACACACACACGCACACACACACACACACAAACATACAAAAACTGACAGATTTTCACAGGAGCACAGAATTCAAGAAACACAGAGGATCAAAAACAATGAGAGAAAAAATGAGACAGGGTGAAGATGAAGACTGAGAGAGGTAGAAAGCGGGATAGTGAAAGAAGGGGGGAGAGAGAGAGAGAGAGAGAGAAGCAGAGAAAAGCCAACCATATGGAGTGGATTTGTGGTCTGCTTAGTGATTCTTAGTAGGCACAGACTAATTTCTTTTAGCCCCTGGACAGATGGGCTTATGCATACTTTTATGGTATTTCTGACCCCACAGGTCCGCTTTCTTTGAAAAGGAATGCATTTTGTTTCTGACACATGGCATTTGCTGACTAACTGTGGCTGGCAGGACGTGGCATGAAGTCAGAACAATTTGAGTGAACCAACAAACATGATGATCTTTCTTTTCTCTTAAACTTTTAGAGACACAATTTTGGCTTTTAACGTTGTACCCTTTCTAGCAATTGGCACTAGAAACTGAATCAGGCCCATTTTACCTCAAATCAGATACAGAGTATAATAATTTAATAATGAGTCTTTAAATAAAATGATAACATATTTCACACTTCCAGATCATGACACTAGTTTGCAAGAGACGTGGGAATGTAGAAAAGGATTATGGGTCACCCCTTACTTCTTCTGAAACTCTCTTGAATTGTGAAATGTGCTTTTGTAACACTGGAAGAAAAATGAAATGCATTTAATTAGGATTCATCTTTTTAGTATATTTTTATATGGGAACAACTTAACATGCAATTCATTTTCAATCTAAAATGGCCATAGAGAAGGCTGAGGCTAGTTTTCTATTTCTGCTACTTTACAAATACTTTTGAGCAAGTATATTCTTAATGGCCCAATAAAGAACAGGCAAGGCAAAAGTTGAAGGGTGTATATATGTAGCACAAAGGGAAATAATTTCTGAGTACATAGTGCCTTTCAGGATATAGAAAATTTTATTTAGAGCTCACTTAAATTCTGTGAGATAGGACTGTTAACATCACCTTCTCTTTATAGATAAAAAAAATGGGTTCAGAGAGATTTAGTCACTGTCGGGGTAATTAATAAGATTGGGGATTGGGATGGGAATGCAGAACTGGCTGATTTCAAAACCTGTGCTTCCTTCTGCCTGCCCTGCACTGCCCCCTCCCTCCCTCACTTTGTTTTTTGTTTTTTCCTCATGTTTCTTTGCACATGGATATGCTCTTTTGGAATATGGAAAAATTCTTATTTTTACCCAACACATTTTGCTCTTCCAAATATTTCTTTTGATCATCCCAAAACCCAGAGGGCCAAATGGAGTCACTGAGATGGTACACGACCCTCAGTAGAAAGCAGGCCTTCTGACTCCTTGGCCACTGTTTTCTCCACTGATTGTGCTACCTCTCCAAAGTCTTTTGTGAATCACTCAGCATCACGTAAGCCATCTCCCCTGTGGTAACTCCTCTCTATTAGGAAGCATGTTGAGATTACTACTGCAGTTCCAGGCTGCACTACAGAGCAGGCTTCTTAAGATACCCACTTCTGAATCTTGCAGCATGCCACTGCTGCAATGTAGGAAAGCCCTGGATGAGCTCACCATTCAGTCACATGGTTTTTGTGGTCTCTTTTAAATCTAGGGAACTATGCTAGTTCCCTACTTACAATGGCAAATGTGGACTGAGAACTTGGACTAATAATAGACATCCTCCCAGGGGATATTATCGAATGAGGTTTTCAAAAGCCTGTACTGCCTTGTGACTTTTTAGCTTCGCATTATCCAAAATTGTTTTCCTTAATACAGCCTAGCATCCCACGTTCTGGGAAATGCATAATGCAGTCCATGAAACCATAAATGCAAGAATGTTGAATTTTTTTTTTTTTTGCTAATATTTGAGGAAGGTCTTTGAAGTTGAATCTTTCCATAGGAATGTTCACCAGGCTTGGATTGAGGTGGGAAGATGTAGCACAATTCTATTTCACTTGGTTTTACAAATGCTGGGATACGATTTTGCACTATGACCTGATAGGGAAGCTTTGTCACACTGACCAAAAAAAAAAAAAAAGTAAGAAACAAAAAAGTCAGCATGCCTGGGAACTGCTCCTTGTGATGTTTTAGTAAAGTAAAAATCTATATCTGAAGGCTCCCCTCTCCTGAGACAACTTTTGGGGTTGTAGCTGAACAAAGGATTTCTAATTTGGAATTGGAGACTTTGAAGAGTCTTTGCAAATGCAAAATCCTCTCATTCTGTTACTCTGTAAGTTCTGCAAGGTTCTTGCTTGCTCTTTAAAACAATTGTTTTTAGTCCATCTAATTAATTTAGGGGTTAAGTTCTAACTCTCCATCTCCTGAAAACTCTAAGCTTTAGGGCTGAGCAGCTGAATATGAACATTCAATTTGAACCTTTTTTCTCTTAAAAGAGCAATATTTTCTGCTTTACAATTTACTATTTAAGATATGTTGTTTCACCAGAATCATACCCTTTATGAGTCATAGGCTCGAATTTGAGGCAGCAGGGGGTATAAACTCTCAGGCAAAATTAGGAAAGGAAGTTTAACACAAATTTCTGAAACCATTAGCAAGTTTTCAACACAACTTCTATCTTCTTTGCTGTTATAACCACAGTGGCTTGCCTATTTTCCTCCCATATTTATTCTCTGGGATGAACAACTTAAACATACCCTACAATACCTCCATTGACCTCTGATGGTCCACACTACAGCTTTGTTTCTTTTTCAGTGAGAATATCATAGCCTGGAGAATTATGGCAAGGAGCTTCTGCTCTGTGGTTAGACAAATTGGGCTTCAAAGCCTGTCACAATAGCCACACACTACAGCATATAACTTTACATGTCCTTTAATCTTGTTAAGCCTCAGTTTCCTCACCTAAAAATTTAGCCAGTAAAATTCGTCCTCTAGGAATTCCTTCAAGCAATAGATGTGATATCTCAGTTTAATTAGTGGGGACTAATATAATGGTAGTTGCTACTATTTTAAGCAGTATACGCCTTAAATATTTTGTCATTAATTAAAGCTTTTTCTTACTGCCATTACTTAGATATTTTTTAACGCTTGTCACTCCATGGCCATATGTTACTCATCCATAGAATGACATGGGTTGCTTCAGTACTCTCTAGCACCTTTTGAAATCCAACATTCTGTTTCTCTATAAATCTGAGTGATACAAACTGATATAACGCTGAGTTTGAGAAAGGAATCGATCTCACGTAACAGAACAAATAATGCTTCTTTAGCAGCAGTTTGCCCACTGAGGCTATAGATGAAAGTATCTGTTTCAGTTTTATTCACTCATTAATTCTTAAAGAGAAGTAGAAAATTAACAATGAAATGATGGATACCCACATTCTATATTGATAGGTGAACATTTCTAATACTTCAAAATGGCACAGTGCAAATAAAATAATAATAATAATAATAAGATTTTGTGTGTGTGTGTGACCGGTAAGGGGATTGCAAACCTTGGCTTGGTGTCGCCCACACCACGCTCAGCCAGTGAGTGCACCAGCCATCCCTATATAGGATCTGAACCCGCGGCGGGAGCACCACTGCACTCCCAGCGCCACACTCTCCCGAGTGAGCCATGGGGCCGGCCCAAAATAATTATTTTAAAGATCAAAAGAGAGAGATATTGAAGATGCTCACTAACTTTCAACCTCTACCATCTGGTAACCCATCTAATTAGGGAGTGACGTGGACACAGTGATTTTTAGTTTTGTCATGATACAGACCACCCTTCAGTGAAGGGTGAGAAGGGTCATCTTTCTTTTGAGCCATGTAGGAGTAAACATAATTCCCTGAAAAAAAAGTGTAAAAAAAATATAATTCTTATTTATGGTGATGGAATTGCCACCACCACAGTAATATGAATTGCAATGAAATATTAAATCTATAGCACCTTGTTAGGAGTTGCATAAAAAGAATAACGTTATTAAAGCATACTTGATGAAAGCTATTATGTTGCAATAACTTAGTGCTATTCAATTACTATTTTCTTTTGTGCAAACTTTCAAAAGGCTTGATCTTCAAACTCTTCAGCCAGTTAAAAAAATCCTATGATTTAAAGTATGTAGAATTTGTCAAAATGAAGCTATACTTTAGTGGCACATTTTATTAATATTGAAAGGAAAGAATTTTAGATTCATAATTACTTAAGCATGTTATCCACCCCCCCCATACACACACATGCATACCACTAAAACTCCATACCTATTCAAACTAGCAGTTACTAACTTTCCTACTAATGGGTAATTATTGTGCTAAACATTTCTGATAAATTTGTTTTTAGATACAGTGATGATTAAATATATTATCTAAGTTGTGATACTTATAAATTCACCTAAGATTTTTATTTACTTTTGTTTTTATAAAAGTAGGGTGTTTTACCAAAGGGGAAAAAAAAAATCTCTGGACTATACTGTACCACAACTTCCATTTGTGTATTCTTCTAAGGAAAATGGGAAATCTGATTACTGTTAATGATAATGCTATGGCTAACGTTTTGAGCACTTTTATGCTTACACTAGGCTGAGCACTTACAGCGTATTTCATTTGATGCTCACAAAATCCATATGAGGTGCACACTGTAATGTATTTCAATTTGTAGACATCAACATATTTAATGAAGTTGTATAATTTGTGTAAGGTCAGCCAGCTGACATTGCTGAATCAGATCTCAAACGTGAGTATATTTGTCATCAATTATAGTTCTAAAATTTTTCTGATATATATAATCTCTCATAAAAAAGTTAAGTTTCTTGGCTGAAATATTGACATTATATCATTTTATCAAACACACGCAGAGTGTGAAAATAATATGGCATTTCACAGATTTATTTACTCTGCTTTTTCAAAATTAATACAATTGACTATTTTGTTATTCTGAAGTGCTGACAAATTACTGGGTAAATGTGGTTTGATATATTTATTTAATGATATTTAATGGGGACATCCTATGTTCCAGGGCTTTTGCTGAGGTGAGTGAGATCTGTAAAAAGATTCAGGTTGACATAAACATTCACTCTGAAGAAACAAGGTAGAACTATCCAATAGTGGGCTTTGCAAACTTTAAAGTTTTTACCCATTTAAAAAATAATATCTACTTGTCATCTTAGCAAGTACAGCATTACAGCCAGTTCACCTACATTTTTCAGGTCTCATATCACCCCTGGAAAGAAATCAACAATCAAAACCAGCTTGAAATGGGAAGGATTTGTCTTCCCATGACTCTTTAACAGAGCACATAGCTTGAAGCTACTGCAACTTTCCAGGCAGGAAGGGAGAAGATCACTATGTAAATCATTATCACTGACAAGTTAAGCCTCCAGTCAAAAGCAGAATGTATAGTTTGTGTATTTACCTCAGGCTATTTGTCTCCACAGGGTAGCTTTCTGAAAAAAATAAGTATATCCACACACACACACAAACATACACACACACCATATTGTTCTGAAGGGCGAGTCTCAGGTCACACTAGATTAGCTGAAATTCAGGACTCCTAATATCCTTCTCTCCATCCCAACCTGCAAATCCCAAGTAAAGAAGAGATGAAGTAAAAATTCCATCTCAAATCAATTTCTATTTGATTAACTCTAAGTGTGCCTATTAACCACAGGCTTGGGAGTGGGAAATTAGAGTCAATCTTCTCCGTGTCGGTGGTCAAACATGCTATTCCAGTCCAACTTTCTCTGTTGCATCAGAATCATTTTTCTGAATTTCAAAAATAGACACTTTGTACCCCTACATGTACAATTTCTGTTTCTTCATTATTGCTGTAGATGAATCCAAAATCCTTTCCTAGCCTCAGTGAGTAGAAATTACTATTATGTGACCTGGAAAGTCATTTAACTTTTCAGGGTGGTTAAAAACATTAATTAAGTTGATAGAAATATAGCACTTAGAATAGTACATAACAGTGTTATGTAACTATTAACTATGATGATAATAAAATACTAATTATTATTCACTAATGAATTGCTGTTACAACACTTACTGCTAGCATTACTACTACTGTGGCTACTACTTCTAATGGTACTTACTCAAAACACCGGTGAACTTGTGTCTACAGATTTAACATGAGAAAATAATTTTAGATTTTCTCAGCAACCATATGAAGAAACTCAGCTCAGAGAAGTGAGGAGATTCAGCTAAAATTTCAGCCAAAGCCTTAATCTTTTCTCTGTCCTGTGATGTCTTCAGCAATTTCTTTCTATTCAATTGTTGGCATATCTGTGTAATATTTGTTTTAGACCTTATAAAACCATCTAGCCCTAGCTGCTAAATAAATAAATACATCCTGCATGTTATCTTTTATTTCTCTCACAACTTTTTGAAAACCAGTCTACTCAGAAAAGATGTAGCATGAGCTATCTTAAGCCACGTGCTTCCAAGATAAGAAGAGGATTCACTATGACTTCATTTTTTTGTTTGTTTGTTTTTCTTGAAGGAACAGTTGGCTCATGTCCTCACATGCCTCAGTGAGCACAATACTAATTTCAGAGTCACGTGGAAATCTGTAAGAATGTGTATGACCTTTTATAGGGTCTTTTAAATTCATAATCATTACCTGGCACTTTATACCCATTATCTCATTTAATTCTCTTAATAATCCTAAATGTTAGGTGTTATTATCTCAATTGTGTACTGAGAAACCAGTACACTACAAGAGGTTAGGAAAATTTTCTAACATAGTTAACACAGAGCTCTGTCTGGCCATCTCTGACATTTATCTATCTAACTCTGAAGCTTTGTCTCATTCAACATACTGCCTGTGTAGAAATAGCCTATAATTTCTATGATTTTCATGATCCTTTTACTATAAAAGTTACTGTCTCCAGATATCAATGTTTCTTTTTATTAGCCTTAGCCTCCAAAACTGTGATGCCCTAGCAAAATTAGTGGTGGAACTGTTTTTTATACCCAGATCCATGTGACCATGAGCAAGTTAGCTCAACCCCTCTGAGCTCAGTTTTTTCATCTGTAACATACTTAGTCATTTTACATTTTGTATTAAATTAGATACGACATATATGAGAAGTACCTAGCTGTCTTTCATGTAGTAGGCACTCAGTAAATGAAATAAAAGCTACTCTTTATTTCCCTTACTCTTCCAATTATTGTTTATAATCAGATAATATAGAGGCACCACTAATCATTAACATTTTCATCCTTCTAAGGCTGTGTATTGGCTCTGTTTGCTAATGAGACTCTTTTACTTAACTGAACTTACCTGCTTTGTCACACCCGTGTCTTAGTTTCAGCTCCCATATAATATTTATCCTCCTGATTTATTAGAAATGAATTCTTTCCCTTTCTTATTGATTTTTATTATTTTTTTTAGCTCAATGAGTAATTAAAATACAAGATCTAGTCTTAGAGAAAATAATTTTGGGGACCAGGAACTCAGTTTCATTCATAAGTAGTACCTGGAGGAAGCAGAGACTTGAATATCTTTTCCACCTGATAGGTAGCTCCTTTGTGGGTGGCAATGCTACCACCCAGCCAGAACTCCTCTGATCCGTGAGCTCAGATTGGGAATCTCAGCATTCTCAATAATTCCAAACAGATCATGGGCACATCTCAGAGGAAGAACCAAGAAAGGCCTACATTAAATTCCATATCAGCCTCTTCGTGTCTAGGAAGAAGGAGGCCTGGTTGAAGACATCATGGTAGAGTGGGAATCTTAGATGTAAACAGTCCTGGGTTAAAATTCCAATTCTTCTACTAACTAGCCACATGCTCTTTTACAAATAACCTGATCTCTTTGAATCTCAGTTTACTCATCTGTCAAATGGGGAAAATGACACCTGTGGAAATTTGATCAACAGCTTTCATTATTATTTGATGTAGGAGGCTGCATTTTATTGTGATATAACTTCAAATTTATAGAAAAGTTGCAATAATAATAAAAGGATCTCCCCATATTTATCAAGTGTTTAATTTTGCTTTATTTATCATTTACTACCTATGTTCTTATGCATATTGTATTTTTCTTCTGAACTGATGGAGAGCAAGTTGGGGATATTTATTCATTACCACAAAATACTTCAATGTATTCCCTAACCATAGGAAAATTATCATAATCAGAAAATGTACCATTGGAGCAATACTAATATCCTATCGAAAATCCAAATAAAATTTCATCGGTTTCCCCAAAATTGCTGTTTATAGATATTTGTAATTCTTGATACAGGTCAAGATGGCATACTGCATTGAGGTGTCATGGCTTTGTAGTTTTCTTTGATCAGAAAAACTTCTCAGTCTTTTTTGAAATTTATATTTTTGAAGATTACAGGCCAGTTATTTTGTAGAATGTTCTTCAATTTTTGCATCTGCTATCCCCTTGTGATTATTTACATGTTTGGCATTTTTGGCTGAAAAACCTGTAGAAGTGATGCTGTGTTCATCTCAGTGCATATCATGAGTTGCATGATGTCATTTTGTTCTAGTGTTGATGATGCTAACTTTACTCACATAGTGAAAATGGTGTCCATCAAGTCCTTTCTCTGTAAATCTACTATTTTTCCTCTGGTAATTAATAAGCAATTTGTGGGTAGCTACTGTGTGAAAATCCTATTCTTCATCAGGAATTCATTCAATGGATTTAGCATCAATTTGTGACTTCTTAAAAATCTCCTTTATTACTTCTATATTTCTTAACCGGTATTCTACTCTAAAGAAGTCCATGATTTTTTGGCAACTGTTTTCTGGATGAAAAAAAAAAAAAATACAGCAGAAGCAAAAGAAAATATAGGGGTATAAGAGTCAATGCATAGACTTTAAGTGCCTCGATAAATAACTGTTATGTGGGACAGCTGATCAATCATTTTCATGGCATGTACAACATGATACCGGAAGGACCTCAAAGAAATATTCATTATGTTCTCTTTCCAATAAAATGGCTTAATTTTACTTCCAACAGTACATAAGGCAGCGTCGTGCAATAATGTGGGAATACCTGGCACATCAGCAAAGTAGACTCCAGGAGGCTCTATGTTTGGACTTAAGATTAGAATTATGTCCTTTTTAAAGAAAATGTGGAACATAAGAGAAAAGACACTAGAAAATCAGAAAGGGATTCCTCTAAAAAAAAATAATAAAATAATAATAAATCCATGGTCATGAAATGTCTGATTGATGCACGTTAATCTTATGCATGAAAAAAAGCAGAGTGTTAAACTACCTAATGTTTCAGTATTGTATAAATTGTAGACCTTATCACGGATGTAATAAACTACCCTCATCACTATGACATAATTCAATCTGTCTTTTGAAAGTTATTTCATCATTAAATTACACCAAACCACAGATTTAGGTGAAATATCTCTGCTTCTTGATGAACATCTGTCTAGGCCCATGTTTGTAGGAAACCTTCAGAGTTTAGAATGAAAGCTGTTTTAGCTTTAGGAAATATTAATATTATATGACTTCATGTATTCCCAAGTAAAATCTCTCATAGATAAGCATTCTTAAACGTGCTGTGTTATGTCTCCTAGGAATGTACTAATGCTCTTTTAAGAAGGGAGAATGACAGAGCATGCCTTTGCTTCGTTTGGGTAGAGGTTGAGAAGAACATTTCAGTACACTCATTCTCTGACGAAGGCAGAATTTTCCCCCATCTCCAGTATTTGCCGTTCCCTGCAATGGCACTGACAAGACTATGTTGTGCAATTAGAAGGCAGGATTCTTCCATCCTGGGTTCAACCTCAGCCCTGATGCTGTATTTTTATCTTTGCTTCCGGGGATTGGGTTGGGTGATCTGTCAGGTCCGTTCTAGTCAGATACTCGAAGCTAAGAGATAGAAAAAAAGCACTAGCAAACATTTCCAGCGGCTTTGAGTTTTGATGAATTTATCTGCAAGGATGGATTTGGTTTATTTTTCTTTGTCTTGAGGCGAAGGAGACATATGTCTTTAAAGCTGCCTAGCTGGACTGTCTTTTCAGCATGATTTAAAAACACAGGAAACTTTCACATAGAATTAGGATCAGTATGAGGCATTGGAAGATTTCATAAATTCTTGTTGGAGGGAAAGTGGATGAGAAGTGTGGATGGATTATACCTACTGAGTTGGGCAGATGAGAAGAAAGCATATGAAGTTGAAAGCAAGTTTTCCTCCATCCTTTTTTAAATACATCAATTAACTTTGCTTGACCAATAATGACAAAACGTATTATTTCATATGATTGTATGGCCGCCTTAAAGTTGTTCTGTTTCAATTAGTCTGAGTAAAGAATGAGACATGTAAAAGGTAAAAGTAACTTCAAACATGCCTGCTCTCCGAACAGACCCATCCAGGCCCTCAGAGTCTGAGAATTAGATAATCTTTTGTGGACAACGAGAATTGCTTTCAATCACCTCAAAATAACTTGTTCTATTTTGTTTTCTTGTTTTGTTTTTCCTTCTTTCTTTATTATAGCTTTAAGTAGGTTCAATCCTGGGACATTATCTCGTTCATAATCCTCTATCAAGAAATGCTTTTTATGTCTTACAGAGAAGAATGTCTTCTTTGTATGTATACTAGGTCTATTCCCTCTTTAATAAAAACTTTTTCAATGAGTATCTTGGCTAAGAACAAGAGAACTAGCATGATTTCACAAAAGTAATCACCTTCTTTGAAACTTGGTTCATTTTTTTAAATCTCCCTGGGATGTAGTGATAGCCTTCAAATAGGTCTGTGTACAGAAAGTAAGTACTGTGGGACAAGCTTAGAACTTCAATAAGGTCGTAGAAGGGAATATGAACAGGAGTGGTGATATTTTGCTGCTTTTCCCAGTGGCTGGTTCTAATATAAGGAGAAAAAATGTTTTTAGGGGGATTGAGAAACAAGCATTGAGAAACATATTCTCTTACACTGGTTCTGAAAGTTCAGTAAGCAATCAGAGTCACATAGAGTTTGTTAAAAGATAGATGGTGGACTCTGCCCTCAGGGTTTCTGTTGCAGTACCTCTGGGGTGGGAAAGGGTAACTTGCATTTCTGACAAGTGCCCATGTGATGTTGACAGTGCCGTTCTGGGAACCACACTTGTGGTACTGGTGCTTTAACATATCCCCAAAATAGATTCATTTCAGTAGCTCTTGTCTGTACTGGAGAGAACATCGGATCGGAGTCATAGAGCTTTTTTACATTCAATTCTTCATTCGACAAATTTTCCTTGGCTATAACAGGTAAATTATGTGCTATGCCCTGTTGATACAGAGAGTAATAAGGCACAGTTCTTGTGTTTAAGGAAATTTATAGTCAAGTAGAGAAGACAATCAAGGAAATTCATGATCTCAATACAGTACAGTAGACTATATAATGGAAGTTATTAATGGTTGCTGGACAGACATATGGGAGCAGTACCTGACTCAATTTGGACCTGGGACCTGCACTCAAGGTAAGCTTCTTGGGAGCAGAAATCTAAAAGGAGATTTGAACATCATATAGGATTTATTACACTAGGCAACAATATTACAAGCAGATAGTATGAGATTTGAAGGCACAAATGAGTGAAACAAGAATACAATTAAAAAATAGTAAACAGTTCAATAGAAACAAAACACGTAATACAATGGAGGCATATGCTTCCTCCGCAGTTTAATCCCTATTTGTTTCTCAGGCATGAGAAGTTTTGTCTGGTATTCTTAGGGGTTTGCAGTTTATTATGTATGTGATGGGGTGGAAGGTCAGATAATGAAGATTTTAAATAAAGGAGTAATGAGATTAAATTTCTATTACAAATGCCTAAATAAATTATGGTATGTCCATTCTGTGGAATACTATGCAGCTGTGAAAAAGAATGATTTAGTGTTACATACATATGGATTTATCTCTAGAGAAAGATATAGAATAGTCCTCACATATATATATATATATATATATATTTTTTTTTTTTTAATTGGTGTACAAAGAAGAATGTATGCACTTGCCTATGCTTGTGTGCACATGGAATATTTCTTTGGATATAGACATATTTATATGTACAAACACATATAATATAATTTGATAGTTCATTGCCTCTGTAGAGAGGAACTGGAGGACAGGGTTCCATATTGAAAAGGGTCCTTTTTGCTCTAGTTTTTTTTTTCCCCCTACTATTTGACATTGTTATGGAACCAGTGGGGTCTGTTTGCCTGCCTGCTCTGGAAAGCCAATCACCAACGCACATGTTTTTGCAGTAAAGAAAGAAAGTTTAATTAAAAGGTGGCCATTGTGAGAAGGCAGAAGATTAGAATCTCAGATCCACCTCCCCACAATGGAGAAGGTGGTACATTTATGGGGAAGTGCTTAGGGGCAGTGCTGGGCATGGGGGATTGCAACTGGTCAAAGGGTTTGAAGGAGTCCTTCAGTGATCTGCATAGGCACAGCCACCTGCATGTTCAGAAGATGATGGCGTCAACACGATCTGGAAGTGGAGCACTTGCCCTCTGATGTCAAAGGTCAGACATTCCCACAAGCTCAGAAGAGATGTCTGCACGCTCAGCCTGCCTAGCTCGGTTTGGGTTGGGCTAAGCTAACCGTAAGGATCCTGAAAAGAAACCTTAGGCTCACAGCTCTCAACTTCTGTGCTAGAGGCATTGTCTTAAGGGGCAGATGGGAAGAAACAGAATGAGAGTTTAGTCATGGAAATTTACTGAAAGAACGAGCAATTTAAACAGGGAATAAATTTTAACTGAAAGTCACAGTTACAGCATTATTTTGACATGCACACTTATTTTTTTAATCTTATATATACAGTTATGGGCCACATAACCTTTTGTCAAAAAGGGGTCACATGTACAATGGTGGTCCCATAAAATTATAATGAAACTGAAAAATTACTATCGTAGTGAGACCGTAGCCCAATTCATTACTCACGTAGGAGCAATAGGCCCATGTGAGCCTAAGTGTGTAGTAGGCTGTACCGTCTAGGTTTGTGCAAGTACACGTTATGTTCACACAACACAGAATCGCCTAGTGATTCATTTCTCAGTATTTATTACTACTAATACTACTGCTACGAGGTTACTTCAACAAGTTAGTGCAAAGATTTATATTATCTTTCAATTTTATTTTTCCACCAGCTTTTTGAAGTACCCTCATAATAACAAGTCATTTTGGAGTAAAAGAGATTACTATTGTAAATATAAAAAATGAATTCCAGGTGGAACGGCTGAAGAGAGGGAGGGCAGTCGTCTTCTCTTTCAGTTAACATCTTGAATAGCGATTAAAGTTACAAATGAGGATATACGGAAAGGAGGAAAGGAGGAAGTTGACCTAAGAGAGTTATAAAGCCCAGATGTTATCTGGAGTCATTCTATACATATAAAAATTTGTCTTTGAACATAATATATGCAGGTTTAAAAAAGTCTGTCTCCGACTCCAGAAGGAAAATACACTGAAGTCAAGAAATTTATTTTTCTTACTCACTGTTGTATCTGTTGTACTTCCTAAGTAGGTGTTCAATAAATATTATTAAATGAATGAATAGCAGGACTTTAATTTCTCAGTTCTTTGAATTTTTATTCTCTGAGTCACATTCTAAAGGTTTTTTCTTCCTCACCTTGGTGTAGAGCCCAACACAGGGTATATTCCCTTGCGTTTTATTTTCTGCAAAGAGAACACACACACACGCCTATTATATATTTTATTGAAAGCAGGCAGTTACAGGGATACATTCAATACACACTTAGCAAGTTAAACACACACACACACACACACACACACACACACACACACACAACATTAGACATCCCATGGTCTCATAAGAGCAGATTGCTTCTCCAAATTAGTAGGTAAGTAGGTAAGTTTTGACATGGCTAGTTTTAGGAATCAGATTAGACCAGTTGCCGCCTTTTCTCCTGTCTCTCTGGATGGGCTGGGGAGGGTGATACATATTTTGTCTTCCCAGTTCCATTTAGAAATGAGAATTGCTGACTCTTTGAGGCCTGCCAATGTGGAATAATGGGGGCAGAGTGGTAAAGAGGAAAGTCAGAGAGACAGAGAGATCAAGATCTTGGATAACTCTCAAGCTTTCTGACCTAAGTAAGTGGGTGAATGGGACTGAGCACCACCTTTGTCCCTGATTTTTGTTGCTTTGGATAAAATTCTTATTTCTCAGAAACTGTCTTTCTCACCTGTAAAATAGATAATGATATATCCTCCATCTGGCTCCAAATGTTGTTTTAAGTACCATGTAAAGTGAAATATGTGCAAGTATTTTGTAAACTTCCCCAGTGCTACGGAAATATAAAGTCATTATTGCCTGCCTAAGTTGAGTCTTACATATTTGCATTAGGTGTTAAGAGCAACTAGAAGGTTATGATCACTTACCTTCCAATGACCTTTGGTTTCTATGTGGAAATGAGAGCAGAAGTTTACAAAAAGAAAAATTTGTAGTACAGACGGAGCACACGAAAGTGCCTCATACTCCGCATGGCAGATGGTAGTGCCTTAATAGATATGTTTCCTTTTCTTCCGCCCCTGCTTACCCAAAATGACTTCAAGATGCTAATTCCAGCATTTTGGAGAAAATTGGATTTCTGAACTTGCCAGCTTGGTTTAAGGTATGCATATATGATTTATATCTGGGTATTAATAGTGAAGATATTAGAGCCACAAAGATGAGGAGTCAGATCCTGAGTCTATTTAAGATTATTCAACTAATGTGTACCCTAATATGTGACTCTCAGCTTTTCTCACTTGTAAAATGGGAATGCCTTCTGCTTTATAAGGATGTTAAGAAGTTTGAGCTAAAATACATGAAGGATTTGTTAAAGGATCTAGCTACTAACAAGTATATTGATAAATGGAATACTTGGTAGTAACTAATATAACCTGGTTTAGTGGCCCTTTTCCTAATCTGTTGTAACAGCTAATGACAACATCCATTCAGTAAGAACTTTTGATTACTGTGCACTGATACAGACACTGTATTAACCATCAAATTTTTGTTTTCTTATTTGTATAACAAGAAATAGTACCTATTAGTTAATCTTCTAATTCAAAGAGATTCTATACACCATTCGTAGATAAAAATCCAGTAAGTGGAGGACTTGATGGATCCTAACCAGCATGGGTACTTACTTTTTTAAAGGCATTAGAAGAAGAAGAATAGAGAAGCCTGTATTCTGAGTTCTCCCAAAGACTAAATTAATTGCCTTGGACAAATAATATAATATCACAGGACCCTAACAGAGACAGCAAATAAAATTGTACCTTTAGCATAATTTCAAGGGATTATGGGACGGACTTAATGTTTATACAGTACTTATTGGCTTGAATTAGGATACAAAAGAATAGAAACATGCACTTTTTTTTTTTTTAATTCTCTGGGCTCTAATGCAATTTATGACAGTTATTTCATCACCTCCCTGATCAATCATAGGAGCTAAGGATAGTGATTTGCAGCTGATTTGCAGTGGCAGGGACTGGGGCTCTGGCTATACAAACAAATATCTGAAAAGAAAAATGTTCCAGGAGATGTGAGATGCAGCCCTTTGGACTGGTTTAATCTCTGGATGTATATATTGCTCTCTCTCCAGGGGCCAGGTGCTCTGCTTTCTGTAGGGCACCAAGTTGAAATTACAGTGAATCTCAATATCTCTTCACATCTTGGGAGTTCACTGTTCCATTCAAAGCTGGCTGCCCAAACTTGAATATCAGCACTTTGGTACAAACCAGCCTCCATGTGTGGGGGAACTCATTTCAATCAATCATGGTATTGATTTATCTGGACTATTTTAAATCACTCTCTGTCTAAAATAATAATACCTCAAGAGAATGTAGCATGCTTGCTAAAGAATACAGAAGTGTGAAATTATAGTTTCAGCGTTCTTTTTATTTTTCTTCTATCTCTATCTGACTTTAGATTTTAGAACTAGGCTTTAAGCTAATTCACTTCCAAGGTTGCAGAAGTCTCATTACTTGCAAGTCTCACATAATCAAAGGAACTTTCTGTCTCTGAGCCCAATCCAGACCAGAGAAAAATTTCTAGAGTGTTTTTAGGAGCTCTATCCAAGTCTTATCTATACTATGACCGTTTCACTCTTTTTCTTGCCAAAAAAACCAATTCCTTTTGAAATAAAATTATATTGATGCAGTGATCTCATGTGTGAATATTACTGGCCTCAGCAGCTTTATGTCCTTACTTAGCCTAAGATTGAGATTTCCTGGGTAACATTTTACAATTTTAGAGGAGTTTGAGCCACAGAGTTAAAAACTACCAACAAATGGTTGGCCAACAACATTTACTACTTATTTGAATTAATAAAAAAAAAATCATTTTAAAAACCTCCCATCCAACTGTGTTATAACAAACATAGTAATCTTATTTTCACCTGTAATTCAGTCTCTTTTATGTTTATTTAATAGAGGATGTTCTATCAGCTGAACATGCAGGGTTTTTAGTATGTTTGTTTTTGTTTGTAGTTCTTGTTTTGGTATTTATAACTCATGAATACTGGCCCTGGGAAGCAGTTGGCGTTGTGACTAACTGCTGCATGCTATCAGGAGTATTTTTTATACTATTATTACAAGAATGCTTACAATTAAAATGCAGGGCTTGGTTTAAAGAGCACCTGTTTAATCAAGGATAGAAAGTCATATTTTGTACATGCCACTAGGTGAAGAGCTGACTTGCATACCAATTCTGTCCCTGCTATGGCTCTGTTCTTGTGAAGTTTTTTTCTATTAAGAGGATAATTCTTTGTAGAAACACTCAGTTAAAATTTTAAGAAAGATCTTTCTGTATGAAGGGTTGCTTGTTCACTGAGTTAGGATTTTTGTTTTGTTTTCATATGACTTCCTGTAAGTTTTCCTTTGTCATTAAAAATAGTTTTCTAGAGGTTGGAAAATACAGAACTTACCTACAGGAATAAAGGGTAGATAACAGCAATATCATGAGTATTCTGGTGTTGTGGTGATGGGTGTTTTTGTTAATTGAACAATCTTGTTCTCTAAGAATAAAATATAAATTGATCACAGACTGGGTTCTTAGTACTATAAAATCAGAGAGGCTTGGTCCATTTACAAGCAATGTAAATTTAGGAAATTTAGTAAGCTACACTTAGCCTGTTTAGAAAGTTATGAAAATGATATTAAGTACCTCATAGGGTTATTGAGAGAAAGAAATGAGGCAGTTCATACAAAGTGCCTGAAATGTAGTAAACCCTGAGTAAATTTTAGGTATTAGTATTAATATTAATATCCAAACAAAAAATATATAAGGATGAACAATTTTCAGAGACTGAGCATTTTTGCCAAGCTGAAAAACTGTACTGATTATAATTTGAGTACTGAGGAGATTCATGTTTCTGACATCATATTGTAATGAGAGAAATATGAGATTATAAAATAAGCCATATCTATATTTGAATTTTGGCTTCACTACTTACTAGTTAAGCTTCTGTTTTCTCCTCTACTAAATGGAGGTAATAATGCATATCCCTAAGGGCTGTTTTAAGACTTAAGTAACATGATGACTCCAAATTGTATAACCCATAGTGAAAACCCAGTATATTTTCAACCCTTTATGCATTCTCCTTTAAACTTTTTATTATGAATTAATATCAGAGAGTGGATTCGTACAATGTAAACACCGTATTTCTCCTACGTAAGATATCTGTGTTTAACTTCCTGGGAGTTGCGAGGGGGAGATATTTGAAAGCCCAGTTTGAGGTCATCATTTCTCACTGCATTTTCCTTATTGTTATGACTAATAGGCAGGCCAACCTACCTGAGATTTGGATCTGAAGAGTCAGTCACAGAAAGAGGAGTTACAAAAATTACATTAAGATGCTTAGACAAATGTCCTATATTCCATATCCTGATGCCCCTTCTTGGTCCTTTTGAAAGTAAATGGTATTCCCAGGCAAAAGCAGTCAAGTTGTGTTTGAAAGCTCTTTCAAGGCCATAGTACCTGTGATTAAGCTAGAGGATCTCTTACATTATTTATTCTGACTCTAATCTACCTCCACACAGTCCTGAACTCTCTGCTGTAGCCCACATAATACTTCAGCTCTGCTGTACATAATTGCATCCAGACCCTGTCACTGTGGCGACTCATGCTGGATGTACATCTCTAGTTCTTAGTCAAATTCAGTTCTCATAATTTCAGGGATGGTTCAGACAAACTTTTGATCAAGTCCTCCAAAGCACATGTTCTTCCTTTGGTAGTTACTTACATATAATAGATATAGTAGAACTTGTTGCTCTTTAACAGCTGTGTCAAGGTGGATGCAGAGCCTAGGAAGATAATGAATTTCTTATCACCAACCATGTACAATTCAGATATCACTTATCCTGGAAGTTGCCCAGGGGATTCAAATATCAGAAGAGGAAAAAGGGATGAAGGGGTTGCAAAGGGGAATGTATAAGGTTCAACCTGCTCTTCAGGCTACCTTGATTTTTCTGTTCAATACTTCTTTGCTTTTAGCTCTTCCTCTATTGTAATGACTATAGTTATATGCAGCAATATAGAGAAAACATTGCATGTGGAAATTTTTAAGAAATCTAAATGTTGGGTAATACGGAAGATGAGAAAACCCACTGAAAATAAAAATACCTTTTTGGGTTTACTGCTTCAATGTTTTCTTCAAAAGCAAATAAACCAACTTCCTTTGATAGTTCTGTATTAAGGGTCTAAATCAGCACTGTCTGGTAGAGCATTCTGTGCCGATGGAAATGCTCTACAACTGTGCGTCCGATATGGTGGCCACTTGTGGCTACAGAACACTTGAATGTAGGTAGTGGGCCTGAGTAACTGAATATTTAATTATACTTAATTTTAATTAATATAAATTTAATTGAACATATGTGGCTAGTGGCCACTGTATTAATCAGTATAGGTCCAGAATGTCTCCCAGCTTCATTAGAGAGCTACTTAACTCCCAAGTAGTATTTCAGATCATCCCTGCAAAGGGATTTCAGCCTTGCCATTTACCAAAGGTACAGCAGAGATCTTCAAGAATCTTCGTAGTTTAAACAACTGTCATTCCTGAAGGGGATAAACACGGTGTGATTGCTTAGACTAATATATATCAGTACTCATTGTAAAGGGAATATACACCATAGCACTGGCTCAGAGATAAGCACATATACAGTAGACGTGGAATAAAGAGCTTATAAAGAGAATATAAAACTTTATATAAGCAGAAATAGGTCAGTAATGAAAGGATGAACTAGTTGATAAATAGCTCAGGGACAATTACTTATCTATATGAAAAATAATCATTTTCTATTTTATACCAATGCAAAAAATCAATTTCAGATGAATGAAGGTCTTAAGTTTGAAATATACAAATTTCGGAAGGCATATGAGAGACTGCCTTTAAGCCACAAACAAATAATGTAAAACTTAAAGGGAAAAATTAAAAATTTTTACTGCATATAAATTAAGAACTTTCCTTTACCAAGAGGCATCATTACAAAAAGAAAAGAAAAGAAAGAAAGAAAGAAAGAAAGGAAGGAAGGAAGAAAGGAAGAAAGGAAGAAAGAAAGAAAGAAAGGAAGAGAATGGGAAAAAGAAAAGATATTTTCCACATGTATCTGATAAAGGATTTTTATTAGAATATATAAAAACAATTAAAAAGTAAAAGACAAATAAATTGAGCAAAAAACGGAGAAATGAAGAAAAAGAAGCATGTATTATGCTAAAACATATAAAAACTTACTTAACTGTCCGTCATTTGTTATGGAATAAATGTTTGTGTCCCTTCCAAATTCATATGTTGAAGCCTTAACCCCCACTGTGACAGTATTTGGAGATGGGACCTTCAGGAGGTAATTAGTTTTAGATGAGCTCATGAGAGTGGAGCCACCATGATGGCATTAGTGCCCTTATGAAAAGGAGACACAAGAGCTTCTTCTCTCTGCCATAGGAGGGCACAACATGAAGGCAGCCCTCTGCAAGCCAGGGAGACAGCCCTCACCATGCAGGTATCCTGATCTCAGGCTTCGAAGCCTCTAGAACTGTAAGATATAAATACTTGCTGTTTAGGCCATCCTGTCTATGCTATTTTGTTATAGCAGCCTAAGACATCATACAAGTTAAAATGCACAGTTAAGTAGCATTTGTATTTAATAAATTGCAACATTTTGAATGTAAACAATATCAAGGGATGAGGATGTACGGCAAAGTACATTCTTACAACTAATAGGTAAGGTGTGAACTCATAAAATCATTTCATAGAAGAATTTCAAATTATCTCAGAAGATGGAAAAATTGAGGCTATGGCTATCTATTACCTAGCAATTTTCCTCTAAGGTAAATGCCCCAGCAACTCTCAGACATGAGCACTAGAGTTCAAGCAGAAGATACATGTCAACATGGTTCATAATGTTTTCAAGAAAAACAAAACCTGGAAATCAAATTTCTATCTAACATAAACTGGATTTATTTAGCCATAACTTGGTTGAAAACTAATAAACTATAAATGCAACCATCATCTAAAGAGAATCTCAAAAACAGAACTGAGCAAAAAATGTCACAAAAGTATATATGAGTCTGAGCTCTAACGAAGGGAATAGAATTTTAAGGACAGAATTTAGGGTTCCAGTTACCTTTACTGGCAAGAGATGGGAATGCTATAGTGGAGAATCATATTCAAGGCTTCAGATATAGGTTTGTGTTTTTTATCTGATTGATTAATTCATGAATACTTTTTTTAGTATTATTCTTTAACCTTACTTGTATATATTACCTGTATATTTACACGTAGAAAATTTATTTCACAATAAAATTAGTGTACAAAAAACAAAACAAAACAAAACAGAGAAAACATTATTATGGCAGCATATAAATTGCTTTATAAAAATATACTTTACTAACTACAGAGAACCTCTGGGCTCACTCATAAGCTAAGGGATGTGCTATTCTATTTTTTCTTCTTCCAGGCTCAGACTCAGTGTTCCTGTGACTTAAATTTCTGTCTCACCAAATTCATTACTTTATATGTTATGAAATTCTAGTATCACTTACAGATAGATAGAATTGCTACAGTTACTTCTAGAAATAAGAATGGCTTGTGTCTATTGAATGCTGACTATGGACCTCATAGTTTTTAAAGAGGTTAACACTCATTTACTTATCAAGTTAACACATTCTAATCTTTATAGTAACTCAAAGAAGAGGGTATGGTTATTATAGATCCCTTTACTACTGATAAGAAAACTGAAACTGGGAGAGTTAAAATAACTCATCTAGGAACATACACTGGGGAAAGGACAGCTTCTTCAATAAACGGTGCTGAGAAAACTGGATACCCATGTGTAGAAGAATGAGACTAGTCCCATACCTCTCGCCGTATACCAGTATCAACACAAAATGGATTAAGGACATAAATATAAGATCTGAAACTAGCTTTATGCACCTAGAAGAAAATATAGGGAAAACACTGGCAACAAAGATAAAAACAAGCAAATAGGATTATATCAAACTAAAAACCTTCTGCACAGCAAAGGAAATAATCAACAAAGTGAAAAGTCAACCTAAAGAACAGGAGAAAATATTAGCAACAAATAAATCCAACTGGGGATTAAATCCAGAATATACAAGGAATTCAAACAATTTAACAGTAAAATAATTAATAATAATAATAATAATAATAATAATAATAATAATAATAATAATAATAAAGTTAAAAAACGGGCAAATGAGCTGAATAGACTTTTCTTAATGGAAGACATACAGGTACATGAAAAAAATGCTCAACATCACTAATCATCAGTAGAATGCAAATCAAAACCACTTTGAGATATCATTTCACCCCAGTGGGACTGGCCATTGTTAAAAAGGCAGAGAATAACAAATGCTGGTGAGGATGCAGAGAAAGGGTAACCCTTGGACACTGTTGGTGGGATTGTAAATTAGTACAGCCATTATAGAAAATAGTATGGAGTTTCCTCAAACAATTATAGATAAAACTGCCATATGATCGAGCAATCCCACTTCTGGGTATATACTGAAAGGAGTGAAAATCATGCCAAAGGGATACCTACACTCCCATGTTTATTGGAGCTGTATTTGCAATAGCCACATTGTGGAACCACCTTAAATGTTCATTGATGGACAACTGGATAAGGAAAATGTGGTGTATATTAAAAAAAAAAGGATGAAATTCTGCCATTTCCAGCAACATGGATGAGCTTGGAGTAAATTATGCCAAGTGAAATAAGCCACGCACAGAAGGAAAATTACTGCATGCTCTCCCTCATAAGTGGAAACTAAAAAGCTTCTGCACAGCAAAAGAAACAATTAAAAGAGTTAAAAGACAACCAACAGAGTGGGAGAAAATATTTGCAAAATATACGTCAGACAAAGGATTAATATCCAGAATATATAAGGAACTCAAACAACTTTACAAGAAGAAAACAAGCAACCCAATTAAAAAATGGGCAAAAGAGCTAAGTAGGCATTTCTCTAAGGAAGATATACAAATGGCCAACAGACATATGAAAAAATGCTCAACATCACTCAGCATCCGGGAAATGCAAATCAAAACCACACTGAGATACCATCTAACCCCAGTTAGGATGGCTAAAATCCAAAAGACTATGAACGATAAATGCTGGCGAGGTTGCGGAGAAAAAGGAACTCTCATACATTGTTGGTGGGACTGCAAAATGGTGCAGCCTCTATGGAAAATGGTATGGAGGTTCCTCAAACAATTGCAGATAGATCTACCATACGACCCAGCTATCCCGCTGTTGGGAATATATCCAGAGGAATGGAAATCATCAAGTCGAAGGTATACCTGTTCCCCAATGTTCATCGCAGCACTCTTTACAATAGCCAAGAGTTGGAACCAGCCCAAATGCCCATCATCAGATGAGTGGATATGGAAAATGTGGTACATCTACACAATGGAATACTACTCAGCTATAAAAACGAATGAAATACTGCCATTTGCAACAACATGGATGGACCTTGAGAGAATTATATTAAGTGAAACAAGTCAGGCACAGAAAGAGAAATACCACATGTTCTCACTTATTGGTGGGAGCTAAAAATTAATATATAAATTCACACACACACACACACACACAAACGGGGGGGGTAGAAGATATAACAACCACAATTACTTGAAGTTGATACGACAAGCAAACAGAAAGGACATTGTTGGGGGGTAGGGGGGAGGGAGAAGGGAGGGAGGTCTTGGTGATGGGGAGCAATAATCAGCCACAATGTATATCGACAAAATAAAATTAAAAAATAAATAAATAAATAAATAAATAAGTGGAAACAGGGGGGGGGGAGGGAGGGAAGGAAAGAAGGAAAGAAAAAGAAAAGAATTAAGAAAGAAAGGATGTAAGGAAGGAAGGAAAGAAAGAGAAAGAAAGGAAGGAAGGAAAGAAAGAAAAGAAAGAAAGAATTAATTAAGGAAGGAAGGAAGGAAAGAAAGAAAAAGAAATAAACACAATGATAGGATGAACTTTCAGAAGGAAAGAACAGAACTATGGTTACTAGAGGTGGGAAAGAGGGGATGGGGGGTTGATGAGATATTGGTTAATGGACAAAAAGAATTATTACGTTTTGTATTGATAAATGTGCTAATTATCCTGATTTGAGTATCACATTCTGTACACAAGTACTGATCGTCAACTCTGTACCCCACAAAAGCATATAATAAATTGTGTTTCAATCAAAAAAAAAAAAAAAAAACTAAAATAATTTGCTTAATATCCCGTAGCTAGTGAATAGAGAAATCTGATTTTTACCCATGGAATATGACTTCAGAGGATGTGCTTTGACCATTATATGTTAATAATACATATATATAATTTGTGAGTTTTATAGAAGTGAATTTGGTAATTTATTTATTTGACACATTATTAAGTATTTGTTATGTACAAGTCATTGTTCTAGAAGATGGGGGCACAGTAACAAGAAAATAAAAATAAAAATAAGATAGTGTCTTCGTTTCCTGAAAGCCAGCATCATGCTCAGACAAAGGAACGATAGAAAGAGGGAGAAATGAATTGAGAAAGAAGATAAGAAGAAAAACAGGAAGAAATTATGAAGGAATTTAATGTTTTTGTTAATTTAAAATTGTAATAACACAGATAAGGCCTTTCATTCTCCGGCTCCAGATTACTCTATAATCTGAGATTCTTGATTTATTATATTATTTTCCAATGCCTGGATGCATAGGGAATGTATCTATATTAGTCCATTTTTATGTTGCTATAACAGAATACTTGAAAATAGATAATTTATAAAGAAAAGAGGTTTATTTGACTCATGATTCTGGGACAGCTGCATCTGGCGTGTGCCTCAGGCTGCTTCTACTCAGGGTGGAAAACGTACAACCAGATCACGTGGTGACAGGAAGCAAGAGAGAGACGGGGGAGGTGCCAGGGTCTTTAAACAACCTGCTCTGTCAGGAACTAATAGAGCGAGAACTAACGCACTATCCCCATCCCTCAGGGAGGGCATTAATGCATTCCTGAGGATCCGCCCCCATGACTCAAACAGCTCCCAATACTGCCACATTGGAGATTAGATTTCCACGAGTTTTGAGGAGGACAACATGTCCAAACTGTATCAGTATCTGATATATTTTATGCTGCTTTTTCTGCCAGGAATACTTTTCTCCTTTCACTTGTTGCCCCCCAACACACACACACACACACACACACACACACACACACACACACACACACACACACACACACACACACACACACACACACACACACACACACACACACACACACACACACACTTTTCCAAGGTAAAGCTCAACAGGTTTGTATTTTTGGAAGACTTTCTCTCCCCGTGTCCCCCCTCCCCCTCCCCCACCTTTATACGGAGTGAATGGATTACTCTGTTTATTAAATTTAGATCAGAGGCACTTCCTTGGTTTCCTACATAAAATGCTTATGCCAGAGTACATGCTGTGAGCTTTTTTTTTTTTTTTTTTTTTTTTTTTGTGACCAGTAAGGGGATCGTAACCTTTGGCTTGGTGTCGTCCGCACTGTGCTCAGCCAGTGAGCGCACTGGCCATCCCTATGTAGGATCCGAACCCGTGGCCTCGGTGCTCCCAGCTCCGCACTCTCCCGAGTGAGCCACAGGGTCGGCCCAGAGCTCTTCTTAACATATATCCCTGCCCCTGCCCTCTCTGTACAGCCATGTATGTGCTCTCCCTCTTGCTTTCTGATAACACCTTGATTGCCTCGTTATAGAATCCTGAATGCCTTCTCTACATCTTAGGCTTGCTTCTCTTTTTACTTCTATCTTTTAAGTTTCTGTTTCCTGATTGTCACTGAATGGAGTGGATCAAATTGTGCATATACTCTAGACAACGTTCTTACAGGTCTTCACAGGAGAAGACCGTGCATTTCTGCATGGTAGCACTTCATCAAGGTGTACGACAAATGGGTTAAATTACTCTACCTTAAGGACGGCTCGAGACAAGATTCATCTCAATTTGTCCAGCAGATATTACAGCATCTGGCATGAAATGGGTGCTTAATAATTGTTTGGGGAAAACGTTATTGGCCAAATGTTATCTATATTTAAAGCATTAACTTAAAACATTTCTGAAGTCATGAGAGTATTCACTGATTAGAACAGTGGATAATATTATAGAAAAACCTGAGGGTAAATTACAAAACAAACAAACAAAACAAAATCATAGTCGTCCATATTGCCTGTCTTCTATGTTTGTCTAGGCAGAAAGGTTTTTTTTTCCCTTGTGTCTATTCTAAGTGATGGATAGAGACTGGTTGGAATGTTGTGTTTATAAGGATACTAAAAAAAAGTGCCTTGATCAATTGATGGTATCTGCCACGTGTGCATGATGGTAGAGTTGAGCCATCCACATAAAGCATCTATTGACCTTTATCTATGTTTATTACAGAGTAATTTATGTTACTCTATAATTAAAGGATTTTTTATTTTACTAATCAATGAGAGAAGTTTAATTTAATGACTAACTATCTGGGACTGGGCCTTACTAGTGTTTCTCAAGTTCACTTTTCACTCTGCTTATTGTCACTTTATCCATAAAGGATGAAAAGTGTCTTTTACCTCAATTCCAAAAGTTCCATATGATGTCTCACCTTTAATATCCATGATATGTCCTGTCAGTTGCAGAGAAATATTGCAAAGTCTGAAGACACTTTCACTTCTGGTCCATTGTTTCTGGCTCTGGCTTTGAGCTGAGATTCTTTATTTCTCTCACTTTTTCTCAGTCTAGAAGCAAATTGCTTTTCAAATGTTTAAAGAGAAACTAAAGCAGCTTTGGATGGGTTAGAAATAGGGAAAATGGATCATTTCGTGAATAAATATTTGCCTGTGGTTCTCCACTTTGCGGACTCAAACAGGGATTAAAAGGTAAAGATTGGCAGGAGGGAGGTGAGGAAGCTTTTAGGCAAAAGCAGCATGTGTGTTACAGCTCCATACACAGATAACACAATTTCCGCATTGTTGCAAGTAAAATCAGCTATAAGTAGCCCTTTGTAGGTGCTGCTAAAGATGGGCAGTTTAGTGGGAAAATGTACAGGCTTTGAGACAAAAATACCTGAATTTGGATCACTTACAAGAAGTGTGAATTTGTGCAAATGGCTTAAGGTCTCAAAATGCCAGTTTCCTCATCTGTAAAATGGGGATCAATGCGTGCAAAGTACCATGTCCAGAACCTGACATGCAGTAGATTGTCAGTAGTAAAACTTGGTTCTCTTAAATTTACCATGAAGAAAAAATGGAATTTGACAACATGTGACTAATTACATGCAAACCAGACCTACCTATTCGATTTCAGAAGGCTAGTGTAAAGTAAACATCTCTAAGCATTTCATTTGGATAAATATGTTTGCCATACAAAAACATAACACTGCCATCACCACCACCATCACTACCACCACCAGCAATGGTAGCAGCAGAACAGTAAAACAATCAAAGGGTAACTTCCCTCAGCATGTATAGTCAGGAAGAATGGTCTTATCCTTTTTACTAAATGGACTAAAGAAAGCATGATTTGTGCAGAAAGACATTCACACCCGCATACAAACACACACATATGTACATGCATAATGAGAATATTGTTTTTCAGCACTGTTAAGACAATATGCTCACTAAAATGCTGATCTATCTTTTAAAGGTGTATGAAGATATTAATAGCAAGGCAGAAGTAAATGTTGGCATATGCAATGATAGTATGTCTTCCTTGCCAAAAGAAAAAGAGATTATAAGTCCATAGATTCTGGACTTAAACTGAGCATAGATGTGGATAGAAAAAGCTGTTTCATGTACTAGCCTTCTTTTACATAATTCTGTGCTGTCATAACAATGAAGGCAACAACAAATATAACAATAATAAAAGTAACAAACAATCACTAAGCAACTGAATGCTTACTAGTGCCAGGCATGTGGTAAGTTCCTTATTAAGCCTAAAGATCCCATGTCTTGTGTTTGTGAAGAAATATAAAAAGGAAAAAAATCTAAGTTAATAATTACAATTTGTTCATGGATACATAGTTCAGAAATGGTGAATCCAGTATTGGTAGGTAAGAGTTCAGACTTCCTATGGGAATGCTAAGGGGAGGCATGGTCTTAAAATTTATTCTCCATTTCCTCCAAGTCAAACTTACATATGAGGAAACTTATCATGGTTCATTCATTTCACTTCCCAGAAAGTCTCATGGAAAATTCTGGGAGATTATTCTTCAAGCTGTATTATTCATTTTAGACTTGGGAAAGGCTTTATTGTGGGTATCACATTTCAACTGATTTCAATTGCCCTTATCCTCAAACTCACCTTTTTCATACGTAAGAATTTATTTATATTGGCAGTTTAGCTATCATGTTTCTTTAATACACAAGTCTTGGGGAGAAGGTACTTCTCTTTAAAATTAGTAAATGGTCTTGGAGAAATGTAGAATGTAGAATAATATCACCTTACCATGCTACTTTTCCCCCCATGATTTTCAAGATTTGTCTTGCCAGATGTCATGCCTCCTACTTTCTTGACTTACTTACTCAGACATTGTTGAACATTTATTATGCTCCAGACACTGCTTGGAGCTGGAGAAACAAAGACAATTAAAGTGTTCTCTCTGCCTTAAGGAGTTGGCATCTCAGCATCCCTCAGAACATCAACTGCCCCCTGACTGGGAAAAGATAGAATCTCAGAAAAGAATTAAAGTGACTGTATAAATCCCACAGCAGTGAGAGTTCACCTTCTTAAAAGACAGATGTTGCCTGAATTCCATGGCTGTGTGCTCTTCATTACAGTTCTGGCTTCTTGTATTATGGAGTTCAAAAGCCCATTGATTGCATATGCTATTAAGTATTCTGGAAACTGACATACATACCGGAAGTCTGCATTCCAGACTGTTTTCTCAAATCAATTACTGTACAGTTTTTGGATGTATTTCAATTGTTTGATGAGTGAATTCCTCAATGGAAGTAAAAGTTAACATCAGCATGAATAACAAGGAATTATGCCTAAGAACCATTTAGCTGCTCATACTCTTCTAACTTTGGTTTGCAATTATGGTCTCCACCAATATCCATTACATCATAGTTATACACTGATGTGTCCTTAGCGTAATTATCACTAAATTATAAGTTCTCATTATCAATACCATTTCTTTCTGGAATTTTTGGAGATAACAAAAATAAAATACTATCAGTTGACTTAAGCAGGACTAGTGGCAGAATGTTGGGTTTACAGAATCAATGAGAAGTCCGTTGAACCAGAGAGCACATTGAGATCCTGAAATGGTGATAGCTTGATAAAAGTCTTGCCAACACTCACTCCTGGAGCTCAAGAGTCCCCACCCAAACTCACCAGTGGTGGTGGTTTGCTAAGATATCAGAAGTCTCAGAAACTGAGAAGCCAAAAGAGAGACAGTGAGAGAGAAAGAGAGAGAGAGAAAGAGGAAGATCTATCATAAAATCAACCTTGGCTATTCTTAAAATGAATTATGTATAATTGAAATATAACTACCAGGCACTGAAAGCCTATTGTGTATGTATTACTACAGAAACATTTGAAGGATGGTTTTCATTCTTGTTTTGCAAACTGAGTCAGAGAGGTTAAGCAAACTTCCCAAGTTTGCACAGCTAATAAAACCCTGAACTTGGTTTTGAATACAGTGCATTTCACTATAATACTCTCCCTGAGGAACTTTCAACCAATTCTTAAGCATAGGATTAACAGTATAGCCTTTGGAGGACAATGTAGAAAAGGGAGTCCTTTTGTTCAGGTATTACTACTCAACTCTTCAGTCAATGGTGTTTACATTAGTTCTGATATGCATTTGTTGAAGGAAATCTACAGGTTTTGGGACTCACATTTCAAATTTCCTTCTGTCTTTATAGCCCAGATATCTTCATTTTACTGTTGTGCACTCAATGGAGCTGGCTAGGTATGTGGATTTTCTAGGAGTTAGAAAACATTGGCTAGATGTTCTCACTCTTCCACTTATTAGCCCTGTGATCTTGCAGAAATCAGTCTTCCAGAGCCTATCATTCCCCCCTTAAAAATATAAGTAATACATTTAAAAGGAAAGCTTCATGGGTGAGGGACCAGAAATATCTTTTCCACCGTTGTTAAAAACTGTAAAAATGAATGATTGAATAAATGAATGGATGATTAATGTATTACTTCAGTTATTTATATTACCATTATTTACTATATTGAAAATATTGCTAAATTTTGCAAGTATTAAACAAATGAGAGCAAATGTTTCCTTGCTGTTTTATTCATTCTATTAGTCGTCTTTCTTATTGTTAATTTCACTTACTCTTTTCACCGTCAGGGCTCCTTCTAAATCACCAACTACATGGCAGTCTCTATCCTTAGCCAACTGCATTCACTAGACCTCCTCAGAGAGATGATCTTTACTGTCATTTGACAGATAGAGACATGAAGAGCAGTTTAGTTACCTGGATATTAGGTGGAGCTTGAATTAAACCCCACCACTCCATGTGTGACAGTAAATGGCACAACAGAATGGATTTTTTGCTTTGGATTTCTGGGGTCAAAATGCTGAGCAGCGTTTTTTTTTGGCAGGAGGATTCTCATCTTGCTTTCTTTTTGTCTGTCTTTCTGTCTGTCTTTCATTTCAATGATACTTTCATCCTAAACCCATAGACCACCAAAGAACCTTGATGATCTAAAGGAAGACAAAGAGATTTATGGCTTCCTGAGATTGTCTCCTGCTTCTCTGAGAATAAAATGAAATTCTTTGTACTACACTTCAATATTCTTGACAACTTTTATTATTTTCAGGTCACACATATCTTTCTTCTTATAAAGAGAGCCATTCTACAAGCATCCACTTGTTACTCTTAAGGTCAAGTCAGAAGGAATCATAGACTAATTGTCAGTACACTCAGTGCAAAAATACAAAACATTTTTTCCCCAAAAACCTTCCATATGTTCTTATCAGGAAATCAATGTGCTGAAGGGGCACTGAGGATTGGAGATTTGGAGAAATTCAATGCACTTTGCCATCTGCCCAAGCAGATGGAATTGGGATTGAAAGCTCTCACTCTGATCTCAGATCTGCTGGGTATTATCATCTAGTAATGCCACACCTCCTAGAATTACTGCCCATGAACAAGGTATTATTTAAGATGCTAAAACAAAATGCAGAGAATGCTCTGCTATGATATTTTTATTTTATTTTATTTTTTATTTTATATATTATCTAATCTAGTGTTTTTTGGAAATTAAAAAAAAACAGAATATCTACAATTTCTTCTTTTTTTTTTAAAGTATGTTTTCAGGCTTCTCAAAGGCTGTGATACCAACAGTAATAGTGCCAAATTATGTTCCAAGTTAGTCAAAACTTTCAGAACTGGGGTTTTGTATTTCATGGTACTTACTACACTCTTGCCCACATTAGTGCCTCATTTATGTGAGCCAACTGCACCCTGCAGTGCCAGGCTTAACAGAATGCAGCAGATGCTGCTATCAGACCCCTCATTTCTGACACAGGTTGCTACTCACCCCTGTTCTCATGGTAAGAACAGCCTAGTTCAGAGAGGGATGCCTTGATACAGCATCCCTCCGTACACTTGATAAAGCATTCCACTAATGGTTGGCTATGCAAACTCAGTATATGCCCTCATCATCCTTTTCCAATAGTCTCTTTTATTGAAACCTAAATATATTTTCTCATTCAATTAATGCAATTCCTCATATGTTTCTTCTATTTATAATCTCTTGAATTGTTATAGAGAAGCATCAGCTATAACCATTACTACCTACATCGGTCAAGTTATTTATTCTCTCTAAACCTCATGTTACTTATTTCAAAATAGGGCTAATCATACCTACACCATGAAACTGTTGTGATTGTTAATACATGCAAATTATTTACTGTATTCTAGGCATGGGGTTAGTGACTCACTGACTGATGAGTCTGAGAATAAAAACCTGATAGACGACTAAGGGGGCATGTGAGCTAAGGTCCATTTCAAATATTTGAGATGACAGCATTTGAATACATGAGATCCTTAATGCATCAAGGACTTGGAAATGTGTTAAGTAAGTTTGGAATGATTGTATATCAATTTAAAATTATAAATCTAAGGTAATTTAATCTGTACCTGGAAACTGACAATCTATGGGTCTTTTCTTCTGGTCATCATTCAGGATATGATTTCTTTTGGTTTATCTAATCTCATGACATGATTTTCATGGACTCCCATCCAGGTTTCTCAGCATCCTGTGGACGATTCTTCTGTACTACTGTGCATGAGGCTTCACTAAACCGTAGGCTTTGTGTTGTGTAGGAGAGGTGAGAAGAGCTTCTGGAAACCACATGTACATTATTCAAGACTCTGAATAGTTACATATTATTTAAGCCTCAGAATCACCATCCCAGCTTAAGCTAGTGTGAGTTGAATTTTCTGTTATTTAATGAAAGCAATTTCTGAAGCCAGATGCACCTGTTTGAAAAGGCTCATACAATCTTGATTGAGCTCTGTATCTTTCTCTATGTCTCAGTTCTGCTTTCTTCTCTAAGTGGAAATCATTATGCAGACTGCTTCTACGCAGAACCTGAATACAGTGGTATTCATTGGTGCCTGTAAGCTAAACTATTCCTTTGAATTCAAAAGACAACAGGAAAAGTGAGGTTACTATCACCTAGTACTCTTTGTTCATTCAATGGAAAGATTCTGACTAGCCTTGATTCAGTGATATTCCGCTCACAGTCTAATCTCATTGTCATGGAGAGGGTTATTCAGAATATTCTAGAAACCAGGCCCAAATAAAACACATAGAAACACACACACACACACACACACACACACACACACAAAACAAACAAACAAACAAACAAAAAACTGTGTTCCCGGAAAAAAAGACAGTCTTTCTCACTAACAGAGGAGAAGAGGCACAGGCACTCTAGTTACAAGTCAAACTGCACATCAGTCTAATCAAATTTTCACTGGCCCTGCCATTGCCTTCAGGAATAGTACACGATGCTTATACTGTCCTACCCCAAACCAATCCAAGAATAGATGCTTCCTCCACGATCATCCTCAGGGAGGTGAACACATTTTTTTTTCATTTTCCTCTTATTCTGATGTGCTCCATTCTTTTTTTTTTTTTTTTTGTCCTGGGTTTTAGAGATTCTGCATTTTTCCACTTTTTGCTTTATTTCTCATTTTTCTTTTTTTAAGTTTTCTTTTTATTTTTTTCCGAGTTTATTGGTGTACATTTGACAAATAAAAATAATATGTAATGTTTATAATTAAGGTGTACAATGTGATGTTTTGGTATATGTGTACATTATAAAATGATTACCACTATCATGTTTTTCATTCTTCTATGCCTTAGTTAACATCCTTGCAACTTTCACATATGAAGAGAGACATTCTTCAAAATTTCCTGTTTGATTTTCTTTTCTCATCCTCCACTTTGAATTGAGATTTCACGTAGGTAATGATGACACACAAATATACATCTCGAAACCAGGTCTCTCATTTAAGTTTCTAAACCACCTGGCTAATAGCTCTACCTAGAAGACCACATCAGCACATTAAGCTCAAATTGTCCTGATATAATTAAAATTACATGGATTATGGCATCTTATGGACTTGGGTAAAAGTCCAGAGTTCTAAATTTAGAAATGAGATGACCTTGTAGAAAATAATTAATATTGTAAAGCATGTTTAATAGAAAAATAATAATGCATGCCTTTAAGAAATATTTTGAAGATCACAGATAATCTGTGTGAATTCCTGAGCATGTGGCCTTGCACATAGCATTGAAGGAAGTTACCATTTTTTATTAGTGCCTCCAACTAAGAGAATGCCCATTTTACTCTTTTCACATATCAGTCCTTTGGAACCATTTTAATTGGTGACTTTATATTACGTGCCTATCTCTGGGTCCAAATTATGTCTTCTGGAAGAAGGTGGGGACGTGTCTGATTTATGTTCTCATACCAGAGTCCAGGGAGCTGCTTCTATACACTCAATTTATATTCATGCCAGTGAACTTAAAGAGAATGCAATATATAGTAATGGGATCAGAGATGAGATTATACACATCATACCTCACCAGTGCTCTAGCACACACTGAATCTACTAGATGCTTAGTAAATAGACAAAATTAGTCTATTTGAGCTGGAAGAGGTATCAGAGGTTATTTAGTACATTCTGTACATAAACCCACAAAGGACTTACCTGCACTTTGGATATGCTTTCATAGATTTCAAAATAAAATGTAGACAATATTCAAGGGACCTGATACATGTCAAGGAAGACAGTAACTTTATTACCAAAAACAGTATATGGTTACATGTCTCATTTTACCAATGACTCAGAGAGTTAAGTAACTTAAACAAAAGCAAACAGCTAGCAGGTGTCAGACCCTGAATTCAAACCTATGCCTCCATGATTTTAATAAGGGAACATACTGTGCTATAAAAATCTATTCTAATTCGCTATCTATGTTTTATCCGGCCAGGTCACACAGATGGAAATCCATTTTAATATTTCAAAGCCTCCAGGGATAATTCAGTCTACCTAGAGTCTATCCAATGATGGGTTTGCTGTGGGAGTTGGCTTTTTGAAGCAATTTTTTTGTGTTTGTTTCTGGTTATGTTCCATAGGTTCTGAGAACTCTCTCTGTCAGATGTCAATCCTCACTTCACCACTCACCTGCTAACAGGAAGTTCTATTTATTTTGAGTCATTCGTATCATTCTTGCACACATAGGGGCAAGGAGATACAGCTTTTCAACACATAACAATACAATCACCTTTATTTCTCTTCCTCTTTGAATATGTAACTCTGCCTTAAAAGATTTTTTCTGCTCCTTTTTGTGTACATGCAAAACCTAGGTCAGTGTGTCTCAATGAGTGTGTCTTCTACCATGGTCTTTTGGCAGGAAAAATAATCAGTGGGTGGTAAAGGGATAAAGAGAGGTGTCTTCACCCTTTTGGGGGGCAATGGAGAACTTGTTTCAGATGAGCAGCCTGCACCCTGTCAGGCTTCATGCCACTTTCTTAAGCAGCACTAAAGGAAATGAACTAATGATATCTGATGTTTGTGATGGGCAAACTCCCTCCTGCAGCTCAAAATTGGAATGTGAGTGAAAGCTGTGGGGGCTTGGGCCAACCCTGACAGAAACAGGTTTTTAACAGCATGAATTTATGAATCCAGTCAATGCAAATGAGAGTTTATTATGCTTGGAGTTTTAAAACGATGCCTCCTTTATTAAATTAAGCTGCAGAAATTCTACTCAGATACTGTTCAGTGATAGTTTTTACACTAAAAGCTAGGCTTTCCCTTCATCTAGTCTGCTTATTTGATAGTGTTATTTTATACTTCGCTGAAAAGGGAAGAAAAGTGAAGGTTTGGAGGTGGAGAACGTTGTGCTCGAAGTCACGGAAAATGGATCTGACTTGCAGTTAGGCCTTTTACCTGTCCTAGGTCTCACAGCTTTTGGGATAAAGGTTATCTACCATCCTTAGAAATGGCATAATTACCTAAACTGTAAGATTGTGGTGAATGAGAGTGGGAAAGGAGCGCCAGACCCAAAACTCAATAAACAAATATAAATAAAAGGAGGAGGGAAAACCTTCAGGTATAGAATCTATTTCAGTGTTTCTCACAAAGTGACTTCTGGGTCATATGCAAAAATTTCATATATATATATACACACACACACACACACACACACACACACACATATATACATATATATACATACATACATAAATACATATATATATGCATACATACACATATATATACATACATATATATATGTTGAGCACAGGAATTTGCATTAAACTATCCTCCAAGTAACCCTTATTCTAATTAAAGAACCCCTGGCCTTAAAGTCATGGTCTTCGTTTATCCATCCGTGATACTAGTAATGTAAATATTTTAATCTCAGCATGAGATTTCTCACTTGGTTACTAATTATCAGTATTACGTGTTGGGAGGAAATGTTGGGTGGCACTGGAAAATGAAAAATAAAACCTACACACTATTTGCAGTGAACCATACATGGGATACTTTGGCATGTTTACCTTTTTCTAGCTGTGTGACTTAGGCTAGTATGTTATCCCTTCCAAGACCGATTTTCCTCTTTTGTAAAGTGAAAATATCCTCATATATTTGGATGGTTCTTTTGATTAATAAGTGAGGTAATGCATGTATAGTTTCTAGTGCAGAGTTTTGCACAGGGTGGTGGTTTTAAAATGCTGGTCTTCTCTCTACCTAAAAATTAATAATTGCTCATTTTTTATTTCTACATTTTAGAAATGATTGATGTGATTGATTGATTTTTAATGATTTGACTCAATGTATTCTTTGGATTCTCATTGAGATCTAGATTCTATGATGATTAATTAATTATATAGTTGAATATTTAGGTATATACCATGTGTGTATGTTTCTGAATAACCACACTCTTTTTCTATTGGCAAATTATGTCAGTGTACAAGTTGGTTTGCTCTTAAGTTACTACCACTTCATGTCTTTATGAAAGAAGCATAAGAAATATGTGGACTAAGGCTCTGTTTTATACCTTTCTTTTCAAAGCAACATTTTCATTGAAGAGCTTTGGCCTAATAAGTCCTTTTGTGATAAAAATCAATGAATTAATTGATAAGTCTTTCTAAACTTTGCAGGCATGGTTTTTCATCCCAGGAAGCCAATTTTGCTTACTCTTTGATAGTGTCACATTTTTGATCAAGGCATAAGGTGTTACCAGAACAATTAACTGTCAGCATTCAGGTGTAAACAGAAGGATAATTCAGAAATATGCATTCTATATACATGTTATGCTAAAGAGCCACTGCAAATGAAAGAATTAACATATGTAATGGCCCATTTTCATGAAAGTGCCCGCTTGCAAATGAGTATACCTAGTTGGAAATGTGCAGTCACAATGTTCCCCAAAGTACACTAACACTACCCATCCTTGTCAGCACGTTTTAGCAGGAAGACAATCAGGTGTAAGATGATTTTGCGGAGGTGCTTGTTTTAGTTCTTGTCTTTGTTCATCGCCTTTCCTTTACTTAGAATTAAGTTTGTTTGATAGCAGAAGAGTGAAGTTACTTTATGAGACACCCACCTTATGTAAGCTCATTTTAGAATTTATTTGTTTAGGTTTCTAAGAGTGATGGCTTGTAGAAAGTTGGATAGCTAAATATTAGAGTTAGGAAATTTGCTATTATGAACACTGGGAGTTGCAAAGGGGTCTTTTATTGGGAATATTTAATAAACTTGCATGAAGCAAGTGTCCTGCACCTGGCGTTGTGCTGGGCACTGGGGATTCAATAGTTTATGTGACCCAGCCCTTACCAAAAGGTGGCTCACTTTTCAGTCCTACCTCCTGTACAAGAATGTAAGCATATTAATACACAAAGCATCACAATGGGAAGTTGGCTGAGAATCAACAAACAGGGTGGTGATAGAAAATGTCAAATGGGTATGGGAAGTCTAGTTTAGATGAAGTGGTCATAAATGGACCACTCTTAACATTTAATTAGGCCTAGATGATGCCCACTTGAGGGAATTTTAACATGTTATTTCCTATGTTTAAATAGTCTTGCCCCCAACCTCAACCCCAAAAGCCATAGAAATAAAAACATATAGGAGAAAAAAAAAAAAAATGTAGGAGAAAAAAAATTAGGCATAAAGAACAGCATGCAGAAAAGGCTTTGGGATAGACAGGCAGGAAAGAACAAGGTGTATATGAGGAACTAAAAGCCATCTGTGGTAGAGGCCAGATTATGAAGTACTGAGTAGAACACTGTAAGGAATTTGATTTTATTTTTTTTTTGCACAGCAAAGCAATGAAAGGATTTTAAACAAAAAGGAATGTGATCTGTCACCCTGGAAAGATATTCTGAGATACTAATAAAGTATCAGAGAGTTTATTCAAGCCAATATGTGTGATTTCAGCCTAGAAAAATATCACTAAGTTTCCTTAGGAAGTGCTTTCAGAAGGACCAGCAGAATATTAGCATTTTTATAGTAACAGAGAAAGGGGGAACAAAAGGGAAGTCTGGTTATGCAGCATCACATAGGCTAATGATTGGATCTTGGTTACATCCTATGCACAGATGTATGAATAAGGGTCACAAGATACATTTTTAGCATTCCTAAATTAATACCACTTCTTTAGGCATTGCAAAGTCTGATTTTAGATTAAAAATAGTCTTGTGGTAACAGTTTTAGAATATGTGGACATGGCTTGTCACCCCATTCCAGATTTCCCAAGTCTTTTGGTAATGTAGTTGACCTCAGTCAGAACAGATTACTGTTTTATCAAATCGAATTAACATTTGTAAAAAATCAATCCATCATCTACAGAGCAGTGAAGTAGGTGAAGGGAGACTCAGTAAGGTAGGCAGTAAGCCATCTGGAAGGCTAACATTTAACCCAGGAGAGAGCACTGATGGTGATCTACGCAGGAGTAAAAAGGTAGATGTTGGATTTATGTTATATTTCAGGGCAGATTGAGGCCCCAAAAGAGCAGTGATTTACCCAAGGTCACAGACCCAGTCAAGAGTTGGGCTAGGACTACATCTTTGCCTCTTAAGATTGTGCCCATTGTAAATAAGTTAAGTTTAAAGGGCTTTCTAAGAGAGAAATGCCCAAGGGTTCAATTGTTTTGCCATTGGCTGCCTCTTGCTCTTGTAGAGATAAGCAAGCCAGAAAGGCTTTAAGCAAGCTTAAAAGTGGGTTTCTAAGCATTCAATTACATCTGATTTATTAGAAGATTCTCAATTCAAGAAACAGCAACAACAAAAAAATCAATTAACATCACTGGTATATTTGTTTTCTCCAATATTCAGAAACTGTGGGAGATTGAGAAGGCTTCAGAAATTAGGTAGTTTGTTATTTCCTAAGGCAATTCCTTTTAGGTTCTCTTTCAGTTCTTATCACAATGGAGAATAAAGTCTCAGTTGAGTGTTGTAAAGAGAGATTAACACCACCCTGGGCCTGAGGCCCCTTCCCTCTTTCTTAAGAGCCTTTCTTTGGCTGGCAATAGCATCTAGACAGACTCTAATAACATTGTTTTGTTTTCATTGAATTTATTTTTATGACTACATTATGGATGGCATGTGATACAAGTTTTCTGTTATAGTGGTGATATAAAGTTTTCTTTTGAAATAAATTTGAGTAAAAAGTCAATTTAAATACAAAAGTAAAAGTGTTATAGATGGTATAGGTATGTAACAAATATAATGCATCATTTTAGATTCCTTGGGTCAATGATTGCAGTGATGATCATGGTGACACGGAGGGCACACAGAAAAAGGGTGTGCTAAGGGCCAGGTCCTGGGTCTGCCCTCCTGAAGTCCCCCTTCTTCCCATCTTTTATCACTTCCTACTTTGCTTTTCACTTTGGGAGAAGAATCAGTTTCCCAAAGCAAGACAGTGAATGCAAGATACAAGACAGCCCTGATCTTCAGAATCCAACCTTAATGGGGTAAAAGCGGGGAGAGCAAAACTTAATTTACGTATTTGTCAAAGGTACATATTTAAAAGTAAATTATGTTTTACCTATACCATGGAATGGTGTATAGTCATTAAAAATTCCAAGGTGATGTAAATACAATGCTGTAACTGATTTTCAAAATACATTAAATTTAAAAAGGTCAAAAATGCTGCATAATTGTGCTTTATTTCTCCCAGGTCTGTAAAGAAAATAAATGTTATATGCATATTAACGTGGATGTGTATAGAGAATGTCTGGAAAAATACACATGGGGAAGTCATCAATTATTGCCTCGGGCAAGGTTGGGGGATTTGGACATGGAAAAAGTCTTACTTTTTATTTTACACAATATTACACTTGTGTTTCATTTTGCTATGTTATGCCATGCTTTCTCTCAAAAAAAAAAAAACAGAAGAAAGAGCACACATTCCATTTTGGAAGGAAAGGAGTGAAGCACTAATTTTAAGTCAAAGCTCATTAAGTCCAACAGCATTAGAAGAAATGCATTAGGCCGGCAGCCCAAGACTAACTGGGCTTATGGAAGATGAGCTCAGCACTCTCCTCAAACAGCAGATCCGTGTGGATCACGTGATAATAAAAGGAACCGGGGACAGTGGCACAGTCCTGGTTACATCCTCCTCCCTGCTCCTCCCACCTCCTCCAACTGACCCCAGGCCCACCACACCTTAATTGAGGATTCAAGGCTAAGTCCACTGACAGGGAGACATGCCTACTTGGCATTTGTGGTTTTTCCACTTTCAACAAGTTCTACAAATATTTATGGAGTTTTTACCATTTGTTAGGCGTTTGAAAAGGTATAGAGACTTAGAGATACATAAGACAGATATTACCTAACATTATTTTTGAAGTGAAACACAAATTTCCAGTGGAACAGAACTGTAATTGGGAAAGTGCTATCTATAAGGCAGGGCTAGTACATAAAGAGTAAAAAAACAGGTAGGAGATTTCTTTGCAAAGAAATAACAAGAGAGCAGACACTGAATGAAAGGGTTGTGGAAACTCTTTCCTTGAGATGGGAAGGAGCTGGGCAGCTCTAAAGGAAAAGGAATAGAACAGGTGTGCCATGATCATAGTGAGAGTGACAGAGAAGAAAGTAACAGAAATAGAACCTCAGAAGCCACAGAAAGGGATTTTCCTGGGAAGTGTGTGATGGGGATCCACTGCCACTGGAAATTTTTTAGTGGGAGAGTGATGTGATCCAATTCATGTTTTTTGTTTGTTTGTTTGTTTGTTTTTTTAAAGAGATCATTCTGGGTCCATTGAGGGGAATGAACTGTAAGGAGGTAGGAATAGAAGCGGGGAGCCCACGTGAGACGCTACTCTGATTTTCTGAGAACTTTAATCTTATAACTTTAATGAATGAATATCCTTAGAGAATGTGGGTAGGGGAAAGTGGGCAAATTGAGGCAAGTGATCTTGAAACGAGCAGGGCGAGGTCTGACATTATTTTCTTAAAAGAATGAAGGATTCTGCTCAGCTTGCCCAGAAAGATCCAACCAATTAAGGTTTTGATCAATAGTAGATGGTGAAGGAAGGAAGAAAGGATGGGAGGGAAGGAAACAGGAAGGCAGACTGAATGAGAAAAAGGGGAACAGCTCTGAATTAGCAGTAGTTCATCCGTTTGTTTAGTCATTTACTGTGTAGTTCTTTCAACATTCGAGTGAATATTTTTGAGCACTAATAGTTACAGGCTCAATACACAATGATGCACTATTCAGAAAAAAAGTTTCAATAAATTTTTATTGGGTACCTACAATGTGACAGGCTCTGTGCTGAGGACAGAAAAAAAAAAAAAAAAAAATATATATATATATATATATATATATATATATATACAGGGAATATGGTCATTACACCCTAAGAACTCAGATTCTAGATAGGCAGGTCCAGCTTCTTGGACATGTGGCAGGTCTCTGTTACCCAGAAGTGTCCCATGCTTGGAATAAGGCTCTGCTGTCACTGTCTTGAAATTCTTAAAAATCATTTTTTAAGTGACATTTGATGGTTCAAAGGAACATCCATGTAAGCCAAAGAGATATATGGAAAAAAGAAAAAAATACCTTATATTTTAGCAAATTAAATTACATATTTTTTCCTGATATTTTTTCCACATTTTAATTTTGTCCTGGGCACCACCAAATATGTAGCTGGCTCTGCAGCCAGGCCTGTGGATGTAGGAACCCATAATTACAGTAGACCCTGGCTTTCCCTATGTGAGAGATGCCTGCAGACAGGCACAGAATAGAAGCATTTAAGTCAGACAAAGGTGAGAGGTGTGCGGGGCTGGTCAGAGAAGAATTTCAGGAACAAGTGAGAATTAAATTGATTTTTGAAGGAAAATCAGGAGTTGGCCAAAGGAGAAAAAGGCAGAGAGAACAAGCAACGTGTGTGAATATGAAAAGTTATGAACTGGCTTCCTGTGCCTGGGGACTTGTCATTAAGGCTGCTGTCCAGGGAATGGCCTGGGGGTGATATTAACTGGAGTTGGAGCTGGAAGGAAATGGTCAGAGTCAGATCAGGGAGAGATTTCTGTGTCATACTCTTGAGTAGAAAAGCTAATTGTCTCTGAAGTACAACTCTTCATAGATAATCACAGATGTGCAGATTCTCCTGAAGATTTTCAGGAGAATGGCGGTTATAGTTATTATCATATAACACTCTGTGCAAATAGTTTCATGTGCATTATTTTACTTCATGAAGTAGCTTTGAAGATTATTATCCATCCCTAACACAGATGAAAGAAATTGAGGATTGAGACTGTTACTCTCTAAACAGGTGGCTTGAGTGAGATGAAGTGAGAAACAGATTCATGCTCAAGTATTTTGACTCCAGAGCCCAAGTCTTTAACCTTCAGGGTTTCTTTGCTACCCTGTGGAATAGTAGTTAAACAGCAGTGGCAGGGAAAGGTTTTGACAAATTGTCAAGGGTTGACCTAAATTATAAGGATGATAGAATTTTATCATGTTGCTGTTATGGATGAATGGAACAATATTGCTTTCTTATATTGATATAGCTCTGGTTTGTTTATCTGCTTTTCCACATATCACCCCACTTATATAGATAAGTTCAACTTTAAATAGATCAGAGAATTCTCATAACGTCAAGCCTGCATAGATGCTTTTCTTTTGACTGGAGAGCACTTCTAAGCATTCTTTTATTTAGCTCAATCCCTGAGGGTCCACCTAAGCTATCACCAGCCTGAGGGATTTTCCCTGCCTTTTGCAGACTGGCTTGGCTTCCCTTTTCGAAGTTTCCTTAAAGCTGTATGCTTTCCAATCTGTCATCATCCACATAGTTTGGTTAGCTTACTTATCCTCTTCTTCCACAAGATGTGAGCTTCTCGAGGGCAAAAACTGTTTCATTTCTTATACTATATTCACTCTCAGGACAACCTGTAATATAGTCAATGAACATTCATATTGTAGCATATGTTATTTCCAATAACCCAAGTAGAATTAACTGTCGAATAGAGCACCTAATATTAACAGAAAATTGTAGTGAGTGCTTATTGTAAGTTAGATGCTGTGCTAGATTCTTGAAATATAAAGATGGAGGAAAAGATGTAATAAAGATAAATGAGAGAAGGGACAGAAAATGACTTTCAATGTGGTGGTCAGCAGAGATGGAATCACATTCAAGCTGTGACCTGAAGGGTGAGAAACCAACCATGTAAAGGTTCACACAGAGAGTATTTCATGCATGGAGAATATTGCAAGTCCAAAGGATCTGTGTTAACAGAAAAATTTGCAATGTTCAAAAAACCTGTGTGGCTGGAACAGAGCAAATGACTGTCTGTGAGTGTGTGAGTGTATGTGCGTTTGTACTCATATACTTACGTGCAGTTTTTCACATGTATTTCAGTCAGTCTTTTCCTTTCCATTCTTAAATCTTGCTCTATTCTCTTTTGTGCCTGAGCTGAAAGGCTACTTAAATAGTTTGAAGTCTCTTGAAGTCACATTAACTGGTGGTCTTTTTTGCAGAAACTGTGAACCTGACAGAGAGGGAGGGTTTCCAATGTGTTCCTTTTAAACTACACTTAGCTGCTGCTTGTGGCTCTTAAATCGACATTCTTTCTGGCTTCCTTGAAGGGAACAATCAGATAGACAGTAGGTGGTCTTGCTTAGACATTTGAAGCTTTATTCTTAGACAAATACCACCAGGATATCCTTTGATAACAGAGTGGCTAGAACCTTTCAAGGTGTGTGTGTGTTTATGCTTGTGTATGTGTGTGTGCATCTATATGTCTGAAGGGAGGAGAAGGAACTATTAACTTTGATCTCTTGCGTCTCTGTGTAATTAAGAATCAATTGGCCAAAACCTAATTTTGAATATATAACCACTTCTACTAACTTGCTTCTGCTGAAATGATTTGCCAAGCAATATTACATTAACACCTAATCTACTCTGAAAATCAGTTAGAAATACTAAATTACCCAGGTACAACTAATATTCTCAATGGAGCGTCCACATTGTATTAAACACACACATTGACTACTTCGTACTTATTAGCATGAGAAATGACCTGGGAACATAGACTGTTTTGACCACAAGGAGGATGAAAGTGGTTTGGAAAGAATGCAGGCAATCATGTAATGTCAGTTTTAAGGACCCTACAAACCCCTAGCAAGCAGGACCTCCTGCCTGAAGTACTTCAAGTTCATCTCTGTGGGTGCTGGGTGAAGAAAATCAATGCCAATGAAAACACTATTGAAATTGGAATGAGTTGCACTGAAATGAGCATTTTACCTAGCTTTATTCTTTTTTTTTTTTTTTTTTCCTTTCTGTTTTATACTTGAGAAGTAAAATAACTTCTTCTTGCCAAGGAAGTGCAAGCTTGTTAAGCAGCACCATAAAAATACTGTTTAGGGACTTGGTATTTTTACTGTAAAAATAGATACTGCTTTGTGCTTATGCAAACCAGGCTTAATTTGCCCTCATAAAATAGAATTTGCATTACCTTGGGTGTGCTGTTTGGAAATTAGATAACATTGAAGAATAAAATAAAACACAATGTAAATTTACCTCTTCTTCCTTTTCCCAAGATAAATTTTATTGGAGTCTGGTGGTTATTTGAGTATATTACAGATTTTTTTTTTTTAAGTTTACCTTACAATTTTGCCATGTGAATCTTTTGCTTTTTCAGGCTGTCTTGCCTACTTTAAAACAAAACAGACAAACATCACTCCAGTTATGCAATGAACATTTTAAGAAATGGGATCAAAACAGGAATATTGTTTTTAATTTCAGTGTGTAGATATTTATAGTTTAAGGGTATATATATATATGTGAATATGTGTGTATGTGTGTGTATTTGGCAACTAACTTGCAGGGTTGGTATTGTGTGTCTAATTATTAAAAACACATGAAGATTTATATTAGAGAAAGTTAAGCACATTTTAATTTTTTTATTATACCACTTGTATATTTATCTAAAGTGATTGGGTACAATTACTCTTTAGCTCAATGATTTTAATGTAAATATAAGGATTTGAATTTTCTTAATAATGGACTCAATTCTGTCTGATGGTTTGTGTGGGATAGCTTTTTTCTACATGCTGTTTTACTCTATCCCTCCTGGCAATTGTGATAACAAGACTACCTATATTTGGGCATTTACTGGTCCAGTGCTATTTCTAGTACTTAAGCATTTGCTGTGGAGAGTACTCAATAGTTTTGAATTTTCCAGGACCACACACCTTTACAGGATACTAGGCACTGCAATAGAGATGTGTGATCTTCTACAGATTATCAGAAACATTCTTCCTATTACAATTCCCCTGTCCTAAGTTATCCACATTTTTTTGCAACAACTTCTCAATCACATTATGGTGTAATCTTTCTTATAAATTATCAGTCAAAAGGGGAAAAAGACAAAATTAAAAATTAGATGATGGTTATGTCTGTGAGGTACTAGGACATCTGAATGAAAAGCAAGAATCCATTTGGATTGTGAATGTCAGAAGTCTTCAGAGGAGGATAGCATAGCCTTTATTTAGGTGGAAGTCTACTTCTTATGTACTTACTGGGTCCATGGCCTTAGCGAAGTCATTTCCTTAACTGTTTCACTTATTCACCTGTAGAATGGAACCAATACATACTTTAGAAGCTTATTGCTGAAGTACAATGTGATAGTAGTAGTTTATTACGTGTTAGCATTTAATATTATTACTACCAAGCAGAGTTTGTATTTACAGATATGTGCTTCATTTTTTAGAAGTTTCACTTCTCACACAACTATAGACTGGGGATTAGTTTCCAAAAATCAAATGATTATGTGAGCTTGAACTGATTTTCAACAGAATTTTTGTTCTGTGAATGTGTTTTGAGTATTTATCATGAGTCATATTTAATGCTAGGAGCTAGGGACACAGTGATATTTAAAGACCCAGTTCTAGTCCTCATAGAGCACACACTATTAAAATTACCATTGGCAATGGGACTGCAGATATTGTTTTGACATAAAATCCTGGGTAGGACAGAGGATATGGATTGCATAACCAAGAGAGAAAAATAACATATCTAGTTTTTTGCTCCTTTTTCTTTATGGTGGATAGGTGAGAGCTGGGCAACCGACTTCAAAATGTGTCTTAGGGAGATATGAGAAACCCTGCCATGGAAAAATTTCAGCGTGGCAGAAGACTCCACTTACTAATCTCTAAATTTGGCAACTATGCCCTCTGAATGTGGTATATTAATTGAGATGAGTTTATACATTTGGTCAGCATAACATTAAACAAAAATTTAATCTCTTGATAGAAGTTATTCTATGTTTAGTTCTCAATCCTTTGACATTTGAAGGAGAAAGTTTCTATATAGTAAATAGCATGTTCTTAATGTAAATTACCTACCAGTATGTATTTTTGAGTAAGAGAGAATTTGTCTCACACTCAGAGATTTTTTTGGAAGACGAGAACTAGTATTTATACACGTACTTCTTTTCATTGTATTTTTAATGTTCTCATCATAAAATGACACTAGTTCTTCAATAACAACAAAATGATAAGTTATTATTAAATGTATTCACATGAAGAGCAGCAAATAAAATTAATAATCTTCTGGTACAGAAAAAAATCAAGTAGATGGAGGGGAACAGCAGAAGTGTGGGAAGCATTGTTCTACTCTGTGGAGAGCAGACATTCTAAATATGGTTTGTATCTGTTCACTTATCTCCATTTCCCCCTGTCTTAGTCCTGTCAGGCTGTTGTAATAACATACCATAAACTGGGAAGCTTATTAATTTATTTTTTACAATTCAGGAGGCTTAAAAGTCAAAGATCAAGGCACCAGGAGATTTGGTGTCTGATGAGGGCCCACTTTCTGATTCACAGATAGTGCCTTCTGGCACCTTCTTGCTGTATCTTTACATGGTAGAAGGGTGGGGGATCTCTGTAGATCTTCTTTTATAAAAGTACTACTTCCATTAGGAGGCTCTGCCCTTACGACCTAATCACCTCCCAGAGACGTCGCCTCCTAAGACCCTCACATTGGTGATTAGAATATCAAAATAGGAATTTTAGGGAGATACAAACATTCAGATCATAGCAGGATCCAATGATCATCTCTTTTCATGAATTATTGCAAAGGTATTCTAAATGATCTCCCTCCATTTGCTCCTTTTCTAAATCTGTACTCTATATTTAATTATAGAGGGATATGATTAGATTTGCATTTTGGGAAGATCATTCAGGACACTACACATGAATTACTTTTCATTGCTTACAGGAGGAGATAAAATTCTGAGGATCTCTAATAGACAATACATTATTTTGCCCCTGTCTATTCAACCTTCTGCAGAACATGCACCCTCTTCAGCAGTATTTGTGCTACCCCAAGTCTGGCCTCCTTTCATTTCTTGACTTTTGTGGGGATTTTTCTTCAGGGTTTTTGTGTGACCTTTTTCCTCCACCTTGAATTCACCTCCTCTGCCATCCCAGCAACCAGCCTATTAACTCCCAGACTTTCCACAAATCTGTTAAATATTTACTTCATTTGAGAAGCCTTCCCTGACACCTCTCTGTGAAGTGAAATCTTTTTATTCATTCTCACATGACACCCAATACCTGTCTTTCATAATTCTGAGCAACACAAATGCCATAAGTAAAACAGTAAGTATGTCTCCCAAATCAAACTATACGCTGGTATTATTTTCTTGGTGTTCAGCCTTATGTCCTCAGCACCTACCACAGTGAGGGAGTTCAAAATATGTTTATTATTGAGTTAACCATAAATGGAATTCCCTTGTGGTATTCTTCAGCTGTGGTACTGGTATTTTATTTTCATGTCGTAAACTCATCAAAGAAATTCATAGTTTATTTTGCTTACTATTTTAACTCCTATCGATAATGAAAAGAATGATTTTCACAAGTCTCAAAAAAGGCATTTTATTTCAACAGACAATTATGAAATATCAGCTCTAAGGAGCTCTGCTTTTGGAGCTACATAGATAAACAAGAAGACACGGTCACTGTCTTTAAGATGTCTAATAATATTCGATAACTGCTATCGGGTTTATTCTATTTCTCTTCACATCAAAGGTTTCTACTAGCTTATGCAATGAATGAATTCCAGCAAAGTGGGCAAATTCCCGTGAAGCCAATCCTGTTTTCCCATCAATTTGCATTATTAAATTGGAAATGCATGTCCTCTGGGTGAGGGGGATCTGCAGTATTCTACTGATTAGTACAGTGGCGCATTGGGAAATTGTATTCCCTTAAAAGAGTAAAAAAAAAAAAAAAAAAGACAGGTGTGATAGAAATTGTTAACATCCAATAAAAGTGCTAAAGTTAAGGAAGGGTAATGGTGGTTCAGAAGCTTTTTTAGGCTTTTAGGTTCAGTACAATAAAATGTGAGTCTCAATGGAAATGAGGAAAGCAGGACCCTTGATTTAGAATTCCTGTTTTTTCACACAAGTTGAATGACCTCGAGCAATTTATTTAACTTCTTTGACTTCTATACATCTATGTGAAAAGAAGATAATATGAGATCTCTCATTGGTGTATTGAGAGGATTAAATGAAATATATTTGTATGGCTCAGAATAATGTCTGGTTAAAAAGCACCCATCAAAATGTACCTGCCATTTTTTATTATTTATTATCCAATGACTGGAATGTGGAGCATTAATGGCCTAAATATATCAAGAACCAGAAATGAGAGTTGAACTGGTTTGGGGGAGGAAAATAAGAAATACAGTGAATGTTTTGTTATTCTTTTTTTTGAAGGAAAGGCAAGACAAAGTAGACTCACATTTTGACACTATGTTTCTTTATATACTCATTTTGTCACAAAGCCATTTGAATAAGAAGTGACAGGTGGGATAGATACCCAGTCACATTCTCCATTATATTCTGCACTCACATCATTTAATCTTTTCAACATTGATTCAGTCAGTGAACGAGTATTGAACTCCTATGTACATTTGCAAAATAGAGTAAAATCTAGTATCCACTAGTGATATTTCCCTAAAGGTTCCTTTTTTATGAAGAGCTCCTTCTCAGCTAAAAATATCCTATTCCCTGTCTTATTTCTAGCACCTTCTCTCAACGAGAAGTCAAAGCAGGAAAAAAAAATCCATTTGAGATCAAAAGGCCTTGCCTTCTCTATTACAACCTGCATCACTTACCAGAGAGTGTATTGCACTCACCCTCTACAGATAGAAAGTGCTTTATCAATAATTTTGCTATACAACCTCATTTACAGGTCCCTGGCTGTCTTGATTTCAGGATTATTCAGGCTATACATGCTGCAAGAAATCAGAGAGGAATAAGTATCACTGCGATGCTGTGGTTCATGGAAATTAAGGTGTCTAAACTATAACATAGATTCTAGTACATCATGTGAGGTATTAGTAGATGTCATGTGAAATAGAGTTCCCCAATGTTGTCCCAAACCCCATGAGTTAATCATATTTTAACGTGTCCCTTTGTTGCAGGCATAATAAGAACTTTTATCATGATGACCTTTATTGTGTATCTCCAATTTAGGGATGTGGGATAAGATCGACATAGTAGGTAATGTTTCCAAAATGCATTTAATCAGCTTTGGTACATAAGATTACTTTGTAATTCCTCCCCCACTTTCATCTCCATGGAAGGAGTGTACTTCTTTGCCCCAGTAATATTGGGATTGGCTGTGTAATTTGAAATGAAGAGTTTTACAGATCAGTCTCTAGATATTGAGAGTAAAAATAGAAAGATGATTTTTTAAAAAGAATACTGTTCTGAACAATTAGTATATACTATTGTCTTTAGCATATTCTTGAGAGGGATTAAAGGTATGCATTTAATATCTATCTATACCTATTGTTAGGCTGTTTATTCATTCAATCAGCACTGGACAGCTCCTGCGCTCCTTGAAGTCTAAGTGGTATTCTGGTGACACACTGAAAGATACTTTGTGAATAAAGAATTCATAGTGCATTTACTATTGAGAGACACTGTGCTAGATGTTAGATTTTAATTGTGTTCCAAACTCCGTTGGGTATTTCTTTCAACTTTAGGATTTTTTTTTTTTTTAAACCTAGAATGGTTAGATCAGAATAATAAAAAAAGCAAGAGATCAGAATTCCTGAGAAGTTAATTCTTATAGTCAGGCTTAAGTTAACTCTTTTATGCATATCTTAATATCTTCCATTTCTACTATGTTTATCCTCTCTACTTTATTACCCTCTCCACTCAAATATCTTCTCAGTTTGTCCCCCAATTTGGTGTTATCAAATCCAGCTCAGTTTGTAATTATAAGATGATTGATTCATTTTCATGTGGTTTTCCCATTATAATGCCATTATCAATGGGAGAAAGGTTGAATGGAGATTGTTAACTACATGTAATCAGGAGGCCTGAGCACTTGACACATAGTTTACCTGACTGTCTCACTGTGTGAATATAAATTCATTCAGATGAACATGACCTTGAATTATTGTCATTTCTTTGAGGCAAATGCTATTTGAGAGCAAAGCCATAACAACTCTGCAAGTTGACCAATAATTCCATGTTAGAAATTTACACACATTTTGACACTCTTTAATGTTTATTTTAATAAGAGAAATAATTTACAAATCTCTAGAGTAATGAATGAAGCTTTTTAAAGAATGAGTTGAGACAAACATGTAGAATGAGAAAAATCACGTTCATAGATTAAGTCTGAAAGGAGTGAGCTACTTCATTTAGAGGAAAAATGTGTTTTTTTCATTTAGAGGAAAAATGTGTTTTTTCTCTCCTCGGAGTTAAACTATCTGAAACCTGAATTCCATTCCACTTTTATTTTACATTTAGTCATATATTTTAGTAGGCAAGAATTCAATATCAAATGAGAACTCCTTGAAGGCAGGGGCCATGTATTATTCCTCATCCCTATGTGTTAACTACTCTGCACATAATAGGAACTCAATATGCGTTTGTTGACTTTGTATTACTGAAAAGAAGCTAAATCTGTTTCTGAATGGTACAATTACAGAAATATGTGCTTGGGGAATGATCAGCATTTTCCTTGACACATTTAATAGAATTTTTATTCAAATTGTCTTCATAGAAAAAATATTTTACTGACTTACAGAAAAATCATATTTTCCTTACTTCCTCATAATCATTGTAATAATAAACATACTCAATCTTAAGTCCTATATACTTTGGTTTAGAAATAAGGTTCACAATCGTATTCATATATGGGAAATAAATAATAGTTTAAGGTTGTTTTGTTACTGTTTGTGATACTGCTTTTGAGCAGTCTTGACCTTCTCGGCCTTTGAAAAAAGAAGAGCTGTTTTAAACTCCATAGCAGGATAATATTTGGTAAACTAATAGAAACACATTGCTTTAATCACTGTGAAATCATCTATCCAGCAAATAGGAGAGGTGACACTTACCTGAGAAGTAGATAACTAGATTTGGCCAATCTTATTTACTGTCAACCTAAAATAACAACAGAGAGGGTGGCTCTAGAGGAAAATTGAGTTTATTCGGGAGTAAATAATGGGTTGCAATCTGGGAATGAGCATGCCGTGGAATTCCATGGGGGGCTATAAGTATACCCAGGGAGGCAAAGGAAGGCAAGAATTTTTAAAGGCAAAATGGGGAAGGTTACACATGTTTTGAAATAATTATCACTGACTACAAGGGTCAATAGTAAGGGCAGCATCAGCCCAAGGTCAAATAGGCCATTCCTGGGCAGATATCCTCACAGAGGTATTTGTGTAATGTTGCGTTGGCCTTTGTGTAAGGTCGTGATTTTCAGAGAGTCCTTGTAATATTTATTTCATAGGCATGTGTGTATGAGAGCCCCTATTTTATGGCCTCCTGACTCCAGTTTGTGAGAACTTGGCATAAGTGACTTCATTTTGATTCTGAAAACTTTCACATTACCCTACAGTCTGCTTCTAGACTTTATCTGGATCATTAATCATTTATCTCCTTGTCTATGAATTTTTCACCTAAGATTGTTCTGCATCAGTCAAGAGAAGAAGAGAAGCATTTCCATTCAGTTCAGCAAATATTTAGGAGGCCAAATTATGAAGATCTAGAATCTGTAGATAGCTTGATAGTCTGTGTCTAACTGGGCTACTTACTATGTGGTTCTGAACTTCAGAATAACCTTGTTCTCTCTAAATTGCATCTTGTCTTCAGGATCAAAAGGGCGAATGTGTGTGAGGAGGAAAAATGGAGGACAATTACTACATATCGAACACTTGTGTGCCAAAGACTTACCTATCAAACCTCAGTTTTCTAACCTATTAAATAAGTATGATGACCCCTCCCTACCTCAAAAGAGAAGGTAGAAGCTCAAGCAATCTCTTACTATTGGAGCTTTAACTCCAGTCCTGATATGTCTGGTTGTGAAATTCATCTCTTTTATTTTCCCTTAAATTGCCTCTCCAGGAATACTTTACATATAGGTATAAAAAGTAATGCTTTCTTTATTTTTATTTTATTTCATTTTATTTTTATTATTGGTTATGAATATCCATGAGAGACAGAGCTGGTTGTCACCCCTCGTGTCCAAGAAGTGAAGGCCAGGTTCACACTGACAGCTTGCCCATTACCACAAATTGCATTTGTACCCTGCGCCCCCTACCCAATTATCCCCCACCCCTCTCCTCCTCTCCCTTTCCCCCCACTCCACTTTGTATCCTAAGGTACGTTCTCTCCCTCTGCAAGTCCAATGCACCACTGTGGTCTTTCTTTCCTTCCTTCTCTCTCTCTTAGTTCCCACTTATGAGTGAGCACATGTGGTATTTATCCCTTTGTGCTTTGCTTATTTCACTCAACATAAGTTTCTCAAAGCTCTGCCATAATGCTTTCTTTAGAATTCTGCTAAGCACCATGAAGGACACAGTCTTTAATTCTTGTGGTTTCTACAATTTCCTGTAGCAATAACTTCTGCTTAATGGAAATAGAAAAGAATTTCCAGTCTTGTTCAAACTTTTCGTGGGATCTTCAGCTGCACAGTTTTCTGAAGGATCTTAGTCAGAAGAAGTGAAATTACCACTAGAAAGAAATCCTGGTAGTCTTCTCCAAAACAATGGGTAGGCCTTTGGGCAGGAGTGTGTTTTAGATTTCCTCTGTATGTGCATGGTTAGTGTGTGCATGCACACGTATGTGTAGGTGTTCATGTGTACAAGTGGGATGTTGGGATGGGCAGTAGGTAATAGTAGTCTTAAAGGAGGAAAGTGGGCTCACATTTTTTAGAGTCCTTTGACAGGCAGTGATTTTGAAGATCCTGAAATCTGTTCTGCCTGTTACTTATTAAAATCTAGAGAAATCACAAAGCATCCTTTGATTCAGCAACATTTCTTTTCACGTTTTATAGTCATTCATTCTACAGGCTTCCAAAGGATTCAGAAGAAAAATAGGAAGAAATAATGAAACAAAGCACCCCCCACAAAAAAAAGTCATTGTGCCTGAGAAAGCTGTTAGAAAGCCTAGTTCTCTGTAAACAGCTTGCTCCACCACCTTTTAGCAACATATTTCTCTTGATTCACACCATCTGGTCGTTTCTAATTTCTCCTCAGTGTCTTGGAATAGCTATTTTCCTTGAAGCTAATCTTTCAGGCTTTTCAGATGACTCCCTGGGTTTGGATTTCCTAAATATGGTGTTAGGCCTCCTCAACTGTCTGCTCTTCTCTGTACCTCCTCGTCAAATTCTTAACTCTTAAACAAACTTTGGCTTCACAGCTAACCTTTGAGTTGGGATGCTCCCAGAGATCCACAGTGCCTTTGATCTTAGGTAAGCTTTGGGAGTAAGAGCGATGACATATAGGAAGGGATTAACTTGAATCCTTTTTTTTTTAAATCATGCATCCAGGCAAAAAATGAAATTGGCTTTTTGGCAGAACTGATTGAGTCTTGAGTACCCTGCCACCTACCAAGTCTTTCTTTGAGCAGTGACAATCAGTTTTAAAAGGAACAGTTGACTTTGCAACTATTCACATGCAAATTATATAAACAGAGATCTTATCTACTACTACATTTAATCTTTATAAGGACCCTGTCAAATGGCTAATCTCATATATTCTTTTAAAACAATTTAAAAGATGCTTAGAACATTGAAGAAATTGCTAATATGCTACAGCTCTTAGGAATAGAATCTCAATTCAAACTCAGGAGTTGTCAGACTCAAAAGCCGAAAGTTCTCCCCACTAAAGGCCAAATGGCAAGCTCTACCCATAGTGGGCCATAGTGCTCCATCCTCCGTTGAAGTAAGTTTCATGAACTTGATCTTTCTTTGAATCTATCATCTTAGATTTGGAGCCATATTTTTTTTGTTTCCTCTTTATCATTGGTAGGAATTTATGTATATAATTGTGTGTGAGATTACTATTATTCATAAATATAATCTACTTTTTACTTTAATTTCTGTTTTTGCCTTATTGACAGACATCCTTGAGCTTGAGAAGCCTTGTTTAGGAAATGAGAAAATTAGAACCATGCTTGGTGCATTGCTCCAATTTCTTGTGGATTTATACATGTCAATGTCTTTTAAAATGTAAGTGATTTACATGCATTTAATTCATTGAATTCTCACAACAACCTAGTAAGTTAGCCATCGACATTATTCCTGTTTTTAAAGAAGTGAAAGCTTAAATAATTTGGCAAAGGTGATACAGCTAATACCCAATAGAGGCAATATTCAAGCAATTATACTGTGCACCTCCCCTAGCTGTGTTTAGAAAGGAACAACTGAAAATCATTAGAGATTTATTTTTCTGTTAAAAATGTCTTAATCCAAGGCCAGCAAGGATTACAGATTCTCCGACAATCGATATTCAAGCACTGTAATTTGGCCACATTAACTCATTTCCTGTCACTCCATGCTTCTCAACTGAGTGTTGCAAAATGCATTGGGGACATATTTGCTAGCAACTGTGGCACTACATGTTTTGTATCTATTGCTGTCTCTCTCCAATCTCCCAATGCCCCTATGAGGTGATTAATGAGCAATGCTCTGGAAACCTCCATTGTTCTTATCTGTAGGAAAAGATAATAAGTATCTTCACCAAAGATGCACAACAAATTTGTAGCAATGCTGGAATGCAAATCGAATTCTTATTTTACAGTATTTGCTCTTCATCATTAAGCTATGCTGTTTAGGTCCTCTGTCTACTTCTGTCTACTTCGAGTTTCATTCACAGGCTTCAGTAAATTTTCTTTGGTTGATACTCTCCCTGTTTCTTGGTTCTCAGTCAATTCTTTGTGTGTGTGTGTGTGTGTGTGTGTGTCTGTGTGTCTGTGTGTGAGACTTCAATTATATATATATATATTTAAAGTTTAATTAAAATATAATTTTTTTACATTCTAAGATATTGTTGTGGAGCAGTTGGTGGGGAGGGGGAGAGGGAAATAGGAAAGGAAATACAGTGGGAGAAGGAGGAAGAGGGGGTGTAGTTGAGGCCTGTGGGCTCCCCCCGATTCCTGCAGGGGAGACAAGGGGGCTTCCAAAAGCAACTTGGTGGTCATTGCTGGGCTGGTTGCAGATGTCAGGGGATATGGCTGAGGCCCTTTGCCCCCCACCACCCCAGCTGGGGAGCCCAGGGCACTTCCTGATGTGGCTCAGTTCACCTAATTCTTATGCTGCTTTAAGAATCCTTTGAAAGAAGCCTTCTCTGATATTCAGCTTCTGAGCTCTGTCGTAATACTTTCCCATCATAATAATTTCATTAAACGTGCTGTAGTATTAATTTTCTATCTAGAATAGAGAAGCTGAGAAAAAAAAGGCTATGTTTCAGTTATATTTATATTGCCCAATGACAACACAGTACGTGGAAAATAGAATACACATTCATTCAAAAATCTAACCTGGTTTTTCTGCAGACGTAGTGAGGGATT